>NC_063057.1:46879669-47202169 GCF_018812025.1 Megalobrama amblycephala | reverse complement strand
GTTCATATTTCATGCCGTCTCAAAATAGCACAGTTGAGTACACTTAGATGTTCTTAAGAAGTACTAAAGAAGAATTTTTAGTATATTAAGTACAAAATTAGTGCTCGAAAATAAAGCACTTTAAGTGCATTATTGAAATGTACTTTTTTTTCACCTGGGTAGTTTTTTCATTACTAAAAAGATTTACACGTAATGTACTAAATGGCACAATCAGGAAATATTAAAATGGCATGGACTCACATGAGATGAAGACTCCACTCATACCAGTGACCTAATAAAAAACCATTTTATTTTAATGAGTCACCTCATGGTGTTGAAACCGCATGACTAGTTGAATACTACTCACAATATATCAGTAATATTGGACACTTGACACACTGAACAATAGTATCAAAGCTCAAGTGTTTCCCCACCCTGTTCCTGGAGGCACACCAACAGTACACATTTTGGATGACTCACTTACAATAATATTGGCACTCTTGGTAAATATGAGGCTAATGGTGGCTATGAAAATAAATCTGCATTGTTTATCCTTCTGATCTTTCATTGGGGAAAAAACAAAACAAAAAACCCCCACAAAATTCTAACCTTTCATTGAAGTAAAACAATTGAAAATGGTTGGAAAAGCTCATTAAGAAATAAATGTTTTTCTCTAGTTTATGTTGGCCACAATTGTTGGCACCCAATTATTGCAACATCCTTTTCCCAAGATAACAACTCAAGTCTTCTTCTATAATGTCTGATGAGTTTGGAGAACACCTGACAAGAGATCAGAGACCATTCCTTCATTCAAAATCTCTCCAGCTCTTCAGATTCCCAGCTCCATGTTGGTGCTTCTTCTTTTCAGTTCACCCCACTCATTTTCTGGGTTCAGGTCAGGGGACTGGGACAACCATGGCAGAAGCTTCATTTTTGCGCTCAGTGACATATTTTTGTCTTGATTTTAATGTTTTGTTTTGGATTGCCCTGATGGAAGATCCAACCACGGCCCATTATAAGAAAGCAGAAGCAGTCAGGTTTCGATTTTTTTATCTGTTGGCATTTGATAGAATCCATGATGCCACATATCTGAACAAGATGTCCAGGACCTCCAGCAAAAAAAAAAAAAAAAAAAAAAAAAAAGGCCCACAACATTAAAGTTCCAAGAGTATATTTAACCATGTTCAGGGGGTACTTTTTATCCCTGTTTGCACCAAACCCATCTGGTGGGTTTGCTGCCAAAAAAAAAAAAAAAAAATTCTCCATCTGGTCCCTTTTGAAGTTACAGTTGTGTCTGACAACTGAATATGCTGGAGTGTGTTTGATGAGCAAGGAGGATTTTTCTTAAAACCCTCCCAAACAACTGGTGATGTAGGTGCTGTTTGGTAATTATTTTTGGCTTTCTGACCCCAAGACTTAACTAATTTCTGCAATTCTCCAGCTGTGATCCTTGGAGAGTCTTTGGCCACTCAAACTTTCCTCCTCACCATGCATTAGGACGATTTAGACACACATCCTCTTCCAGGCAGATTTGTAACATCTTTAGTTGATTGGAGCTTCTTAATTATTGCCCTGATAGTGGAAATGGGGATTTTCAATGCATTTTTTCTTACAGCCATTTCTATTTTGTGAAGCTCAACAATCTTTTTCTGCACATCAGAACTATATTCTTTGTTTTTACTCATTGTGATGAATGATTAAGGTAATTTGGCCTTTGTGTTTACATATATTTGTACTCCTGTGGAACAGGAAGTCATGGCTGGATAATTTCATACTCCTAGTCACCCTGGTGTGCTAAAAAAAATATATTTTATATATACACTTCAGAGATATTTTACTCATAAAAATTTCTAGAGGTGCCAATAATTGTGGCCAACATGCATTGGAGAAAAACATTTATTTCATAATGTAATTCCCCCCACTTTCAATTGTTTTACTTCGATGAAAAGTTAGAAAAGTGAATTTTTTGAATGAAAGATAAATAATGTAGATTTATTTTCACAGCCAACTTTGCTCATATTTATGTCTCACAAGGTGTTTGTCACCAACGAAATCCGCAGGACGACCGACGGAGACAAAGCCGACTAGTGCACCCGAGGACTGAGTCGGAGCCATTGTGATCGAGGACCAAGGTGGAGCCGGAGGAGAAGCCTGCTGTTTTTGCCTATAAACGTCTTATGTCATTTCATTTTAAAATAACTTATTTTTAATTAACCAATATTTTTAATAGGGCTGGGCGATATATCGCATGCAATTGTCACGCGCATTTCGTCAGTAAAGCCGGTTCCCTGATTACCGCTAAATCGCCATCACCTGCTTTCAAATGGAGCGACATTTAATAGACAGAGCCGTAGTTCACTGATAAGCTACGCAATATCGCGTTCATTATCGCAGATGAATCGCCTTCGATAATGAACGCGATATTGCGTAGCTTATCAGTGAACTACGGCTCTGTCTATTAAATGCCGCTCCATTTGAAAGCAGGTGATGGCGATTTAGCGGTAATCAGGGTACCAGCTTTACTGACGAAATGCGCGTGACAATCGCATGCGATATATCGCCCAGCCCTAATTTTTAAAGAAGTCCTGGTGTCCTTTACAGAGGACATAGCATAAAAATGAATAAATATTTTTTTCAAAAAACAAACAAACAAAAAACATTTTCTCTATTTGTTTCTTATGCTCCAAACAATGTAATGACAAAAAAATTCTGGTTCTCAAGAGGATATGGCATAAATACAAATATAAGAAAGATCAAATTTTCATAAAATAATAATAGTAAATAACTTACTTTGGCATCATAAACGCACGTCAGCAAAGGAAGCAGATCAAATATCAAACTGTGTCTCTCTCAGCCAAACTATCAACTAAGAAAAACAAGTCTATAAAGTTTTATGGGTCTGAGGCTGTCCTCATTGGCTGTTTCTGTGATTGTCTTGCCCTGCAAGTGTGTACCTTTCTGAGTCTGACAAAGTAACTAAGATACTTTACGTAAACAAGTATCACAAGGAGTGAAAAAGAAAACCTAGAGCTCTACTAGAGACTGAGACTTCATCAAACTTGAGGAGAGTCTGAACTCAAGTGCTGGGTAGATTTTTCCAGATCTCCTCGGGGAAACAAGGCACAGATGTACTCAATGACAGTTCACTAATCGTGGGAATCGGTTGCTCCAATGGCATAGTCCAGTCTGGGATTGGTTCCCTGAGTATAGCTATGCTTTGCCTAATGTACTGTATGCTCATGGATAGCTTCCTTCCTGTTGTGTTTAGTGCCTGTGAAACTGAGATAATTTTGATAGCAGAGTTTAGTTGGGCGAAGCAAAAAACTTTTAACATGTTAGAGGAGGTTTTATTCACATGTCCAAATTTAGCCTGCTTGTTAACTACAGCGGCGCTACTAGTTTAACTACATTTTCAGTAGCTTGTAATGTGGTTCAGCTACTTTTAAAACAGTGTAGCTTTTCCAGTAGTTAACTACATTTTCCAGCAAGTAGCGGTGTAGCGCGAACCAAAAGCTACAAGCTACATTCCGTTTTGCGTTCTGACGAGCCTAATTCATTCATAAAGCAGCACAGCGTCTTCAGATCACAAACTAAAATCGTGCATTACCGCCATCTATTGTTAAATAACGCATCTTGTGGCTTTATCATTTCAGTTCATCAGCAGTTAATTGAGAAGAGATCGCCTGATGATTATGTAAAGGACAGGAGTGGGTTCACACTGCACGAATCGATTAGTAAAGGTTACGCTTAATTTATAAACACTGAATTAAAACGCTGTCTGTGTCGAAGACTTCAAGCACATACAGGTGAATAATAGCCTTTTTAAATTGATTGTTCTGCTTTATTGCAGTCTATATCAAATGTATGCGAACTATTTTATGACAGTGGTGACCCACCATAGTCTAATCTGTCCCGCCAGTTTTATAATGAACATAAGATCACTAACGCTGTGTTTTGATTCATTGCATTGGCAAAGCATCCGTCAATTGAACAGAAAACAACAACATAGCTTAGTGCACTGATCTAATAAAATCGGTTGCTCGGTTATAAGAACGTACAAGCGAGAAGCGTATGATTCGCGTAGTGCGAGAAGCGTATGATTCGCGTAGTGAGACATTTAAGATGTTATTTGTAAAATGATTTAATTGGAATAGAATTTCAAAAATATTGATACAAAAATTCTAATATTTTTCTAGTCTGCATTTACATTGCTTATTATTTTTATTATTGCATATTTTTGTCCCGTGTTATGGTTATGGTAGCAATTTTGAGCATGAATCCTGCATTTCTATGTAGAAATCATTTCTGAAACTGCAGAGTGCAATTGGTCATCAGTCCTCTCATAGCATGAAAAACAAAACTTATAATACATTCAGAATTTTAATATATATAAAGCGTGCAAAGAGAGTCAGTGTGAGATATAGGAGTATTGACATTTGAGTATATACATTTGAGTATTGCATCTTTTGATATAGTTCACAAAATAAAACAGTATGATTTGAAATGAAGTAATAATTGTAGTGCATTGCTTTGTTTTAAACCCCAAACATCTTACTTAAACATTCTTCATTAACAGTTATCCAGTTATTTGTAATAAGCTATGTCATTTAAAAAAAAAAAATTAAAAGTAGTTTCAATGTAGCTAGCTACTTGTTTGATAGTAACTTGTAGTGTAGCTAACTACTTTTTCAAAAGGGTAGCTTGACTGTAGTTTAACTACTTTAATTTATGAGTAGCTTGTAGCTTGTCAAACTACAGTTTCAGAGTAGCTTCCCCAACACTGCATTTATGTATATCAACACGTATTTTAAAGGGGTGATGAACAGAGAAATCAAATTTTTCTCGAGCTTTTGACATATAAGAGGTCATCATACTATAAGAATATCCTGTAATTTTCAGAACTGAAAACGTCATTGTTAGTCCAATAAAAGCTTTTACTGACACCAGACCCAGAAAACGACAGGATTTTCAAAGTGAGGATCTATGAAGTCAAAGGGCAGCAAGCTCCGCCTCCGCAGAAGAAGATCAACGCCTATTTCATCACTGCCTGTTTAGCCCCGCCCACCGATTCGCACATGACATGCAATAGAATAGGTAGCCTAAAGCCGAGTTCAGACTGCACGATTTTCAAAGTAGTCGGGTCACTGTTCTTTTCACACTGCATGACTATCTTGGCCAGCATTCAGTCGCTGCAGTGTTCAAACTGCACGATGGATCGGCGACAGAGGGTTTCACACTGCATGACTTTACAATAGGAAGAATCGCCGACAACTCTGTCTGGCACGCAAACTACGTTTCACAACCAAACACACGCGAGATGTGACAAGGAAACAACGCGATATCACGCGTGCAGGACCGGAGTTATTATTATTATTATTAAAAACGGTAGCCCGCAAGAAGCTTGCAATACGAGTTGCCTGTGCGCTGATTTGCAGCGAAAACAAGAAAAAGAAAAGAAGAATATGGAGGAGGAAATAGTTGGGGAGACTGTGGATTGTGTGTTCTGCATCATGAGTTGGAGGTAAATAAATAACTTTTCAATGTGCTGCTGTTGCGGATGGTCAAGCAAATGTTTGTGTTTTGTTTCCGTTTGATAGAATTGTAATGTTTATGTGAATGAAGCCATGCTTGCTGATATTGTGGTCTATAACTCCTCCCCGAACTCCCCGCTGCTCTGTATCTTGCTCTCTCATTGGCTGTCGGTTATCGCCGATGCAGTTTTCAGTCAGAACACTTTTCACACTGCAGGATTTTGAATCGCCGACAGGTCCAGATATTTAGCATGCCAAATATCTCACGGGCGTCGGCGACTCGTCGGCGATTCTCTCAGATCGCGTCTTTGCTCATTCACACTGCGTGATTGTCACTCGCGTGAACGAGCACCGATTTGCCTGAGATTTCGGGCATTTGTCGGCGATTTCTCAAAACCTGTCGGCGAGCCAAAATCGGGGCTAAAATCGTGCAGTCTGAACTCGGCATAAGTAACATAGGCCTGTGTGGTGCTAAACCAGATTGAGCTACCAAGCAATAAACATGCCGTTTAGGATAACAAAATATTGTGCAGTGCCTCAATTCGACAGTAATGCGATATGCAAGTAACTGTGTTAATTCTAGTGCCTGATCTGATATTAATGATTCATGTACAGTCAAATGTTCTTTGTCTGTGTGTCAGTAAATCAAACCCGTGACTAAACGTCAACTTGCGTTGTTTCTCTTAGTAGGATGAAAATAATCTGTTATTTAACGTGATTAAATTATATAAAGAAAGCGATCAAAGAAAGCTCACTTTGCAATTGTTGGAGCAGCACGCTCTGAAGCTGGCAATCAAACAGCGCGAGTTTATCGTAACTGACACGCGCAAAACTACCGTTTTACTCAACAAATCTCTTAGGTATATAGCGTTTGCACTGTTAGTGAAGATGAAAGCATTTGTTAGTGTACAGAAATTGAGTTGCAATGACGAGATCACTGCTTTCATTCACTCAATATCTGTGATCGGCTACAATGTTCATCACTGCAACCTTTCATGCCACACTCTAAATATAATGCCATAGATCTAAATGTAATGCAACACTTTTCACAATTAGTTAACCTTGAGAGCTGTAATAGTAAAAACTAGGGCTGGGCGATATATCGCATGCGATTGTCACGCGCATTTCGTTAGTAAAGCCGGTTCCATGATTACCGCTAAATCGCCATCACCTGCTTTCAAATGGAGCGGCATTTAATAGACTGAGCCGTAGATCACTGACAAGCTACGCAATATCGCGTTCATTATCGAAGGCGATTCATCTGCGATAATGAACGCGATATTGCGTAGCTTGTCAGTGAACTACGGCTCTGTCTATTAAATGCCGCTCCATTTGAAAGCAGGTGATGGCGATTTAGCGGTAATCATGGAACCGGCTTTACTGACGAAATGCGCGTGACAATCGCATGCGATATATCGCCCAGCCCTAGTAAAAACGCACTAAAAGAGAGAGTAATACTTGGCTATTTCAAATGGAAAGATGTCAGCCAATCACAGCAGTGGGCGTTTACTCTAAAGTCTCACAGCAGACACGCCCCTTAAAACAGAGCGTTCAAACCAGAGGGCTAAAATTAGGGTAGGAAAAATGTCTATTATTTATAAATTGACAATTTTGGATGTAAAAAGCATACTAATATTATAAGTGCACCTCAGGAAACATTATAAAACAATAAAACAACGCAGTTCATGACCCCTTTAATTTTTTTGCATTTCCCAGAGGGGAGTCACTAGTCTTGCTATCACTTTCTCACCCACACAGATGTCACCTCTTTTTTTAAATTAAAAACATGCTGTTGTTTGATTAGTATGATATGATTAATGTAATTCATAACAATGTGATGAGACAAAAATGTTTTGCATTTTTGACATAGACATAAATAAGAGTGAATAAATAACAAACAAAAAAACATTATTTGCAAATAGTTTAAATTGATTAGTAACTAAAATCTGGAACTTTTGCCGTTCTTATTTCTTTTTTTTTTTTTGTTATTCCTTTACATCCCTTTTAATTATTTGATACCTTTAAATAAATAGAAAAAAATACCCAACATCCCACTAAAGATTTATATTGCAACTGTGCCAATTTGTAGCTATAGTTTTTGTTGCTTTTTTTCCTTAACAAATGCTATAGAAAAAGAAAGGGGGGGGGGGGGGGGGATGGTAATGAGGAGCCATCAATACTCTTACCTGTAGTTATATCCTTATTGTAACAAATACTATAGTTAAACTGTTACTTTTAAGGCCGAGTACAAGTTAGAAAGAGCTGTAAAATATTGACCTTCTTGAATTATTGCCTTAACAATTGGTCTTCTCTATGTGCAAAATGTTTTCTGCTAATAATGACAGATATTAGGAAAAACCTGGCTTTCAGATATTCCAAGAGATGACAGGAAATTAACATGATCAGTATAAGAAAATTTTAAGTAAAGACAGTTTGACTTCCCATGGAACTTAGTAAACAAGTGATTATTAACTATAGGCTACTTTATTGCAGTTATGTTATCAACCAGTTTGCATGTTTGGACCCTTTTTGGTGGGTACCGGCACTATATCGTTAGCCTTATAGCATAATTGCCCAGATCATATTTCAAAGATAGATATCACAATTTGGCCAAAAAATGACTTAGGCAATTATGCTACGAGGCTAACGATATTTTTCCACTTCAAGCACTGCTCAGAACCCATAGCTGCTCTCATTATGCCTAATTGTTTTCAACTGTTGTTCATTACCTTGTTAATCCCAGCCTTTAAACCCTGTGTATCTACTCACTCTTTGCGAAGTCTTGTGTGTGTTTTACGCTGCATTTCTGAGTGCTGTTCTGGGGCTGTATTCACAAAACATCTTAAGGCTAAAAGTAGCTCCTAACTTGCCGATTTAGGAGAAACTCTTAAAAATAATGGCCGTGTCAGTCCTAATTTTAGGAGTCCTAAATTTTTGCTCTAAGAGTATTTCACAAAGCATTTTAGCACTAAAACTAGCTCCTAAGTCTGTGAAACGTTAGGAGTAGTCAAGAGGACTATAGTCACTAAGACCAAATCACAAACAATCCTAATCCACCTAAAGACACTGTACACCACTGAGGGAATAGCAATAGAACCTTGGGTGCTGAATGCAATACATTTTGATTTATAGATGAGACGCCAAAAATAACATCTTTAACAAATAAATAAATATTGTCTGATTACCTGTGCCAGTGGTTTTCATGAGTTCACACTTACATATTACATTACATATACATATTACATTACATATACTTGATTGAATAGAGTAAAAAAAAAAAAAAAAAAAAAAAAAAATATATATATATATATATATATATATATATATATATATATATATATATATATATATATATATATAAAAGTGTATTTGGTGTGCTGTCCAAGGGGATCGAGGGCTCTGAGCTTGGAATTTAGCCCAAACCCAAAGTTCTACCCATATCCCCAGCCGAGTGAGGAGCGAGGTGGCAGAGGGATGCAGAAAACTTTCGAAGTAACTATAGGCGAGTCGACTCTCGCCTGTGTATATATATATTCCTCCTCTCGAGCTGATTAGAAAGACTGTTCGAATGCGTTTCTCCTAAACTTTGTTTATAAAACATAATTTGTTGCTTAAATTCTGCATTCTCATGAGATGCAGACACCCAAAAGGTGGACAATTAACTGTATATACTAGTTTAATTAGTGACAGCCTACATTTTAAAACCTTTATGGCAACAATGGCAACATTTTATTTTGACTATGGCAACATTTTTATTAAAGAAATATTTATTTGAATAGGGCAACATTTGTATTTTAAAACCTTTATTTTAATGTGGAAACATGACACCATCATTCTACAATATTTCTATGATTAAATCACTGACTCCTCCCCATCAGCCAATCACTGTGTGTTTACTCCATAGCAACGAGGTCAACCCCGCCCTTACTCTTAGCTTCAGACTTCTGTCTATTCCTTAGTAAAAGTTTGTCTCAGCAGCTTTGTGAATAGGTTTTAAAAGAAAAACTCTTAGCTAAGAACTTTTACTGCTATTTAGGAGAACTCTTAGTGGTAAGATAAAATGTTTCGTGAATACGGCCCCTGGTTTTCTGTTCCATGCTTTTGACCCTTTGCCTGTCTTCTAGACTGGCCTGTTTGCCTAAGTTTCCTGCTTGATATTTGTTTTGGATTGTTTGCATGCTTATGACCTCTTGCCTGTTCATTGGATTTCATTTTTGGATTATACTTTATTAAATGCTGCTTTTAGATTCTCAACCTTGTGTCTCAGCAGTTTGTTTATTGTTGTATTTTTAAATCAATTAATTTACTCATGTTTTCAAAGATTCACGCTTTGTGTACTGAACAATAAGCAATGGATACGAATATGGTCTGTAGTTTAACGCCTGTGAACTCAGAGAAGTAGGAGGGCAGGTCCCAGTGTTTAGTAAAGAAAACAACTAAAAACTAGGAACTCAAGGAACAAAGAAAGTACTGCCCTTAAAAAGGACAAGAACAAGGCATGTCAACATTGCGAGCCAGAATGCTTGTGCAAACACAATACAGTCAGTTTGACAGTTTTATTTACAACACATAAATTCATCATCCACTTCTTCCCAAAGACATAAAAGTGATTGTCTGATCAACTGGGGAAGAATAGTGTAAACTTTATAGTAACCTACACAATGTGTGTTTGACGTAAAACAAACAAACAAAAAAATAAAATTATTTTACTTGTACTTATGTCCATTTCAATGTCTGAAACCTAAAATAAATATTTTGTTGTTGAATTCACTATCCAGTTGTGATTTATGATGAGTGCTTAGCGAGTCAGTCTCTGGCTCAGCGCCAACCAAAGCGCAAAGCAGATTTGAATTTAGCAGTTCATCACATGCGTCGAGCTCTGAACACATGTGTGATATGCATGAAGGGTTAATATTCATAAGAAAAGAGCTAACCGATTAGTTGGGCAGTGCTAACTAAGACATTTCATTCATACATTATTGGCAGGTGATTTATAAATAACAGGGAGGATATCCATTTTGGAAACCAAACATTTGCTGAGTTCATTACCTAAATAAAAGTATGCTCCCTGTATGAAGACAGGGATGCTCTTTAGGGTCTAGTGAAGTATTTATAGAGATGAATCTGTATTTCCAGTAAGAGAAATCGGAAGCAATGGGAAACGCATGGGAAGCAATTCCAGTTTAGAGTGTTTAATAAGAGAAGTTTTGTATCACACACTTAAAAGTGCATGTGTAGCATAGTATTTGTGTGGTTGAAAAGATAACAAGGAAAATAACTGCAAGTTAAGTAAATCAGTAGGAATTAAACCAACAAAGTTATTCAGATAACTATACAGGTTGATATTGAATTGGAACTTATCTACAATAACATACATTTCACAGTTTATGAATAATACCAGAATAATACTACTCAGAGTAAATTTCATTACAATCACATAAAAGCAATTATTCATGAACACAACATCAGAGTATCCTGAAAACTTTAAGGTTTCGTGATCACTAATGTATAAAACAGAACTTACCAGTGATCTTCTTCTTTTGAGCTTCTTCCTTCTTCTTCGGATGCCACCACCTGAACTGTATTTCTCACGTATTCCCTAAATCCAATGATTTATTCCACTAATCCTAATAAATTCTTCCTTAAGGACTCTTCCTTTCTATTTCATATGCATTATATTGCCATCAAAACATGCTCCACTGTCTCCTCTATTAAACAAACATCACACAAACCTGTATTATGTTTCCCTTTAATGTGTGGTTAAGATTGCCCTGTTCATAGATGTGTGAAGAAAGATGACTTGCTCCCTTCAATTTATGTTATGAATGATTTTACTTTTCTTTATGCTCTTCTTCCTACTTCCTCTTCTTCTTGATTTATAATGGCAGTTGTCATACAACTTTAGATGCCATTACCACCACCTGCTGGTTATGAGTGTGGAATCTCATTATTAACCTAGCTCATTTTATCTCCTGAACTTGGATGGAATTACAATTGATAAAAGTTTCTTCTTATGCCTTTTGTCCTCAAATGTATTAGTCCTGGACAATATTTGTACAATAGTTACAATTAAATTCGGTCATCTTATCCAAGACTTATTCCGTCTTGAAGCTGGAAGAAAACTCCTCACCAATTTGTTCTTTATTGTTGGGGCACAATTAAAAGTGAAACCGGGGGCTCTTTAAAAATTTCCCTTAAAGAATTATCAACTTAAAAATGTTCCAATTCTTTTGAATAATCTGTTTAATTTGTGTTGCTTCTTTGCTGTATCTTGTAACAAAATATAGCTTGTTATTAGGACCTGAATTTTATTTCTGGTTTTGTTCAGAAGTTCCTCCCTCTTCAGTGACTGGGCTTTCCCCTAAGCTTCTTTTAGTATTGACGAACTATAACCTCTTTGCTGAAAACTCTGTGTCAGTGTAACAAGCGGGACTCAGGCAGAGATCCATCTGCAAGCTTTATTAAATAGTAGCGTGGTCATACAGGCAGAGTCAAAGCAGAGTCAAAGCAGGGGCAAACAGGAACAGCAAGGGACAGGCAGAATCGTGGTCAGGATACAGGCAGTAGATCAGGGCAGGCAGATATCGTTCACAGGTCAGGAAACAATAAACAGTCCAAAGGCAGAAAGCAGAGAATCAAAAACAGTAAACAGGCAGGATCAATAACAGACAGGCAGACAGGATACAAACGCTCAGAATTGACACAGGGATGAATCAAGACCTCGCAATGAGGTGGTGTGTGAGTGAGTCTTACGGTGCGTTCCAAACGGGATATATCGTCCTCCGAAGGGCACTTCGGAGTGAAAATAATCATGGCCGCCATGTTGAAGGGTCGTTCCAAACCGAAGTGCTCAAAACTGGCCACTTCAAAGGGCCCTTCGGAATGAAGGATTTCGAAGGGTACAACAGATGGACACTTCGGGCACCTATGATCCTTTGCACAGGGAAGTTCTTTGACGTCACAGAATGGGTACAGGAGGTTATAGAAGTTCGATTTTACCTATACATGTATATATAGTATTTTCTATACTAGCTACTGTAATATTTAAACGAGTTAGATTAGGTACATTATTATGGTCAAAACGACATTGTACTTAAACAAAAACACTTTACAGCTCCCTTTATCAGTCCATTCAAATGTTTAAAATACATAGACACAATATAGCCTACATGCGATAAACCTAAAATAAATAAATAAATAAACTAACTAACGCTAAAGAAATGGCGCAGCTTGCACAATTTACTCCTCTTTGATTGTCTCGTTAAGATGATGCAGAAGTGCGTTCCAAAAGAAGAGTTTTTTTTGACCCCTACACCCTTCATCCCTTCGAAGCTCTCACTCCGGAGGGTAAGCCCTTTGAAGGGATTAGGGCATAGGGATGAGCCCTTCCGAATGGAATGCAGGGTTAAATAGTCCAGGTAAAGAGCTTCAGGAATATGTGGCAATAGGTGATTGGTGGAGTGAGTGCATGTGATAGGCAAGGGAGGATTATGGGAAATGGAGTCTGGAGTGAACAGGAACCTGACAGTCAGAATAGTAGATTGCACCTCAAAATCCTCACCTGAGTCACATATTCATCTCAATCTTTGAAAATGACCATAAGGAATATTCTTAATTAATCATTGCTTTGTTTCCATGTTTCCCATGTGCTCCCTAGTCATGTGTCCTATTTTGCCATTGGTTCATTGGGTTGATTGTGCACAGGTGTGTCTTGTCTGGTGATTAGTCCTTATGTATTTAAACCCTCATGTTTGCCATGTGTTTTATGTATTGTTCCTGTACCACTGTGGGAAAGGTTATGTTCTTGTGCCAAGCCGTGCCAAGCCGTGCCAAGCCGTGCCAAGCCAAGCCAAGCCAAGCCAAGCCAAGCCATTGATTGATCATGTTTTAAGTTAACTAAAGCTGCGTTTGGGTTCTTCAAGACTTGCCTCCAATGGATCCTTGTTACACTTATCATATTCCAAATTCAGTCTAAAATTTTCATTACTTGAATTAATATAAGAATGGAAGTCCAGGAATTCTATCTCACTGCCTAAGAAAAAAAAGAATTATATAAATCTATAAAATTGTTTGGTGGGGGCGATATTTATATTTATGTCTAAAAACTGCACATACGTCAAACGCCTGTGTATGCGTATGAGTCAAATAAAGTTTACTTTGCAAGGCTGTGCATTCGACTGCGCATATGCAAAAAAAGTGGAATATACTTTGGGCTTTACTCTCTACTTTTGTCTAGCACCCTGATGAAGGCCTGTTTGGGGCAAGGACTGAGGACTGGTGTGATGTGTTCATATCTTTTGGTTCTGCTCAGAATCCTGGCATACATGTTACCCACGATACATGGTGGTGGTAGTAGTAGTAGTAGTAGTAGTAGTAGTAGTAGTAGTAGTAGTAGTAGTATACTTAAAGTGAAGTTCTTTTTCTGTTCTTTGTTGATGTGTAAAACTAAGTTCGAAATACATGAAGCAGCAATATACTGTAATCGAACATCTGACACTGCTGAAGAGCAATGGTTACATGAATATGTAAAAATGTTGTGCGCTTTCCTCTCAGTAACAAAATAAACACAACAAAAATGAGAAACTAGCAAGGATTTTTTAATAAGAGCAAAAAAAAGCATTGGATCATGGCAACGTGGATGTTTGTTTGCACAAGCTCTGTAATTCGGCACTCCAGTAAAGTCACATCGTGTTTATATTATAACACTTTATAAAACAGATTGCTTAAAATCAAGCATCTTTATTGTATTAAACATGAAAAACTGTGTCCGTATTTCATAATTTCATTAGAAGTACAACTTTGTTTTCTACTAAAAAGCAGCTCTGATGTGTTTGTTTTCACTCGCAGACATCTGACTTCTACGGACTCGAGAGGAGAAAGAAGGCGGAACCTCACACCTACTTTACATATTGACCATGTAATGGACACTTCATAAACCTCTATAGTCACGTGGATTAAACCTCTATAGTCACATGAATTACTAACAATGTGTTTCATACCTTCCTGGACCTTGAAAGTGGTATTTGCGTTGGATCTATATAGAGGGACAGAAACCTCTCAATTTCATTAAAAATAACTTCATTTGTGAAGTTATAATGAATTTTTAAACAAAATAAGAATAATTTACACCGATCATCCTGTTCAAAAGTTTTCACCCCCTGGCTCTTAATGGATATTGCCTTCTTGAGCATCACTGAATGTTTGCAGCTTTTGTAATAGTTGTGCTTGTGTCCCTCAGTTTGTCCTCAGTGTGAAAAGAACAAAAGGGGTCAAATATACAGAACATGCTGGAAAACCAAAGAATGTACAGGAGCTGGAAGATTTTTCTGAAGAACAGTGGAGTTTAACTGCTCAGGACAAACAAGGGACTCATAAAAAAAACAAAAAAAAACAGCCATGGACCATCCAGGTAGTGGCACACAATATTAAAAATCAAGTGTATGTAATTTGTCTTGTCTTGTGTGTGTATATATATATATTTTCATGATCCTTCTTTAAAATATATATATTACAATATTAATATATAATATTTTGGAGGTTCTGCAAGGTGTATGTAAAATGTACGGCAAAATGTTGCTATGATTACTATGTCGTTTGTCAATTTCATCACTCACACAGAACAAAAATTTAGCGAATTCATTTCCTCCCACATTTAAATGCAGTTATCACTCCTAAAACATTGCAGAGTGAACGTGACCACTGGACCTCTAGCGTTCACTTTAATATCTTATTTACATCATGTCTACAGTATACTTTGCTGGTTATGAGGGGATTTGTGAAAGTATAAAGCTTGTGCTGATTCTGAACACATACATTTTGAGTGAATTCTCTGCATGGTGACTCTAAAACGCCTCTGATGGGCTATACTAAATATGAACATGCAATGTACGATAATACCTCAGTATAAAGTCTACGGTGCAATATTTATTGCGATTTTTATTTATTTATTTATTTTTATTTTTTTTAAAAAGGACAAATGATGTCAATTTGAAACAGAAACTTCCAGTGTAATGATTTCAGTTTTCATAATAAGGAAAAAATATTAAACAACCAATAAAAAAAAGTAGTAAGTGGAAAAAAGTTTTACTCCTTTTTGTTTATTATACTTGTAAAATTTAGTTTAACAGACTGCTAATCTCAACAAATTCACTAAGACCTTATACAGTAAGGTTCATTAGTTAACATTAGTTCACTACATTAACTAAAAGATTGTATTCCTTGATTTCATCACCTATATGATCTAATCCCTAAATGACAATGATTCGCCAATGTTTATTAAACCTTTGACAAATAAAATTGTGAAAATCTGCATTCAAGCTGCCGTTGATCTAGAGAGAGTTGTCATGTTTAGATATAAACAGCTTAACAAAAATCTTTTCAAACACAGTATCATTATTTCTGTTACAAATAATTCCAATTATTACAGAAGTATATAAAAGTTTATTATTCAAATATGTCTACATTACCAATCAAAACAGAATAGATCACGTTTTGAAAGTGCTTCAAATAACGCCGGTATCAATTGCATTGTTAAGCCACTAGGTGGCAACAAATTACTGTTAAAACTATATCACTGAATCATTCTTTCGGAAACAAGTGAAGTCTTTATGAATCCAACTTAAAAAAGTATTCTGTTTCACCTGTCTGGATCTTGCATGCGTGTTCAAACATCTTATTTGTGTTGAAGTTGTATTAACACTTTACAGTAAGGTTCATTTGTTAACATTAGTTAATGTATTAACATGAACTAACTATGAGCAATACATTTGTTACTGTTACTTAATAAAATTAGATAATAATACAGCTGTTCATATTGTTCATGTTAGTTCACAGTGCATTAAATGTTAACAAATACAACTCTTGATTTTAATGTATTAGTAAATGTTAACATTATTAACATTATGAATACTGTAGGAATGCAGTACATTATTAGTTAATGTTAACTAATGAACCTTATTGTAAAGTCTTAGTGAATTTGTTGAGATTAGCAGTCTGTTAAACTAATGTTAAACTAATTTTACAAGTATAATAAACAAAAAGGATAAAAAAAAGTATTGTGCATTTTTCCCCCTTACTACTATTTTTTTATTGGTTGTTAAATACTTTACCTATTATGAAAACTGAAAACAATACACTGGAAGTTTCTGTTTCAAATTTTTTAAATATCACAATAAATATTGTACCGTTACATCCCTATTAGTTACTTTTAATTAAAAAATAATATGTTACATTGCACTTTTGTGTCACTTTTTCTCACCTGGGCTGGGCTTGCTTGTTTTTCAATAACAAAAAAAGTTTCATTTTGGCCAAATCATCCTCTTGGAATTATAAGGTTATAAGGATCTGAATTCTGAGCAGTTTTGAGATATTGAGCTTCAAAGTTTTTGCAATCCATTCAACTTTGTAGATTGAACCTTCTTGTTTTCTAAATAAAAAGTCCCTAAATGTACTCCTTACCAAAAACATCACATAATGTAAATAAGTTGTCACAGAATAAGAGTATGTGATAACTCAATTTTGACAAAAATGTCAAACAGAAACTTATAATTCCAAGGGGACAAAATGTTAAGGCCCTTTAAACCTCAGACAGAAGGAAATGTATATTTACGCCTGTACAGTAGAGGGCGTAGCTCAAACAAACCTTTCAGCTGTGCTGCCATTCTGGGTTAAAGTAAAGTAGGATACAAGGAAGTTCAACACTCTTATTTCTAAATCTAATCTAAAGTAATTTTATTATTACATGGTTGAATTAGATCAGTTAATAAAGTGAGTATTAAGTGTATTTGTATAATTTAAAACAGTTAATTATTACAGGTTTGCATACAATTCTGAGATTGCATTTCACTGTTTTTATTAATTTTAAGGAATAATGAATATTTTTGTTCAAGTGAGAAAATCCATCATGCTTACACAGCGCACACAACACCTCTGCACTTTTTTTTCGCTCAACATGGAAACAGGAGAGCTGTGTCAATAAATTTTTTGTTGTAAATGGAAAAAGTAATGTTACATTACTATTTACTTGAAAAAATTATCTGATAATGTAACTCATGTTACTTGTAATGTGTTACCCCAACAGTGAAAATGAGATCAAATAAGAACAATTTCCAATCAACCTGTTCAAAGGTTTACACCTACTGGCTCTTAATGTACTGTGTTGCCTTGAGCATCAGGGAATGTTTGCAGCTTTTGATCATCCAGGTAACAACACAAAATATTAAGAATTAAGAACTAAGCATATGCAAACTCTCGAACTGGATCTTTTGTGTAAATTCTGTTATTATTTTGTATTGTGGTCTAAATGTAAAATATCATGTGACTTGAACTCGACACATATTTCAAGTTCCTCTCAAATAAGTAGTTTATTTTTATTGCAAGACAAAGAAAGCATTAAAAAATGTGTATATTAAAATAACATATATTAAAATGTATATATAATGATTTAACAGTCTACATTTTTTATAATATGCCTGACAAGAGGGGGGATAATGTTTTGTGTTCTCTTGCAAAAGTTGTGTGTTCCCCGAGAAACTTTACATTCACTCGCAAAGAAATCAATCCCCCCCCCCCCCCCCCCCACTCTTCACCATGTCCATTCAGATATTTTCTGTAGCCACTCATATGACCCACAACAAACATTCAAAATTAAATGCATTATTTTTTGTCTGATATCGACATCTGTTTTTTTTTTTTTAATTTAACTTTACTGTACTGTACTGTAGCTTAATGTCTCCTTCTAATTTATTACTTCAACAGTTAATTTAATCAGGAGCAAAATAAAAAAAAATGTGTGTTTATTACATGATATAAATGTTTTATTACATTTTACATGTTCCTAAAATCCATCCTTCTGCTGGGATCAGGATAAATCTGTTTTTAAATATGTTTTGTTTTTTTGGACCTGAGGTTTCCCAATTTTGTGATCTAATCCAATTTCAGAATCCCCATTTTCAAGATTTGATCCAATCCAATAGCCAAAATTGGATCAGATTACTTCTGAACAACTGGGTCCTCAAGAACATTGCCCTCCAGTACAATTCTGCTGAATGTAAGCTAAATTACCTTTAAGCATACTTTGGAGACCTCAAGGGGTCACTGTATATTTTATGTTTTTTGTGTTCACCTGTGTGTGTTTTGTTTGTTTGTTTGTTTGTTTCAGCATCACATGATCCTTCAGAAATCATTCTGATATACTGATTTGGTGATCAAGAAACATTTATTATTATTAGTGTCACGATCATCGCCTGCTCCTGTCAGTTCCCGGACTACACTTCCCACAATCCTCCCTGTCTGTCACATGTTCACGTCACACCAATCACCTGTTGCCACATCCACCCTAGCACACCACACTAATCACCACACCCAGCTGCAGCTCATAACCAGGAACTGTCTCACACACCACTTCACCGCGAAGTCTTGATCTTGCCCCAGCTGTCACTACTGAGCGTTATTACCCTGTTGGATTACCTGTTACTGTCTTTGTTTGCCTAACGTTTCCTGACCCTTTGCTGCCTGCCCATCGACCCTGCGCCTGCTCTCTGGACTGTGAACCTTGCTTGTTGCCCTGACCCTCTGCCTGTCTCTGACCACGTTTCTGCCTGTTCTACATTGCTGTGTTTGCTGATTCTGACCCCTGCCTGTACGACGACGAGTACTTTTAATAAAGCTTGCAAAATGGATCCCATGTCGAGTATTGAATCACAACAATTAGCAATACTGAAAATAGTTTTAGTCCTTAGCATTTTTTCAGAAATTTGACAGGATTATGATAGAGTTCAAAAGAACAGCATTTATTTTAAAAAAATATATATATTTTGTAACATTACAAATGTATTTAGTGTCAAATTTATGCATTCTTGATAGTATTAATTTGTTTATAAATAAATAAATAAATAAATAATAATAATAATAATAATAATAAAAAACCTAACTGACCCCAAACTTTTTAAAGGTGCCGTAGAACGTGTTTTCAAAAGTCAAGTCTAAGGTGTCCCCTGAATGTGTCTGTGAAGTTTCAGCTCAAAATACCCCATAGATTTTTTTTTTATTCATTTTTTTTAACTGCCTATTTTGGGACATCATTAAATATCCACCAATTCAGGCTGTGGCCCCTTTAAATTCTTGTGCTCCCCGCCGCCAGAGCTCGCGCTTGCCTTAAACAGCATAAACAAAGTTCACACAGCTAATATAACCCTCAAAATGGATCTTTACAAAGTGCATGCATACATCGGATTATGTGAGTATTGTATTTATTTGGATGTTTACATTTGATTCTGAATGAGTTTGATAGTATGCTCCGTGGCTAAAGCTAACATTACACACTGTTGGAGAGATTTATAAAGAATGAAGTTGTGTTTATGAATTATACAGACTGCAAGTGTTTAAAAATGAAAACAGTGACGGCTCTTTCGTCTCCGTGAATACGGTAAGAAATGATGGTAACTTTAACCACATTTAACATTAGCAACATGCTAACGAAACATTTAGAAAGACAATTTACAAATATCACTAAAAATATCATGTTATCATGGATCATGTCAGTTATTATTGCTCCATCTGCCATTTTTCGCTATTGTTCTTGCTTGCTTACCTAGTCTGATGATTCAGCTGTGCACAAATCCAGACGTTAATACTGGCTGCCCTTGTCTAATGCTTTGAACATGGGCTGGCATATGCAAATATTGGGGGCGTACATATTAATGATCCCAACTGTTACGTAACAGTCGGTGTTATGTTAAGATTCGCCTGTTCTTCAGAGGTCTTTTAAACAAATGAGATTTATATAAGATAGAGAGGAAACAATGGTGTTTGAGACTCACTGTATGTCTTTTCCATGCACTGAACTCTTGTTATTCAACTATGCCAAGGTAAATTCAATTTGTAATTCTAGGGCACCTTTAACAGTAGTGTAAATATGCTGCTTACTTAGGCTGTATATCAAGTGTAGGCTTCTACTGAGAAGTGGATAGAGATTTATTTGCTCATGTTGTCTTTGATCAGCATGGATACATTTTAGATTTTGCTTCATGAAAATCACTCTTCTGTAAGCATTGTGCAGATGTATTACAGAGTCATAGATTTTTTTTTCTTACAAATCACCAGGAAAATAATACATTTTCTATATAATAGAAGTACAGAGATCTTATTATCTTAGAGTTTCTAGGTTGAGTTCTAAAGTACAAACACATTTAACTTAGCTAAGTAATACTTTAGCATTAATTGCAATAAACATTTTAAACCAACTACTGACTACAATCTGTGCAACAATAATCCCAGCTGTCATACCAGCTGCTATCAGTAGTGTAGCACCACAGGTACTTTTCACCATAGTAGCCACAGGGGTGTTCAGGCTTGCAGGTTTTCTCATTCACCGCAGAGAAGCAGTCATCAGAAGTACAGCACTCGTGCCGATTCTTATTGTTATTATCCGTATAGCCACACACTTTTTTTTCACCATATTTGTAGGGTTCATCTCCCTCATCACTTTGACAGCTGTCACAACATTCAGTGTCATCCAAACAGCCATCAGCTGCAGGCTTCTGCTTCTCTGGGACCAACAGGCTTTCCACATCTGACTGCTCTGATGCGTACCTTTTGCGGAACTCCTCATATTCAGAATCCCTTTCTCGCTTTCTCGATTTGTGAAACGCATTGTTCAATGTCTCTTTGAAATTATTATAGTGGTCTTCAAAACAGTCATTATGGAAAATTCTAACTGACTGAGCAGTTTGCATGAGCGTAGTATAGAGTTGACTAACCTGAACATTCAGGGCTGAAACACTCATCAGTTTTATGTTGTCGATCGGATGATTTTGTCCTATGTAACCGAAGGAAAAAGACTTTGTGTCATCGTTGCTGTGATAATAGCAGACTGCCGTCCAGACGTGAGAGGGCACCGTGACCCTTTTGGAGTCCTTTGGTATTCGGACATTTGCACTGGGTACCGTGCCTGTGACAATGTACGCTTTTCCATCAATGTTAAGCTGTTTTAAAAATCTCTTCAAAGTTGTCTCCCATTTACACCAGTGGACTCGGTTAAAGCGAGGAACCATTGGAGCAGCATTGGTCAGTGTAAATGTTGCTTTACGGCCTTCTTTGTATTGGAAACAGTTGGGGTTCAGGTGTCCACGATCATATTTGATGTCATTGTTGACATTGTTTTCTTTGTAGTCACTGCTCATGGATTGATTTACTTTAATAATGTTTTTATCTATGGTAGGGTCATTCTCAGGGACCATATAATCAATGTTAGTATCGGAAATCTGCAGAAAAAAATATAATGTTAGAAGAGTAATTTAATGCTATAATATTTGGTTTCACTTTTTTCCCCCTAAATTTTATAGAAACATTTTTTTTTCTTCCTGCCTTCTTTGTCTTTAATTATATTTAAAGGTGCCCTAGAACACTATTTCACAAGATGCAATATGTCTCTGGTGTAATAAAAGTCTAAGGTGTCCCCTGAATGTGTCTGTGAAGTTTCAACTCAAAATACCCCATAGATTTTTTTTTATTGTACCATGTTTTAACTGCCTATTTTGGGGTGGGATTAAAAATGTGCAGATTCAGTGCGTGTACATTAGCAACATGCTAACGAAGCATTTAGAAAGACAATTTACCATTAAATATAGTTCACCTTACAGTTATAAAAGTTATTATCGCTCAGTCTGCCATTTTTCGCTATTGTCCTTGCTTGTATATGCAAATATTGGGGGCGTACATATTAATGATCCCGACTGTTGCATTACAGTCGGTGTTATGTAGATTTGCCTGTTCTTCGGAGGTCTTTTAAACAAATGAGATTTACATAAGGAGGAAACAATGGAGTTTGAGACTCACTGTATGTCATTTCCATGTACTGAACTCTTGTTATTCAACTATGCCATGGTAAATTAAATTTTACGATTGTACAATTGTACAATTACTATTTTAAGTGCAAAGAAGAACTATCCATCTAATATATTTTATAACGCAGACCACTAATCCAATTAAATGAACACAACTGCACTGCTTCTTATGTAATGCAGAGCCAAAATTGCTAATGAAAGTCTTTTGTTAGACAGTGAAGCACATACCTGTGGCTCTATGCGCCAGATGTTTTCCTTTTCATTTTTACAATCAGCACCAAGTGTGTAGGCACTGTAGAGGGGAATTCTGTGGTGAACCGAATAGAGTGTAGCATAATAAAAGCCTCCTTTTACCAACTTTTGACAGATTTTCTTGGCATTCTGATCCATCCCAACTGGTTCTTTGTCATCATAGAAAAACTCTTTACACTCTGCAAAGGTTTCGACCACTTTTGCCTGAGCACTGAATGCTCTCAGCACAACACAGATGAGCAGGCATACAAGAAACATGTTTTGAAGCTGCAGTAGCAAATATTGTGTGTTATACTGGCCTTTTGACAGCTAAACTCTTAGGACAAAAGACAGAGAGGCAGATTGTCAAGCAATAGAACATTTAATCTGAAAGAGGAAATCACAAGATTATTGGTAAAATGGTTCAAAATTACAACAGAGTTTTCAGTATGTTTTTAAGTGCATTACAACTTATGCAAGCAACTATCTATGCAACAAAACAATTATAGCTGAAAAATTAAAGCTGCAAGCAGCGATGAAAGGGCCCTCGCACCCGGGCTCACCGCCACCCGTTGGCCTTAGGAAAACAGTGAACAGTGGGCGACATGCATGTAAGCGAGTGAATACAGGAGAATTATGCCAAAGTCATTTCGAAATGCCACACTTCCTGTGGCCAACAGGTGGCGCTTTGACCGTCACTGAATATTGCCATGTTGATGTCTTCAGGCAAGGACTATCATCGAACATGTGAAGTTTGAAACAGATCGGACATTGTATGCCTGAGTTACAACAACTTCCTGTTTCTTTCATTGCGTTATTTGCATACATTAGCACTCAGCCAAGTGTTGCATAATTTAACGTGTTTCTAGCATGTTTGGTACTTCGTGGCATAATGAAACATGAATCTGGTAGTGAATTACAGTGTAAAGCATGCCATTTCCTGTTGCCAGCAGGTGGCGCTATGGCTAACTGAATATTGTCATATAGATGTCTTTAGGCCAGGACTCTTATCACACATGTGAAGTTTGGAGCAGATCGGACATTGTATGCTTGAGTTACAACAGCTTCATCTTTCATGGCGAAACATCAGAATTTGTCAGTCCACCACGGACACAACCTTCAACGAAAACTCAAGATCTTTGCAATTTAACATCTCAAAGGCCTTAAGATTAGACTGGCCATATATGATGTTGATCTGGTTTAATCTCTATGAGGAGTTAATCACAGTGTAAAACATGTCATTTCCTGTTGCCCCCAGGTGGCGCTATGACTGTTACTGAATATTGTCATATAGATGTCTTCAGGTCAGGACTCTAATAAAACATGTGAAGTTTGGGACAGATCCAACATCGTATGCCCGAGTTACAACAACTTCCTGTTTCATGGCGAAACATCGAACTTTGCCAGGCCGCCACGGACATGCCTTTCAGCGAAAACTCTAGATCTTCGCAATTTAACGTCTCAAAGGCCTTTAGATTAGACTGACCAAATATGATGTTGATCTGATTAAAGCTCTAGGAGGAGTTTGTTAAAGTACAACATGTGGAAATGGCAAAAACTGCCAAAATTTTGTAGAGAAAATTCAAAATATCTCACTTCCTGTTGGGTTTACAAACTTTGCACCCGGGGCTTTTTTGTAGGTATTGGGCTGTTACATCTGTCTACCGAATTTCATAACTGTACGTGAAATGTAGCACGAAGGGCGCTTAATTGAAATTTTGTAGGTGGCGCTATTGAGCCATTTTGCCACACCTAATTCTGAAACCCATATCAGATGTAAATTTTCACCACTTCTGACGCGTGTGCAAAGTTTCATGGGTTTTTGAGAACGTTTAGGCCCTCAAAAATGCGATTCATTTTGGAGAAGAAGAATAATTGGCTGAGCAATTCCAATAGGGTCCTCACACCATCGGTGCTCGGGCCCTAATAATACACTAACTCCCTAACTTAAACAAGAGAAAACAAGATATAAAGAAAATGGCACCCACCTCTCTACTAACCCTTCCCCAAATGATTAACAAAATAAACTTAGGTAAAGAAAAACAATAACAAAAGTATATACAAAAGGAGATAACTTACAAAACATAAGGGTTTTCTGGTAGCACAAAGTACAACAAAAAGTGTCAACACAATGACACTAAAGAAGAAGAAAAAAAAAAAAAAATCAACAAGGTATAAGTCAAAAACAACTTAATAAGGCTTTCTGGGTTGGGAAAAGAAGCCTCACAATGCAGCCTCCACACACACAAACACACACACACACACTGCTCTCTTTGTGCAATGGTGCTGCTTAAATCCCCACAGCTTCCTCTCCTCCTCCAATCACATCAGATCACCAGTCACTGGAGTCAGGTGGCAGCCGTTACTTCCTGCTTATGGAAGTAGAGAGAGAGGGAAAACAGGGAGAAAGGGAAAAAAAACACAAAACAAAACAAAAACATACGTCCTTGGACGTAACAATCAACTTTATAAAAGTTTGGTTAAAAAAAAAAAAATCCTGAACCCTAAAAATTGATTTGTAAATGGCATGTATATTGTTTTTGCCTATACATGTCATTTCATGTCTTTTTATTTTTTTAAACAACCGAGTTCTGGTGTCCACTACAGAGGACATACTGTAGCATAACATATGAATAAAATATATTTCAAAAAAAAAAAAAAAATCCCCATTTGTTTATCACGCTCTGAACAATGTCATGACATGAAAAATACTAAATTCAAACAACCTTTTGTTTTTTCGGGCTCTCAGTAGGAAACATTACATTGTCCATCTGATCCAAATATGTATAGGCCTATTATTAATTTTCATTTCACAAAAACACTCAATTTAATTGCAATTCAGTTGTCTCCTGTCTTTCTCAAACAATATTTAAGTTATTAACAGTTTAACTCTACGCTGTCATGTGCCAATTCAGGACTGAAATATTACGGAGGTAGAAACCACATCAAATGTAGGGTGAATGAAGGGTGATTGGGACACAAGGTCAGATGGGACAGTAACTATATAGAATTTATTTTCTTTTCAAATAAAAACTTTTTTTGCTGAGGCCTAGCTGTGAGACCGCATAATTCAAATGGGATGCCCTCATTGGTCTAACATCATGTAAGTGGGTGGGACATGCATCAAACGGGAAGTTGACCGTGAAATGCATGAACTGAGGAAAATGACATACGCTTTTGGTAGTTTTAATAATAAGGTCTTAAAATTGTCATAGCTACTACAAACGTTTGATAGAAACATGAATATGACGCACTACTGCTACAAAATCAGTAAAAACAATTGTTAATATCATGTTTCTATTTTCAGAATTAGGTTGTTTTTATTTTGTCCCATCCACCCAAACACAAAATGTGTAATTTTGGGTGATTGGGACAGTGCTTAAATGCTTTGCTAATTAAGAAAATTATTAGCCTTGCAATAGAGAACCATTGTTTATGCTCTATATGCTCTATATTCTCTATATTCTGAAAATAGAAACATTATAGTTAAACTCATTTTTTTTTTTTTTTTACTGATTGCAGTAATAATTTTACTGTTGCAGTAATGAAAGGTTTGACTTTTGGACTTCAAACCTTCTTTTGATGGATTTCAAATAAATAAAGTTGAACAAACATAAACATGGACTCTTAATGATGATGAACAGAAAAGGAAATATTGCATATAAAATTATATCAAAGTATGAACTGTGCAATACAGTAAATATGCTTAAACTACCCTAAATCAATGGAAAGACGTGCTGTCCCAATCACCCAAACGTTACCAAACAAATGGTTTTGCTCAGTTTGCAGAAAAGTGTATGTCGCACATCCTTTCATTATAATATACCATCGTTTCCTCCTCAAATGGATAGTTAACATCTTCAGTATTACAGAAATGTATCATGTGCTGAGCTGATGTTTTTCATTTAAGACAAATTCAAAAACTGTCCCAATCACCCTTTTAATTCACCCTAGTAAATACATAAAAAAAAAAAAAAAAAAAATGAATAAACGGTTAAAAGAAAAAAAAAAGTCAACTTTCAGTTTAGCGATTGTTTCCTTGAACATTTTTTTTGTTATTTCCCCAACATTCGTTTTATTTATTAAATTATTTATCTTCCTCGCACATTTAATTCATTGTGTATTTATTTATGCAGGAATATGTGAAATTATTGTGTATTTATTTACACATGTATTTTATTTATGTACAATTTTGTGGATTTATTTATTCTGGTATTTATATATTTATTGTTTTTGCAGGTTTCGTCCTCCATAAAAGATATGATTGTAAAATACATGATGAACGTCATCCTCCACTCCTTCATTAGTAAAATCATAAATGGGCTTTATTTCGATGACGCATTAGTGATACTGAAAGCTGATTGGCTTGATGGTTATATATGCGGAAAAGAGCCAATTTAATCAATCTCTAGAGTTTATAAGATGTCCGATTTATCCTCCCTTGTGCCTTTTTACACGCATTTTGGACAGAAGCAATGCCTACATGATCCATTAGACTGTAAGTGCCTTAATTGCGAAGTGGACGCTTTTGCTCAATTATGAATAGGCTAATGCAGATTTTGGACACGAATATTTCCAAGGATTTTAATAATAATAATAACAACAACAATAACTGTTCAGAAAGAATAAAAATTATATTTATTAAAGAAAACGTCCAAATGAAGTTTGAAACAGTCAATAAATGTGTTCCGATTCGACGTGCGCTCACGCGCTCTTCTCATGTGCACGTGCATGCATGCGATGAGTTGCTATAGCGACGCGTGTTATGAATTCTGACTGAATATATACACTCGAACCGATCACTGTCTGTTGGTTGAGAGACGAGGCGAATTTACAGACTTTTGCAGAGTATTTTCTGTGCGAATCTTGTGACTTGGAAGCTGTTGGAGGATTTCTGAGAGGAGACTTTTATTCTAGAAGACATCGCAGGATATATCCTTTTTATATAAAGTTATATTTTTGAAAGAGTTCCTATTATTTTTGAGGATACTTTTATTTCATTGTTCTTCTCTTAGTTTAGAAGGAGTTTGTTTTTATTTCTTTTTTTTTTTTATTAATTTTTGTTTTGTTTTATTTTTTTATTTTCTGTGGAGGAGTATTTCTGAGGAGAGTTGTATTTTATTGTATTGCATTTTGTATTGTATTTTGTATAGTTTTTATTGCAGATTGCAGGAAGATGGCTCACATGATGGGTGAAAGAGGAGGCGAGTGCTTTAGTTTTTCACTTGTTTATGGTATGGTATGATGTACAATGATTGCCTACATTAATGTGAAAAAAATTGTGCCAGGTAACCCATTTGATCCCCCAAGTGATCAGATGAATTTGATTCCTTGCATATGAAATAAACGCTTCAATTTGAGTAACTAAAGTAACAATTTGTAATTGACCCACTGACATTGATTATTGATACAACATAACTAACTATGTGATGTTTGGAGACCCAGTTCTGATGATCAGGATCCGCTGCCAGACCCGACCCAGACACAGAGCCAGGAGCTTCCTGGATATTTAACACCTCTGTCTTCTGAGTCGGCTGTTTCTATGTCCGCAGGTCAGGCTGTCAGGTCCGCCGACAGCTTCGATGGATGGCTGTGCCCTCCGCTGCCAGGTCAAGTTCCTGTCGAGCCAAAGGAGACGTTACGTGGCCTAACTGCCCAGGGTGCCATGGAGGCTTCTCCTGTGAGCGAGAGCTCAACAGGTGAGATTGAAATAAGGCCGGGCGGTGTAAAGTGGACAGATCAATGGTAATTGCGCTGTCTGACACACACCCGAAACACGCACACAGAAATCCTCTTCTCAGACGGCATTCTATCGTTGCTTAATTTGATGTCAGAGATGTTTCTAATAGTTGTGTTTTCAATTGTTTTCTTCATTTCAGAAAAACCTACAGAACGCAGGAAGAGGAAACGAATTCGTTCTTTCCTCAACAGGCCGTGGAAGGCCGTGGAAGATCTGGAGCCAGAGTCTGATCCCGAGCCACCGTCACCTGCTCCAGATCTGGAGCCAGAGTCTGATCCCGAGCCACCGTCACCTGCTCCAGATCTGGAGCCAGAGTCTGATCCCGAGCCACCGTCACCTGCTCCAGATCTGGAGCCAGAGCCTGATCCCGAGCCACCGTCACCTGCTCCAGATCACTCCGGCGTCAAGCCAATTAATGGTAAGTCGGCAGTGGTTATTTCTCCAACGTTATTTTGTCAGTTTTATTTTCCCCATTTTAATATGATTTTTTCGACACAACCAGCACTGATATTTTTTAAATAAAACAATTGTTTTTCTTCCTTTCAGAAAAACCTACAGAACGCAGGAAGAGGAAAAGAATTCGTTCTTTCCTCAACAGGCCGTGGAAGGCGATGAAGAGTCCTTTCCGGTGCTGTTGCCCCTGTAGTGATGTGGATGTTGTGGAGCCTTTTGTCCTCCACCAGATTCCGCCTGTGAGCTGTTGCCCCTGTCCCGAGTGTCACCTGCTCCAGATCTGGAGCCAGAGCCTGATCCCGAGCCGCCGTCACCTGCTCCAGATCTGGAGCCAGAGTCTGATCCCGAGCCGCCGTCACCTGCTCCAGATCTGGAGCCAGAGTCTGATCCCGAGCCGCCGTCACCTGCTCCAGATCTGGAGCCAGAGTCTGATCCCGAGCCGCCGTCACCTGCTCCAGATCTGGAGCCAGAGTCTGATCCCGAGCCACCGTCACCTGCTCCAGATCACTCCGGCGTCAAGCCAATTAATGGTAAGTCGGCAGTGGTTATTTCTCCAACGTTATTTTGTCAGTTTTATTTTCCCCATTTTAATATGATTTTTTCGACACAACCAACACTGATATTTTTTAAATAAAACAATTGTTTTTCTTCCTTTCAGAAAAACCTACAGAACGCAGGAAGAGGAAAAGAATTCGTTCTTTCCTCAACAGGCTGTGGAAGGCGATGAAGAGTCCTTTCCGGTGCTGTTGCCCCTGTAGTGATGTGGATGTTGTGGAGCCTTTTGTCCCTCCACCAGATCTGGAGCCAGAGCCTGATCCCGAGCCACCGTCACCTGCTCCAGATCTGGAGCCAGAGCCTGATCCCGAGCCACCGTCACCTGCTCCAGATCTGGAGCCAGAGTCTGATCCCGAGCCTGATCCCGAGCCCGTCACCTGCTCCAGATCTGGAGCCAGAGTCTGATCCCGAGCCACCGTCACCTGCTCCAGATCACTCCGGCGTCAAGCCAATTAATGGTAAGTCGGCAGTGGTTATTTCTCCAACGTTATTTTGTCAGTTTTATTTTCCCCATTTTAATATGATTTTCTCGACACAACCAGCACTGATATTTTTTAAATGAAACAATGGCTCTAGCAATCTCATATATTTCTTAGATTTTACTGTTTGTTTTTCAGAGTCCTTTGAGTCTCTGTATAACGTGGGAGCGATGCTTGGATCCGGAGGATTTGGCAGGGTGTACGAGGGAACGCGCAAATTTGATGGCAAAAAGGTAAATCTTAATTTTGCTCTTGCATGCATCAAAACATATTTAAAACAATTTACACCGATGGTTTAATACTTAGTGCAAGATCAAGTGCTTGAATACTGTTACTGTTTTGATTTTTGTTGTTGTTGTTGTTTGTTTTTTGCAGGTTGCCATCAAGCAGATGCTCAAGATTGACAACGATCGTTATCTTCATATTGTAAGTTGGCCAAAGCCTGAATATGTATTTAGTTGTTTAAGTGCAGATTACTGTAGTTGATACACCCGTAGGAAGCATCAGGTGTGAATGTGATTGACAAATAAGCCTAGAGGCACCAAATAACTTTGAGCTGAAAAGCCTCTTTTGAACGTATCTAAAAAGATCAAAGAAAAGTACATTTAAAAATGACATGTTTTCTTCAGATTTTTACCCAGCTAACCTTCTGTCTACTACTTTTCTCTAGCCTGGGCACCCCAAACCTCTCGTTACCGAAGTGGCGCTGCTGCTGATGATGAGGCGAGAACCCATATGCCCCTACGTCATACATCTATACGAGTGGTTTGAACATCCTCAAACGTTCACTCTCGTTATGGAGTACCCGGAACCCTGCGAGAGCCTGCATGACTTCATCGCCCGTAACCCTCGACTGTGTGAACCAGCCGCACAGCTCATCGTGCTACAGGCTATGATGGCGCTACTACACTGCCTCGAGCGTGGTGTTTTTCACCATGACATCCATGCTGAGAATTTTCTGTGGAACAAAGACACGTTTCGTCTCAAGCTGATAGACTTTGGCTGCGGTCAGCTATTTAGTAGTGATGGCTACGAGAGCAAAATATACATCGGTGAGTATTTTGGGAGTGTGGAAACCTGAATGTAGTGACTTACTAATTATTTGTTGCTTTAAAATGTGCAAATGTCTTGCTTACAGGAGCACCGCTTTACTGCCCACCTGAAGTCCTGACCGAACCTCGCTTCCACGCCGTCCCAACAAATGTCTGGGCCCTAGGAGTCTTGTTGTATAAGATGGTGAACGGATGTCTTCCTTTTCGCAGTAGAAGAGAAATCACACAGGCCAAAATTACATTTCATAACTCCACATTATCCGAAGGTGAGTGAATAATATTGATAACACTGATAAACACGCATGAAGCAAAGGCTCTGTACAGAAACAGTTAAAGGTGAAGTATGTAAGATTTTTTTATAACTATAGCCCAACGTATAGCGAGAGTTTGGGAAGGGGCCTTTTGAAAATATGCTTTATTTTGTAAGAAACGACATACTTCACTTTTAAAGTAAAAATAAGGAACATTTTAGATGCTATTTTCATAGATGCCAAGTCACATGGTCACGACTAACCAGCTCTCTCCTTATTAAAATTTGTACAGAATGTGCAGATCTGATTAGCCAGTGCCTAGCCCGGGATCCCACTAAACGGCCGACGTTAGAGCAGATGTTTCAGCATGAATGGATTACAAGTGATCTAGATTGGGGAAGTTCAGGAGATTCAGTCTGTCTGTGATTTCAGGTGTGAGGAAGTGTAACAGACAGAGTAGGATTATTATCATGTGTCTTCAATTCTGGATCATTTGCAGTGAGGTGTTCATTGTAATGTTCTTGTTATAGTCAAGTCAAGCTCATTTATGTAGCGCTTTATACAATACAGATTGTTTCAAAGCGGCTTTGTGGTAATAAACAGGAAAATAACAGAATCAGTGATGCAAACAGAAAATATAAAATTGTTCATGAGTTGACTTGTTCATATGATCTTTGTATTGGACAGGAAATAACATACTTGCTGTCCTTGGTGGAAGACTTGACCCGAAGCCTGAAGTCCAACCCCAACCTGACAGGGAACTCGGAGCCCGTCCACGTCTGAGCGAGAACACGAGAGACTGCGAGACTGGAACCAAATCATCAAGCATCATCACAGCCACATTTGCTTTGTTTTAAAATGAATTTTTGCTTTGTTTTTTAAAAAGTCAAGACACCTCATCTTTATTTATATATAGCGCCTCGTATATGACCGATCTGTACATATGTATATATCATTTTTGAATTAAAGAAATGTTTTTTTTTAAACAGTCTCGGCCTAGGAGGAACCTTTGAAGTGAAAAGGCAAAGACCTATTTTTGTGCTTCCCAAAATAAAACTAAATAAAAATGTAAATAAAACTCTACATGATATCAAATGTTTGGAGGTTTCACCATGGCAACAAGAACTCCTTGGTCTTTAACAATGACTGACATTAATTTAGTGATCAAATTTAGCACTCTTAAATAATGTTGTAATCATAATAACTAAACCTCAAATTGTCATAAATCAACATCTCCGTAAAATGTTACGGAGTTTCTAATAGAAATATGACTTTCTGTAACAAAACAGGGCATTGATTTTGTACAATCATGTTTATCCAACATCAGGCATTTTGGGAGACACAACAAGTGAATAGGGAAATTATATAGCAATATTCCTATGAAATATTAGACATTATTATGAAAATGTTGCCAATTATTGCTCCCATTATTACACTTCTTTTTTCATGACATGTTGCCCCAAGAACACATTCATATGCAAATTAGATACAGTATATAGATACAATGTATCACATTTAAGGCCATTTTACCCACACATTGCATCAAGTAAAACGGTATATCAATCAATTCCGTTATATCTTTGATTAGTTGAGAATCATTGTTACGTTCCCATCTAGTCTAAGGAACAGGTAACGGAATAAATATGGTGTGATGTGTGGAGGCAGCAAGGTGCAATTCCCAACACCAGGGCTTTAACAAAGACCAAAGGCAACTCAATATCAAAATAAACAAGTTCATTTATTGTACAGATGTGGGAGGATTAAGGCCAAAATAACAAACATAAACCCTCTAACTATTTAGGAAGAAACTAACTAATCTACAAAAGAAAAGAAAACCAAAATACAATTAAAGCTGCAAGCAGCGATGAAAGGGCCCTCGCACCCGGGCTCACCGCCACCCGTTGGCCTTAGGAAAACAGTGAACAGTGGGCGACATGCATGTAAGCGAGTGAATACAGGAGAATTATGCCAAAGTCATTTTGAAATGCCACACTTCCTGTGGCCAACAGGTGGCGCTTTGACCGTCACTGAATATTGCCATGTTGATGTCTTCAGGCAAGGACTATCATCGAACATGTGAAGTTTGAAACAGATCGGACATTGTATGCCTGAGTTACAACAACTTCCTGTTTCTTTCGTTGCGTTATTTGCATACATTAGCACTCAGCCAAGTGTTGCATAATTTAACGTGTTTCTAGCATGTTTGGTACTTCGTGGCATAATGAAACATGAATCTGGTAGTGAATTACAGTGTAAAGCATGCCATTTCCTGTTGCCAGCAGGTGGCGCTATGGCTAACTGAATATTGTCATATAGATGTCTTTAGGCCAGGACTCTTATCACACATGTGAAGTTTGGAGCAGATCGGACATTGTATGCTTGAGTTACAACAGCTTCATCTTTCATGGCGAAACATCAGAATTTGTCAGTCCACCACGGACACAACCTTCAACGAAAACTCAAGATCTTTGCAATTTAACATCTCAAAGGCCTTAAGATTAGATTGGCCATATATGATGTTGATCTGGTTTAATCTCTATGAGGAGTTAATCACAGTGTAAAACATGTCATTTCCTGTTGCCCCCAGGTGGCGCTATGACTGTTACTGAATATTGTCATATAGATGTCTTCAGGTCAGGACTCTAATAAAACATGTGAAGTTTGGGACAGATCCAACATCGTATGCCCGAGTTACAACAACTTCCTGTTTCATGGCGAAACATCGAACTTTGCCAGGCCGCCACGGACACGCCCTTTGGTGAAAACTCTAGATCTTCGCAATTTAACATCTCAAAGGCCTTTAGATTAGACTGACCAAATATGATGTTGATCTGATTAAAGCTCTAGGAGGAGTTTGTTAAAGTACAACATGTGGAAATGGCAAAAACTGCCAAAATTTTGTAGAGAAAATTCAAAATATCTCACTTCCTGTTGGGTTTACAAACTTTGCACCCGGGGCTTTTTTGTAGGTATTGGGCTGTTACATCTGTCTACCGAATTTCATAACTGTACGTGAAACGTAGCACGAAGGGCGCTTAATTGAAATTTTGTAGGTGGCGCTATTGAGCCATTTTGCCACACCTAATTCTGAAACCCATATCAGATGTAAATTTTCACCACTTCTGACGCGTGTGCAAAGTTTCATGAGTTTTTGAGAACGTTTAGACCCTCAAAAATGCGATTCATTTTGGAGAAGAAGAATAATTGGCTGAGCAATTCCAATAGGGTCCTCACACCATCGGTGCTCGGGCCCTAATTATATTGAAAGCATGAATTATTGAAAAGTACTTACTGTGTCAATCACACACAATGCTGAACAAGATATGAGTGATCTAACAACCTCAAGCACTTATAACCTGTTGTAGGCCACACCCCACTGAGATCGAGCCAGTCTAAAATACCTCAGTTTAATTCCCCCATGAATGTTGGAGTAAATAAATAAGTAAATAATACTAAGAGAGGGACAAATAATAATGGAAATGGAAATGCACTTCACAGTAAAGCACTGATTTTGAGCTAGGATTGCCGTAAGGTAAATTTACTGCTATTAAATTATGTCATCATTTATTCACCCTCATGACTTTCTCTCTTCTGTGAAACACAAAAGAAGAAATTTTGAAGAATGTTGCACCAAACCACTTTGGTTAGGCTACCCTTGACTTCTAAAAACAGACTCAAATGATTTTCCTTTATGTAAAACAGACAGAAAGTAATTCAGTGTTGGAATGCCGACATTTTGGGTTGAATTACACCTTTAAAAACAATAACATTTTTAAAAAGTTAACAGTTTATGTAAGACAAAGATCTCTTTTTCACAAGACTCTCATTGAATTAACATTTTACTTCAATTAAAGCTCATTAGAACTATTAAAAAGTTCATAAAACATATTTAAAGAGAAAAAAAATTGTCCTTAATCCATGGGATCCAGGCTTTAATGCTGTTTTGTTAAATTATCCTTTAATTGACCCTTCACTGGGAGTTTGATTGACAAGCGATCTAACCAATCAGAATGCCGAATCTGCCATTTTGTCCGACAAAGCAGTCAGGAGTTAGAAGATTAACCTCTGTGGACTTAAACTTGAAAAATGGTGTGTATTGACGTCTTTCCACGTTTGAAACAACATTCCTTCTCATGTTCATTCACAAGTAACTCATGAGGATTTAGTCCCTCAGCTCACCATTGGTGTCGCCAAACTGTTTATTTTAAAAAGTTTCAAAATGCTGTTCAGTCACACAGATTAAATAACATTGTGTCATGTTTTGTTCTGTCCAAAATGCCATTCCAAAAATGTTACATTTTCACATTTTTGTGCACATTTTTACATGATGAACATTGTGAAACTAACATTTTTGGAATGCTATTTAATCAGTGTGATGGAACGGCATTTTGGACATTCTTTCTTTTTTTTCAAAGCTGCATTGAGTACAAATTTGCCATTGTCAGATACTTGCATCTTGACAGCATTCAAACATTTGATTTTCCTCAATCGAGCACTTAAGAATACCAAAAAAGCACTTTAAAAAACTTTAAGATACACAGGAGATAAGATGACAATCGTTTCAGCTCTTTGCCTTTATCAGTCAATAGTAATATGGAAAATGCACGACAATCCACAGATGCTCACAATCGTAATTAAAGCAATCAATCAGTCCACAGACTTTAATTGTGACTTGTTATGGACTTAAACTAAAGACGATACCTAGAGTAATCACACACCTGACAAAAAACACAACAATGATTCCCAAGGCACCAGAATAGCTCCATCAAAACAATAACACATCAGGCAACATAGCCATTCATAAACATTGTACAAAAAGTAAGTGAATATTGGAGGATGTTTAAAAACATAAATGACGGATCTGAAGCCAAAATGAACCAATATTTGTTGAAGCTGCTGTCCGCGATTTTTGGCCCTCTAGCGGTTAATAAACAGAACTGCACGCGTCTTGCGGAGGAACATTCTAGCCGGAGCTACTTTTCTCCATGTATGTCTATGGTGAGTCACGCAGTTACTGTGATATTCTGCGGCGAGTCCTACCATTCCGGTCTGAAATAGTCCGAATATAAACACTTATTATAAGTGTACCATAATGATTCAGGATAAGACAAAAACACGGTTTGGAAAATGGATTCATGTTGTATATTCTCATTATATAGTTTTTGTAAATCTTTAACACAAAAAAAGTTGCGGACTGCAGCTTTAACAATGGAATTTATCTGGTAACTTTGTTTAGTTTAAGTAAGAATACAATTTACTGAAAACGGCTTTTTTTGTTTTCTTTGTTCGTTATTTAATAATTGACTTCTTTTGGAATTTTTTACTTTGTCAAACACTGATTTTAAAGTCGGCATGAAATCAAAATTGACCCTATTTACGTTCTTAGTGCATATTACTAGTCTTGTGGTGAACAATTAATCCATGCAAGTAAATTCACAGAAAAAAATGTTTGTCGTGGTAATCTTCAATCAAAATCTGAAAAGTTACTTCCGGTCTGGAATAGCGTTCCTTTTCTGATGACGTCAGTTTGACAGCTTGGTTTGAAAACGCTTAAATCACTCCCCTCCAACCGTTAGTCTGCTATGAGCGAGAGATGAAGAGGAGGAGAGCGAGAGATGGAGAGGGGGAGCGCTAAAAAAAGTAAAACTCTGCCCTCTATTCAATATTCGTTTCACTTGGAAATACGTCACAACACTGGAGAAAATTTGTTCGCAACTTCCAGTTCACTTAACCAAGTGCATGGGTATCCTCTTGAACTAAAGCGATTGCTAAGAATTTTAGATTGTACATCAAATTCTTCTTCTGAAGCACAAATGCACCTTTGCACACTGAGTCCGAAAATTTCATATGTGTTTTTTCATATTCATGATCCTAAAAATTTGTCACACACAGAGACCTTGCACACCGAGTCCGATGCGTATTAATGAATCTGTTGCGAAAAAATTAGCAAAACAATACAAAATGAAGTCTTCAAGCAGTGAGCACGATTTAGCTCAGTTTGATGCTTTGCTACTGCCACAGTCCGTCTTTATATTCTGTCTCTATTTCACACATTGTTTGTCATACAGTGCTGCGGCTTTGTACTGTAGACGACGTGGATTGACATGTCAGATGGCATTCGGGATTTTGCCGTTTGCTTGTACGGTGGCTCTGAATTGTCAAAAGTCTCTCAAAATGTGTGCCACGGATGCGAAAAGCGCAGAAAATCTAAACTGATCCGATTTTTTTTGTATGACAGATGAAAGTTTCAGAGGCAGTGTGCAAACGTGATTGACTCAACGTGAGCAAAGAACAATAAAGTTGGCTTAAAGGTAAACCTTTTTTCAGCGGTAACAGATGATGACTATCAGCAGAAAGTAAAGTATTCTTATCTGTTGGTTTTTTTAAATACAGTGGTGGAGACAGTATTGTTGATCAAGCACTTACCTGTACAGTCCAAGGCAAAAAAAAAAAAATACTATAAACTCTGCGTGATATAGTCACAATTCTGAGATATAAACTGTGTAATATAAATTCATAATTCTGAGATAAACTCGCAATTGCGTGATATAAATATATATATCATATATGATATACAATCCGTGTAAACACGAAACCAATGTAACTGTCACAGTATTTGCGTTTCTTACTTGACATTTTCTCACTCTCTAATGTAGGCCTATTTCTCTTGACAGGTACATCTCTGTTATGTTTCTCTGTTCCCGCCTCTTCACCCCGTTCATTATCCTTCGTTCAATCTGGTTTCTCCATATATTCACCACTGTGGTCGTACACCTCCACAGTTGATGCCGATGTAGATGCCTTACTCCCCCTTGATTTCTTTAAAGGTACCCTAGAACCCTTTTTCACAAGATGCAATATAAGTCTAAGGTGTCCCCTGAATGAGTCTGTGAAGTTTCAGCTCAAAATACCCCATAGATTTTTTATTATTAAATTTTTTTTAACTGCCTATTTTGGGGCATAATTAAAAATGCGCTGATTCAGTGTGTGTCCTCTTTAAATCCTCGCGCTCCCTTCCCCCAAGCTCACAACTCTATAATACATTGCATAAACAAAGTTCACACAGCTAATATAACCCTCAAAATGGATCTTTACAAAGTGTTCGTCATGCAGCATATCAGATCATGTCAGTATAGTATTTATTTGGATGTTTGCATTTGATTCTGAATGAGTTTGATAGTATGCTGCGGCTAATGGGGCTAAAGCTAACATTACACACTGTTGAAGAGATTTATAAAGAATTAAGTTGTGTTTATGAATTACACAGACTGCAAGTGTTTAAAAATGAAAAAAATGACGGCTCTTGTCTCCGTGAATACAGTAAGAAACGATGGTAACTTTAACCACATTTAACAGTACATTAGCAACATGCTAATGAAACATTTAGAAAGACAATTTACAAATATCACTAAAAATATCATGATATCATGGATCATGTCAGTTATTATTGCCCCATCTGCCATTTTTCGCTATTGTCCTTGCTTGCTTAGCTAGTCTGATGATTCAGCTGTGCTGCTCCAGATGTTAATACTGGCTGCCCCTGTGTAATGCCTTGAACATGAGCTGGCATATGCAAATATTGGGGGCGTACATATTAATGATCCCAACTGTTGCGTAACAGTCGGTGTTATGTTGAGATTCGCCTGTTCTTCTGAGGTCTTTTAAACAAATGAGATTTATATAAGAAGGAGGAAACAATGGTGTTTGAGACTCACTGTATGTCATTTCCATGTACAGAACTCTAATTATTTAACTATGCAGTAAAGTAAATTCAATTTTCAATTCTATGGCACCTTTAAAGTGCCAGTTTTTAACCAGATGTCCATTTTGATGAATGCAGTAAGACAGTAAAAAATAGTGTAGTAAAAATAAAAGAATAGCGCCAAACATGAAAAGGGCGGGGCTAATCTGATACAGATGTGCTTGTAAAATGAAATGCAAATATATGTGTAATTTAAAATGTTAAAATATGAGTAATTTACAGCTTGTAATGACATGTGAAAATAACAAAGAGACCATTTTTCCGCCATTACAAACATTCTCTCCCGGTGGTCAGTCCGCACCCCAGTTTGGGAACCGCTGGACTAGAGCTATGCTCCTGGTAGGGCCGCCCATGGCGGTAAGGTCAAGGGGGAGGTCCGTGACAAAGAGCAATCCAACCAAGACCTCAACGATGGAGCAAGCAGAGGATTACAGTTGGCCTTACGGGAGTGTCACAACAATTGGGAAGGCTGCAGCAGTAAAGAGCCCCCAGTCATCTTGGACTCCATGCCACTGGATTCTGACCCATATCTGTCAAGGACTGTGGTGACTACACCAGTCTCCCCATGGTAAACAAAATCACACATGGACATCCTCTTTGGGAAACCACCCTAACATGTTTTATGGCCTTATTTCAGTGACTTAATTTTCTTCCAAATTTTTTTCAATAACCATGCATAAACTGAAAAAAAGCCCAAATGTCAGGGCATGTCAAAACTTCCCTATGGCCAGAGGAAGGAATGAGGAACTAAGTTTTACAGACTTGCAGACAATCCTGTTTAACACATCACTCAAATACGGAAACAGGAAACCATTTCAACTCTTCAGTTTACATACCAAAGTTTATTAACATTACAAAAATTATATATCCGCATGATCAACATTTTTTGTGATAGTTGTTTAGTCCCCATTAAACTCCTGCATGTTCCGCATGTTCTTTGGTTTCAAGCATTGTCTGCATATTTGAACCCTTTCCAACAGTGGCGAAGGTGAAAACATTCACTAATGCTCAAAAAGGCAACACACTACATTAAGTTAACCCCCTGGGGTTGGCAGTCACCTCACTTCATTTCTTATCAGTGCAAAAGAGACTGATTTCGACGCCGGGAAATACATAAAGCAAATTTGCCTGTGAATCTTTTATGTAACTACAATATAGGTAGGTTTAAACCCGTGTAATCACTTATATCAATGTTTTATATTTATATATATATAGTCATATTGTCCAGCCCACTTGTATAGTTCAGTCCACTTGTATAGTTTTTGTCAGTGTTTATTTAAAAACACCCAATTATGCAGTATATAAGATGGTAAATATTTAATTGATGAGTTGTCAACAATATATAACAATACAATATATACAATATGATTTTATTTGACCTCAAAATCCAACAATTTGACACAAAATGATAACTGCAAATCCAGGAGTTTGAGAATGCTTGGAGTCCAGTTGTTTCTGTGAATTTCAGTGATCCATTTGCTTCTTTTTTTTCCTGTAGCATTCGGCAGTCTAATAACATTAATATAATGTCCACTCTTAACAGAAAGCATGATTTTTGTACTCTCATGCATGCACATATATTGCACATCATGTGAAGAAAATTGTGTATAGTACTATAATATTTTAAATGATGTACAGTATCAGTCAAAAGATTGGACACATTACTATTTTTAATGTTTTTGAAAGAAGTCTCATGCTTATCAAGCCTGTATTTATTTGATCAAAAATACAGAAAAAAACAGTAATATTGTGAAATATTATTACAATTTAAAACAATGTTTTTCTATTTGAATATACTTTAAAATATAATTTATTTCTGTGATGAAAAGCTGAATTTTGAACAAAAGCTTAATTGATGTGGCACTAAGTTATTTCACAGTAAACATTTAGACTACAATTTATAGTATTGCAGTGTGTTTTTTTTCAAGGATCATCACTCTAATATCACAAAATATTGCTATTGGCATATTTTCAAAAAACAAAACAAAAACCACACAGCAATACTATAAAATGTCTAAATATAGCTAGCGATGCATGATGTCCAATTGAGTGGACACATGATTAATCACAATTTCCTCAAATCACAAAATCAATACTTGGATATTTTAACAATTATATTGCTCCTTAGTTGTTGCTTGATGTCCTCATATTTTTTTACCCGCAAGGGTCTCCTAGAATAGAAGGAATGGACAGACATTCCTCCCCTGCAAGGCACATCCGCTCTTCCGCCATCTTGTTTTAGAGATTTTTTTTTTTTTTTTTGCACTTGCAAAAGTTGACCAGTGGGTGGTGGCAGTGTATTGCATGACACATTAGCGTCCACTGTAGTGGCTGATGTGCAACTGTGACATTCAGACTCAATTATATAGGAGAAAACAACTATTGAATAGCTGTCCACTATAGTGACCACTATGCATGAAAGGGTTAAGTCTGAAAGTGCACCGTATATAAAGTTATTGTCTCTCAAAAATAAGAGTCGACTCTGAGTTGATTAAAAATGAATAAAAGCTGTAAAAGTAAAATGAATCCCAAGCCATTCCCAATCCCAAGACGTTACAACGAAACATTAGCATTTTGCCCGCCCACTTATTGTACGCGCAGACACCAGGGAAACTTCTGCTGCAGCTGATTCCTGTGGATACTGGATAGCACACGAAGAATAAGTGGTTACAACAATACCACAGCAGTAGGCTATAGCCTGAACCTTGTGCTGCATTCCTGTCATTTTACTGATGACTGCTTCTTCAACCTAAATGCATTCAATGAGGGATTCGCGAACTGGTTGGTATTGAAGGATGGGTCAGTACCCAGTTTATTTGGACCAGCTTCTTCCTCTTCTGAATCACAATTATGATTATGTAGGGAAAACACCCTAGAAAGTAAAATTAGCTCAAATGAAATATTTATAGGGAATTATAAAGAGTTGTTTAGATTACGACCGAGCAACTGAGTCGTCCAGCGTTCATTTACTCGAGCCGTAATAAGCTCTTGTATCGTGAAAACACTGATTAGAGCACGGTAACTTTTTAAGATCACAGTTTAAGACATTAAATCATAGAAGCACATAATACAAGACACTTTCTTTTAAAATCTATAAAAGACTTTATTTATTCTAACACAAGCTAATCTACCACGAACACACACATACATACATACATACATTCATTCATACGCGTTGCAGTAAGACAGGAAGTGAGAGAGAAAGAGTTTAGGAGAGAGAGAGAGAGTGTGATATGATGAATTTCTAGCAAAGTTATGCTTTTCAGAAGATCTGACCTGAACGAACCATGAATCATTCTAAATGCACCAGTTCAGTTTTAATCTGGAGGTACTTGCTTGCGTCGACTTTGAATGTGAATATCCCTCGTTGGCGTGTAGAGAAGAGTTTTCCAAGTCGATGAGTTGTCGCAGGGTATTCAAGGTCCATGTTGTGTTCGATAGAACCCAATCACGTTTGAGCTTGCTGAAAAATTAAAGGGAAGTCTCTTTGTCGCTGGAGTTAAAGTTGAAGCGGCAGAAGTCGTTGGTTGAACTTTGTGCGAAACTTAGAACACGAGACTTTCAACGGAAAAGAAAATTAAAGAAAGAAAAGAAAAGTGAGTGGAAGTTGGATGGCTTGAAATGAGCAGCTTGTCTGTTCTTCTTGTTACTCCATTGTTCTTGGTACTCTGGTCATGGCTGACCGGTTCTTTCTTCTGTTGCTCTGTTTTTCTTTGACCAGAACTAACCAACTCCTAGTTCACTATCTTGCAATATGATCATTTAAACTTAGTTGTTTGTCACACCTCTGAGGAGTTTTGGCCAATCCGACATTGTCCTGTTTCAAGAGGGCCTTCCTCTGCCCCCAATAAAACATAAGTGTTACATCCCGGTCTGTCTCTGCTTTAGCAGAGTGCCATTTTAACATAATTTCTATTAACTGGAATATGATAAATTTTAAACAGATTTCATTCAAGCCATGATTTAAGAAAGATGAAAAGAAATAAATCAAGTCCAAATAAGGCATACTTTCAGTCATTCAGTCAAGAGTTAACATATTTACATGAATTGTGAGTGTTCTAAAGCCTAACTGTTTACAGGTAGTACTTGTGGACACATAATGCAAAATGTATGTAGTTAAAAGATGTTTGATAAGTCCATTAAAATTGTTGGAACAATTTCGAAGCAGTTTTATTTGTAGAACAGTCTCTGTTGAGTTTTCTGTGAGGTTAGGTCTTTTAGAGAACAAATGGGGCCTGCATTGTTTCCTCTGTTTCTTTGATCTGGGTGATCAAAGAATCTTATCTTCCTGGTGACCATTTGGTTTGTCACTCCTCCTGCTATCAGGAGCATGGGGTGTCATAAAATTAATCCGCCTGGGTTTACTCCGCAGACGAGCTGGAGTCTGAACTTGATTCTGAATTAGGATTATGTTTAAAAGAATCATCTGAATGATTCAATTGTCTGGTTCGTCCACAGTTCCTACAATTAATATGATTAATAATTGTTGCTGTTATTTTCTCTGTATCATGCACAATTCCTATTTAGTTGTGTGTGATGTGTACGCTCCGCGCAGCTTGTAGGTCTCCGGCTAACCAGCTAACAGCAATATGTGTTTGCTCGCAATTGTCTAGAAATGTGTCAAATGTTTGTTGTTGTTATTACTTGGAGTTATGATAAAGAATAGAGCAGTACATTGGTGTACAACTGCAGTGCTTTATCAATACTTTGGGCTAACGCATAAACCATGACTGTTTGTGTGTTTACCACCGAGCTGTGGGCTAGGTTCACTAACAGAAACATAAAAGAACTTCTTTTCTCTTTTTATTTTTAAGTCTTTATTTTTAGAACAGAAAAGAGCACCATCATTATTATAATACAATGTTAGTGAGGCAAACACTATATACTGTACTCTATACAACTGACTGGGTCATCTGACTAATCATAGCAGATTAGCGTCACGCAACGGAGGGATTTGAAAAAATGAATCGTTGAGCGAATTGTTTGGGAGATGAGCAGATGAGGTAAAAATAAATGCATATTATGAGACAATGAAAATGTTTTTGACTTTGCATGCATGTAAACATGTTGTTGAGGACTCCTGAAACAAAATAAGAACCTTTGAAATGTCATAATAGGGGCACTTTAAAACCTGGCATTTCAATGTCCCCTTGGAATTATAAGGTTCTATCTGACATTTTTGTCAAAATTGAGTTATTCACATATTCATATTCTGTGACAACTTATTTACATGATGTGGTTCCTTTTAAGTTGAGTACATTTTAGAAAACAAAAAAGGTTCTATCTACAAAGTCGCACTCTAACTTAGTTCGATCTGTGCGAGTGAGCGCAGCACTTCGAATGCACACCATGGTAACTTTAACCACATTTAACAGTACATTAGCAACATGCCAACAAAACATTTAGAAAGACAATTTACAAATATCACTAAAAATATCATGTTATCATGGATCATGTCAGTTATTATTGCTCCATCTGCCATTTTTCGCTATTGTCCTTGCTTGCTTACCTAGTCTGATGATTCAGCTGTGCACAGTTCCAGACGTTAATACTGGCTTGTCTAATGCCTTGAACATGAGCTGGCATATGCAAATATTGGGGACGTACATATTAATGATCCCGACTGTTACGTAACAGTCAGTGTTATGTTGAGATTCGCCTGTTCTTCGGAGGTCTTTTAAACAAATGAGATTTACATAAGAAGTAGGAAACAATGGAGTTTGAGACTCACTGTATATGTCATTTCCATGTACTGAACTCTTGTTATTCAACTATGTTGTGAACACCAGTCGAGATGGCATTCCAGGGACCAGTTTACGACAGGGCCCCTCTCTAACTGCTGGTGTGTAAGAAGATGTGCCACACCGTGATTGGATCTTTGGTGAATGAACATAAACAAATGTTCAGCAACATCAGATAAGATGTTGGGACAACTACCAGACACCTCTTCCAGAACAGGAAGGGGGACCTTCTGCACCCACCAAAACCAAGGAGAGGACTTCTCATTGGATGACACATTGACTCTAACCACCAAACTCATTCCTAAGGTTTAGGCAAGGACTGCCATAAAAATTCCTTCAGGACCTCCTGGTTGGAGCAGCAGTGACTGAAATAAAGAAAGGCCACAGAGATCTATCTAAATCCATTCATACCTATGTTTGGAGGCCTTAATTTGATCTAAACTGCTTCACATCCACTCCATCTTCATGCAAAGCACAGTTTATGTTAATGGTTACTGACTGCTAAACCAACAGGTCATGGGACAGACCTGTTAACAGATAAACAGATGCATGGACGATGATTTAGCCATTTCATATCGTGTTTGGTGTCTATCTGTTCCCTACGATGCCTTTAATAATTTGAAAGAGGTTTGGTAAAGAAATAATGCATGGGTAAAATGTTAAAGACGCAATTTTAACACTGTACTTTATGCTATGCAAATGAGTTCCACACTAGGGTGGGCAACACCGGGGCTGCTTCAGATAACAGTAGCCAATCACACTCCAGGATCAGCAAGGTGCCACATTTCAATCTCCTCCTCATCAGAAAGGGTAGACACCGGGTAGACACACCCTTGTTCTGCATTTCCAGCTCGACGGGGAAGGAGACATTAACAGACACTCCACGTCCTGAGTTTCTGACCTGACGAGGAAAGAGACTACAAGACGGTTAAGGTGAAGCTTTCGCGAGCAAAACCTTTTACATTGCTTTCAGCTGCACTCTAGCTGCAAAAAGGGCCCCAGCATTGAGGGACTTCATCTGACCCTTACGGCTCCTACAGCAGCGCAGCCCAGCCCGCAAAGGACCTCTGCATCGGCAGACATTGCTTGTACCACACGGCTCCTCAGCGACGCAGCCAGCCTGCAAAGGAACCTGTGAAGATTAAAGGACCCTCTTGGTGCAACTGAAGTTCAGCATCCTCCAGCCCAGCGTGGCACGACTACTGGATTGCAACTCCGCACCCTCCCACTGCACGCAGCCTGCATCATCAGTGGAAGACGTCTCTGCTACCGGATTGATCACCCGACTGTGTGGAACGTAAATATAAACTTACCAAACCTCTTTTCTAGAGACCTTGGCATTAGTTTATACATGCAGCATATGTTTTTCTAACCTGTTTAGATAACAGTTATTTGAGGTCAGTTTGTTACAAATAATAGGGATATTATTTGTTGAATGATAAATAAGCAATTATTTATCACCATTTTACCAGAGCCATTGGGTGGCTCCCATAAGCATTCCCATACGATTCTCTTCCATCCTACATTCAGTTCAACAGCATTGCATTTATCCATTCTGTGTTCACTTCATTTATTTGTTTCTTTGATTTAATTCAGTATTCTCCTTTGATTATTATTTTACTATCTTTTAGAAGTGCATATTCATTATTTCATTATTAATCGTTGTGGTATTTACTCTTGCATGTTTATTGTTAATAAATTTCATTGATTTTATTATAACTGTGTCTGCCTTGTGTTGATGATCAAAGATTCTACTAGTTGACCAGACTCACAAATCCTTCAGATAAATCAGTTGACCGACTCCCTCCATTTTATATTAATTCTGAATTATTGAACAGCTCTTTTGGAGTGTTCTTAAATTGTTAAGATAGTATTCTTAACTGGTGCCCTGTATTACAAAAGGGGGAGGGGTCATCTGATACACTCATAACCACACCTTAAGTGACACATGATCAAAAATCACTATGTCACAGGTGAATGGAGTAAAAATCACTACAACTATGCCAAAGTAAATTCAATTTTCAATTCTATGGCACCTTTAATGTCTTAAATTTTACAATATTAAGCCTTAAAGTTCAAATAGTTAATTTAATTGATGGGGTCTTAATTACAACAATAAACGTTATCATGTTATTTCAGTCATACTGATGTCTAGAGAAAAAGCCATTGTACATGGCCCACTTTCTGTGGAATAAAGTCCAGGTCAGATGTATTACAGCTGCTTTCTGTCTAAACAAAGGGAAACTTAAACTTAAATGGTTCCTGCAATAATGTGATAAATTACCCATCATATTCCTAACTAAATTTAACATCTGTACTGGACAAAAGATTTAGCACTGCCTTTTATGCTTAACTTGAGCAAGAAAAAAAGTATTCATTCTAAAATATGAAATAAATGTAACTTTCTCATGCATGTCAACACATTGTTACAACACTAGTTTGTTTTAAAACAAATTATAAGCAAACTGTGTTTCTTGAAAATGATTGCTTCACTCAATTTACTTCTGGGCACAGTCCTGACCAGGTTAACAGTGACATGATTTGCAAATGATTTTTAATGACTTTTTTTGCATGCAGGTGCCCCATACTGCCCTGGGGTGCGTTTCCCGAACAACGATGTAACTCGCTGCTGAACTACCATAGTACGATACATCGTTGAACAAATCAACTAGCTAGTCACGACTGTTTCCCGAAACCGTATTGTCGCAAACCTGTCGTTCATCCATGTTGTTAAATGACGCCATGTAGTTGGTGGAGTAATAAGTTCTTTAAATAAACCCGTTTGAGATTGAATTCATGCTAGAATTTCTGCTATAAATAACGGACATGGCATTAGTGGACTAATTTTCATTTTCCTCAGTGCTTTTTTCCCCAGATTAAATCAAATGCTTGTTCTGATGTACCAGAGCACGTACGCACATGCGCACTCCTCAAAAACGGTGCTTTAAATCTCTTGACGAACTAAAACATATAAATGACATTTGTCTATATTCGAAATAAAAGATATATATTGTACTTAATGTCAGCTGGCTTATTTTGCTCAAGATAACGATTTATTAAGTCCACATGTCATAAAAACAAGAAACTATGCTTCTTAACACAGGTCGAGAGCTGTCGTTCAACCACACAAGTTTGTGATGCAGTTTGCGAATGCTCGTTTGAACAATGGTTTCGGGAAACACCAAATCATTGAACTCTGTAAGTAACGACGGAACTTGCAATGTTAGTTGGATAACGATGCTTTTGGGAAACGCACCCCTGGACGGTTACCATTGTCTCCCAAGGGTAAATCTGCCAGCAAAGTTGAAGGTCCCTTAGCAGGAGATAAAAGCATTCCAGAGAGAAGAGAGTGAAGAAAAAAGGGTTTATATATTTCATATACAGTTGTTTCAGACCACTTTGCCGATTTCCCAGGGACAACAGCCACCTTTTTCAGTTGATAAGCACCACTTGCTCCACAAATTATCTGTCATAAATAATCTTAAAATTTCTACCTCAGAAGAACTTGTCAAACTACATTGAACACTCTTGGTAGTGTCATCTGATGGAGAGAAAGGATCAGATTTACAGGTCGGAAGTAAGTCCTCCACAACAGTGCCCTCACTGGCAGGACTGGCAGGACTGAGAGGGCTGGCATCATCAGGGTTTTCAAGGTTTTCCAGGAAGTGTGCTTCCTTGTCGCTATGTGGGACTGTACTCCCAGGGGCACAGAAATAAAAATCCCACATGTGGGACCGTACCGCTCAAGCAGTTAAGAATGAAACCAAACAGATTATCTCTGAAATCTTCTAATATTTTATTTGAAAGTGGCTTGACTATTTAAGGAAGTATTTGAGAATTTTGCTGATCCAGGTTCAAGATTCTGTACTGTGAACTCTTCACTGGGACAGTATTTTTTGTTAGCAGAAAGCCTAAATACAAAGCATCTGTGCTTCTTGTACATGTTTTCTAAAATAATCAGGAAAAAAGTTGATTGGCAATCACCTTCAACACAGACGATACAAAAATTTGGTTCATGTGCATGTACAACTCCAACATGTTGCATTAACCTCACAAGAGTGAATGTCCTTCAAGTACACTTTGGGCACTGGTACAGTCGAGGCATGCGGATTTAATACAGAAGGTTAATCATTTGGAGTAATGTTACTGGCAATGCACCATGGATGCTGAAGGAAAATAAGTGTGTTTTTCAGGTGTGGTGAACAAAATGCATACTAAAGGTTGTTATAAAGACGTCATCAAGACTGGTGCAATGGCACATGTCTACTCCATCTCCTTTCACCACATTGAACCTGTCATAGAGAGTGAATAATGACGTATGTTGTGTGACAACCTATGAGGAAGAAGTCCGGGGGAGGGACTAGGAGACTAGTGGCCTGAGATAAAGAAGTGGAGTCGGTGTCTGTGGTACTCGTTAAATAAATAAGTTCTTAGCAACAAAGCCGTTGTAAGAGAGACTTATTTGACATGGTGTCAGAAGTCGTGGAGCAGTAGAAATGGCGAAATTCGCTCCACCCACGAACTTCATCTTTGATAGACCTCAAGAGTGGGCCGCATGGCGACAACGCTTCACGAGGTACAGGATAGCCTCGAAGCTAAAGGAGGAGGATGGCGAGGTACAAGTGAGTACCCTCATATACGCCATGGGACCAGAGGCAGAGAACATATTCAGCTCGTTTACGTTTGAGAGAGACGAGCAGAAAAACGAATTCGACGTCGTGCTGAACAAGTTTAATGACTATTTCATCCCGAAAAAGAACATCATCCATGAGAGGGCGTGCTTTTACCAACGCATTCAAAGGCCAGGGGAAAAAGCAGAAATGTTCATACGTGCACTATACGAATTGGCAGAGAGCTGTGACTTCGGTGCCCAGAAAACAGAGAACATCAGAGATAAACTTGTGGTGGGCATCAAAGATAAAGAGCTTTCAAGAAAGTTGCAGCTGATGACAGACCTTACCTTAGACACGGCGGTGCTGATGGTGAGGCAGGCGGAGGATATCGCCCAGCAAGTGAGCCAACAGGAGGAGGGTGCACCGAGCACTGTTCAGGAGGTTACATACAGACGACCTGAAAGAAAAGGAAGATGGGATGAAAAGAAGCCAGCAAAAGGGAAAAATGAAAGAACGACCGGTGGCGGCCGATGCGGAAAGTGTGGAAAAACGAAACATCACAATAAGGAAAAATGTCCCGCAACAGAAAGTGAGTGTCGAAAGTGTAAAAAGAAAGGACACTGGGAGCGTATGTGTTACTCAAGGACAGTTAATGAGGTAACGTTAATAAGAGAAACACAAACACAGGCAAGTGATGACGATTCATATTACCTAGGAACGGTAAACAAAATAGGGAATGACGTCACAGAGAACTGGTTCGTGAAATTGAACGTGCAAGGCTCGCAAGTAGAATTTAAAATTGATACCGGAGCTGACGTGACTGTTATGAATGAAGAGACTTTTAACTCGCTTGGAAATAAAGTGAAGCTGAGTCAGACACATGCGAGATATGATAGCCCAGGTGGAAGGATAAATTGTTTGGGACAATTTGAAACAATCACGGAGTATAAAGATAAAAAGTTCAAGTTCGCAATTCACGTCATGGAGGGTGACACCGTGAACAATCTGCTTAGCAGACAACAAGCAGTAGAAATGGGCTTAGTTAAAAGAATCGAGCAAGTCAGTGCAGCATTCGGTGAACAGGGCACAATGAAAACCGAACCTGTCAAAATAAATCTAAAAGAGAACGTAGAGCCATACGCAGTCCACACAGCGAGAAGAGTGCCGTTACCGTTACTTCCCAAAGTTAAGGCTGAACTCCAACGAATGGAGGAGAACGGAGTTATTGAAAAGATAACGCAACCCACGGACTGGTGCGCGCCGATGGTACCAGTGATGAAACCTAACGGGAAAGTGCGCATCTGCGTAGACTTGAAAAAGTTGAACGAAAATGTAAAAAGGGAACGATTCATCCTACCCACGACTGATGAAATTCTTGCCAAACTCGCAGGGTCCAAAATATTCTCTTCGTTGGACGCCGCAAGCGGCTTTTGGCAGATACCCCTACATAGTGAGAGCAGTCTGCTCACTACATTCATAACGCCGTTTGCCAGATACTGTTTCAAGCGCTTGCCCTTTGGTATTAGCATAGCGCCAGAAATATTTCAGCGCAAAATGAACGAACTCTTAGGGGGTTTAGAGGGAGTTGCAGTCTACATGGACGATTTAATCGTTCACGGCGAAACCCAGGAACAGCACGACGAGCATCTGAGGCGCGTTCTGGAGAGGATCGAGCGCGCAGGGCTCAAGCTCAACAAAGAGAAATGTACCTTCAGGCAGAAGGAGCTTTATTTCCTGGGACATGTTATAGACGAGAGAGGAGTCAGGCCTGACCCGGGGAAAGTAAGGGCTATCTCGGAGCTGCAAGCCCCACGAAATGTGAGTGAACTGAAACGGGTCTTGGGGATGATAAACTATATGGGACGTTACATTCCAGCGCGCCTGGCTATAGACATTTGCGAAAACAAGGGCCAGATGTATCTGATTGTTTCGGATTACTACTCACGCTTCATATAGATCCTTCATCTGCCAAAGATAACGACAGCGCAGGTGATAAACAGATTGCAAGCTACATTTGCGAGGTTTGGAATACCGGAGCAGATTATGAGCGATAACGGTCCGCAATTTACTAGTGAAGAATGGACTGTTTTTAAGAGGAAATATGACTTTGAACACGTCACATCGAGCCCACATAACCCGCAAGCAAATGGGCATGCCGAACGCGCGGTCCAAGTAGCCAAACGCATCCTTAGACAGGATGACCCCCACCTTGCTTTAATGTGTTACCGAGCAACACCACATTCATCTACAGGGGTTAGCCCTGCCGAATTGTTGATGGGCAGGAAAATTCGTACAACACTGCCTACATTGAAGAAAAACCTGCAGCCAAAGTGGCCTAGTAGAATGTTGGTGAGAGAAAGAGACGCTTTAGCTAAAACACAACAAGCCTTCTACTTTAATCGGAGACATGGGGTGCGTGACTTACCTGTGTTGAAGCCAGGTGATGCAGTGCTGGTGAAACTGGACGGGGAAAAGACGTGGAAAGGTCCAGTGCAGGTCAGAACGCAAGAGAGTGCGCCGCGCTCATTTGTGGTGCAGGCTCCAAAAGGGGAAGGTGAGATGAGGCGAAATCGTAGACATCTACAGACAGTGCCTGCGGAATGTCTAAAGGCTGATAATAACTGTGAAACAACAGTGAAGAGTCCGCAGGAGCTTGAAAAGCGGATCACCACCAACGCGGAGCAGCCAGAGTCGCAGACACCGTGTGAAACGCAAGGAGTGACTGTGACCAGGTCCGGCAGAGTGATAAAGCCTACTGTTAAACTAAATTTGTAGTTAAGTAAATTCTAATGCACGTTTAGGTGTAGTAGATGTGAGTTATGCATCTTAAGTGAATGTGATGTTGAATGCTTATTTGATAAAAGAAAAATGTGAAATGTTTAAAATGTTCATTATAGTTAAAAGGAATAGCGGGCAAATGCTAGTTAGTAAATAAAGAAGCAGGGTTATAATAATGCTTTTCCTTAGAAAAAGTTAAAGGGGGAGGTGTCATAGAGAGTGAATAATGACGTATGTTGTGTGACAACCTATGAGGAAGAAGTCCGGGGGAGGGACTAGGAGACTAGTGGCCTGAGATAAAGAAGTGGAGTCGGTGTCTGTGGTACTCGTTAAATAAATAAGTTCTTAGCAACAAAGCCGTTGTAAGAGAGACTTATTTGACAGAACCCTCTTCCAGTGATCACAATTTTCCAGTCATTGTCCATCCGTTGTATGGTTGTAAAGGGTGTAGCAGGTCCCCTTACGTAGAAGAAAACCATGCAAACAAAGATATGACAGTGTTTAACAAATAGACAAACAGGCAAATCAGACTTGTCATAGATATGTTACAGCTGTCACAGTGCGTTGCAGAAGAAGGCAAGAAGATGATAATCTTCTCCAACACAAAGTTTAATAACAATAATCCATATGAGAAGTATCCAAACGTGTAGAGAAACACACATTAACGTAAATGCGACCAGACAATGATTGACTGTGAAGGAGGAAATTAAATCGGAGGTCTTCAACCCTGCTCCTGGGGATCCACTATCCTGCAGAGTTTAGCTTCAGCCCTAATCAAACACACCTGAACCAGCTAATCAAGTTCACTTGAAAATCACAGGCAAGTCTGCTGAAGCAGGATTTTAAATAAATTTTGCTGGACAGTGGATCCCCAAGAGCAGGGTTTGAAGACCTCTGACTTAAATAGACAGAACAAGGCTAAACAAGGTAATTAATCAAACGCAGTTGAAACGCAGAACTCAAAATAATGGTGACCGTAGTAACTAACGAGTGGTCAGAAAACAAACAAAGGAAAACAGGAACTGAAGAAACACAAACTAAAATCCATAATTAATCTGAACTAAACTGAACATAACTGTGACAACAGCCTCTTGCACGGTCTAGACAGTACAGCTACATATAACGCAGTACTGCAAAAGCTAAATTTGAAATTGTTTTCTAAAACCATTGTTTTATTAAGATGGGCTTATAGGGTACAGTAGAATAAAACAAACATATCATGATCCTTCAACATTGTTTTATTTTAAACTATCCAGTTATTATTTGCATAATACCAGTGCAATGTAAAGACTAGCTGAAATCCCAGCTAAGTTATTAAACTTACAAAATTATCTCCAGGCCATACTTACCAAGAACTGAAGGGAAACTTACCAGTAGACTAATTGATTTCACCCCAAAGCCCCTAAGCAAGTGGGAAATTTTGCATTGGTTTAAAATCATTTGGATACTTTCATCCACTCATCTGCTGTTGTAGGGCACTGGAAAACCATGAATTAATATAAATCATTATTAATTTGTGGTTACCATGGTGTTACTAAAACAATTTTTTTTTTCCGTTTTTTTTAATTTGCAGTAATACCAATGTTAATTTTTGTAAGGGTAGCACTGGCCCTTTTATTATACTTTATAGCACTGACAGCACTGTTTATCACCACCGGACCGGACAGTTCCCATAACGATGTGTGTACTTCACTTAAAGCAAGAAGAACAGAATGGACACCGACATATTCTTTGCAATAAGGTAATTGTATCGACATATCAATTAAACCAAAATGGTGAGGATTGGAGTGCCTACCTTAAGATGTCTTTCTTTGAGAACCTGATAGATGGCTGTACACATTTTGGGAATAAGCTCACTTAAAGGTGCCATCGAACGTTTTTTTACAAGATGTAATATAAGTCTATGGTGTTATGTTTTTAATTGCCTATTTTGGGGCATAATTAGAAATGCGCCGATTCAGGATGCAGCCCCTTTAATTGCTTGCGCTCTCCACCCCCTCCGACCCCTCCTGAGCTCTCGACTCTATCATTGCATAAACAAAGTTCACATAGCTAATATAACCCCCAAAATGGATCTTTACAAAGTGTTCGTCATGCATGCTGCATGCATACATCGGATTATGTGAGTATTGTATTTATTTGGATGTTTACATTTGATTCTGAATGAGTTTGATAGTATGCTCCGTGGCTAAAGCTAACATTACACACTGTTGGAGAGATTTATAAAGAATGAAGTTGTGTTTATGAATTATACAGACTGCAAGTGTTTAAAAATGAAAACAGTGACGGGTCTCTCGTCTCCGTGAATATGGTAAGAAACAATGGCAACTTTAACCACATTTAACAGTACATTAGCAACATGCTAACGAAACATTTAGAAAGACAATTTACAAATATCACTAAATGATGTTTTATTAAACAAGGTTCGGGAGGAACAGGTGCAGATAATTAACCTAACTAGCTCAGGTGGAGAGCATTCAGTTAATCAATGCAATCAGGACAAGAGGTATAAATACAGCAGACTTACCTCTGTTCGTCTGACAGTTCATCAGCATTTTGGTTTGACCGTCTTGCTACAATGTCTCAGCTCCAGCTTTTCCCATCCGTCAACGAGTCCGACTTCTCTCCGGATCCCGCGCCGCCAACTGCCGGCCCCAGGACCACTTCTCCTCTACCCGACATCACACCTGAACCCCAGGCTTCTTCGCGTGGCCGCCGGTCAGCACAATCAGCCTCCCGCTCACCTAGACGCCGACGTCTACCCTCGCCTCCACCGGAGAGAATCCCAGTTCTCTCTCCGGCGTCCTCCTATCATTCGGCCGTGCCAATGATTCCACCTATTGGGAAGTGGACAGTTTTGAGTTTGAGGCAAGCGCTGATTAATTCTGATGTGCAACCGTCACGCAGAATGAACAAGGCAGATTTATACAAGCTGTATGTCACCTTGCAATCAGCCAACCTCTCACCTAAGTCCACTCCAGCCTCCAAGGCATCCAACAGGCAAACTAAATCCCGTGATGCCCAGAAATCGCCTCATCCAACTCCACCATCTCCCTCCCGCACAAGGTCCGGCGCTCTGCGTGTGTCGGGCCATGGTGCCGGGCCTTCAGCGAGCCTGGGCCGCGTCCCAGATTCCGCAGCATCAAGGCATTGTGCACCTCCCTCTTCGGAGCAGCATTTCACCGCGGCTCTTCCCGCCAACGTACACGCAGCCAGGCCCGCCGGCCCTCTTTCAGCCTCGCAGTTTTGTCCTCCTACTGTTTCTAACCCCTTTCCTTTGCAGTGGCCTTTAGCTCCCGTAGTTGATGCCAGCGTGAGATTGCCTCCGTTAACGGCTCAAGCATCCCATCACCTTCCTGCGATTGCCGCAAACCCCCCCCTTTTTCAGTGGCCTGCAGCTCCAGCAGCACAAGCAAGCATGAGGCTGCCTCCGCTTGCATCGCAGGCCTACACATCTCAGTCTTTCCCTCAATTTCCCTCTTTTTCTTCTCTCCAATTTCCTCCTCAAGCCCCACAGGCCGACTCAAGCGTGAGGCTGCCTCCGCCAACAGTCGCAGCCCCGGCTTCTCTCCCCTACAATCTTCTTCTACATTCTAAATCACAATATTCTCTGTTCACAGCAACTCCGATGCCCGTCCCATCAAACGCAGTCGCCGCGGAACCACCTCCAGTGGCCCACAACATCCGAGCACAGATCTTGGCAGGTGCGGACATAGATCTGGCTAACCTTCTTTCTCAGCTTCCAGTAGGTGACTCTAACCGCCAGATAGACTACGGGGATTTTTCTGTCACGTTAAAAAACCAAAACATTCATACATCACGTTTACTTTCTTTTTCCGAATTTGCTATTGCTTTCAGCCGTTTCACAGAAATTATTTGTTCAGCATTCCCCCATAGGCGACGCGAACTGAATGACTACCTATCGCTCATGGCTGAGCTCGCGTTGTCCTATGGGGGAGGTCATTTCTACACCTACCACAAGCTCTTCTCTGCTAAATGCGCGGTCAGGGTCGCCCAGTGGAACCAGTGCCCTTACTGGGGTGCACTCGACCCTGACCTGCACAGCAGTGTTTTCCTCGGCTGCAGGAATGTTTCATGCGCTGTTTGCAGGTCAGTAGCTCATTCTACCGTCGCATGCCCACAGATTAACCCTTCCATTCCACATTGCCCAGACACAGCCTCCGTCAAATCCACCAGCTATGTTCCAAGACCAGCAATCATCAACCCATACAACTCTGACTTCAGACGCAGAACATCATCTTCAGATAACAGACAGCCCTGCAATAACTTTAATATTGGCATATGCACCAGACAAAGATGTCGGTATTTGCACATCTGCAATTTTTGTGGCGGTGCTCATGCCCGTCCTGTATGTCCCGTGTCTAAAGCGGATAATAAAAAACCAAAAAATTACTTATCGACTCCTGTGAATATTTCTCGCCTATCTTTTGAACTTGCGAACCACCCGGACGCCGAATTCACTGATTATCTGCTATCTGGTCTCAAACATGGTTTTAATCCTGGCGTGGAAAGCACGCTTTCCCAAAACATCATCTGTAATAATCTCCAATCTGCTCTCGCTGAGCCTGACACCGTAAACAACCTGATTAGAAAAGAAGTCGAGTCAGGTTTCATGATCGGCCCTTTTGACAACCCTCCATTCAACATTTTTCACATCAGCCCTATTGGAGTGGCTACGAGAAAATTTTCAGGTAAGAAACGCCTCATAATTGATCTCTCAGCTCCACATAATTCCCTGTTCCCAAGCATAAATAGCTTGATTCCACTCGACGAGTTCTCTCTCAAATACCATGATATAGATCATGCAATCGAAATGATAAAAATCGTAGGTCGGGGTGCTTGGCTCGCAAAAATCGACATCACGTCTGCTTTTAAAGTGATGCCCATTCATCCTGATTCATGGCACTTATTCGGGGTGCGCTGGCACGAGAAATTCTATTTCGCTGTTCGCTTAACGTTTGGATGCAAAAGCAGCCCCAAAATTTTCGACATGTTATCAGAAGCGGTCTGCTGGATTCTGTCGAACAATTACGCAATTCCTCACCTCATTCACCTGCTAGACGATTTTTTAATCATTTCGCCCCCCAACGCCATTCCAGCGGCCCATATCCTTACGGTTCAAAACGTTTTTTCTGAGCTCGGAATTCCCATCGCCCAGGAAAAAACGATGGGTCCCGCCACATCCATCGAATTCCTTGGAATTAATTTGGATTCAGTCAAATACCAAGCTTCCCTGCCCAAGGAAAAAATCGATAGGATAATCCTCGTCTCTTCTACCCTTCTAGACAGTTCAAATTGTTCAAAACGCGAACTCCTGTCCCTGCTCGGCCACTTAAACTTCGCCATGCGCATCATCCCACAAGGCCGCCCGTTCATCGCGCATCTCCTCTCACTCGCCTCCTCGGTTCACGCGCTAAAGGACTTAATTTCCTTAACACAGGCGTGCCGCGATGAAATCAGGTTATGGATAACAGTGGAATGGCCTATCTTTTTTCTATAATAATCTTGTCTCTTCCCCTGTGGATATCCAGCTGTTCACAGATGCAGCCCCCTCAATAGGCTTTGGAGGTTTTTACCAAGGACGCTGGTTCGCGTCACCATGGCCCCTCAATTTCAGGACATACCACAGTCCTCAGCGCTATTTGAGCTCTATCCTCTCGTAGTAGCAGCCTTCCTGTGGGGGAAAGAATGGACGGCTAACAGTATTTTAGTGCATTGTGACAACGAAGCAACAGTCCAGTGCATTAATAAAGGCCGTTCCAATTCACTCGCTTTGATGCCTTTTTTAAGACGTCTAATCTGGATCTCAGCATGTGACCAATTTATCATAATTGCTAAACATGTGCCCGGGTCAGAAAACAAAATTGCTGACTCTCTGTCTCGCTTTCTGTTTCAGAAATTCAGGATGCTGGCTCCAGAGGCAGACCAATTTCCAACTCCAGTACCTCACTTTTCAGAACTCATATTCCCGTAACCCACCCGTTAAAACCCCTCCTTGACGCGTCGCTCGACACAATCCTCCAAGCAGTCTCCCCGAGGACACTGCAATCCTATGTGACAGCTTGGAGATGTTTTAAAGCATTCCATTTGTCATATAACACGCCGTTTCCCGATTTCTCTCTCCTCTCAATCACCTCTTTCATCTCATATCTCAACATTGTCAAAGGGTTCCAAGTTGGGTCTATCAAAGGCTACTTGAGCGGCATCCAATTTTTTCACAAATTGATGTTTGGCACTCCCTCCACTGAGATTAATAATTCACAAACCTCTCTCCTAATCAAAGGGATTCAACGTTCCCAGCCCACCCGTCCCGACCCCAGACAACCCATAACACTAGACATTCTCACAAAATGCATCAATACCCTCCGCTCAAGCTACCAGCCTCTCAATACCGCCCGCACATTTGACGCTATGTTTATTCTGGCCTTCTTAGGTTTTCTAAGATGCACGGAACTCACAATCACTTCCAAATTCGATCCAAAAATCCACCCCACCATTGCAGACTTGTCTGTTCTCGATAACAATACAATCTCATATTTAATTAAACAAAGCAAGACAGATCAAGCTAAAAAAGGACACTTCATCTATATTTTCAACATTTCCTCACCAATCCAACCATTCCAGTCCATTTTCGCGTACCTCCAACTAAGAAGCTCTCAGGCTAAATCCCCCTACGAACCCCTTTTCATAGACGACTCCAACAAACCTGTCACTCGCTTTTGGTTCCAAAAGCACCTCAAATCCGTTCTTCAACAGTCAGGCATCCCAGCAAAAAACTACTCCAGCCACTCTTTCCGCATTGGGGCAGCAACCTCGGCAGCCCAAAAAGGCCTCTCCCAGCAGCAGATCCAAGCTCTTGGAAGATGGTCATCGGACGCCTTCCAAAGTTACATCAGAACCAACCAGTTCCACATCAAAAAAGCCCATCAAACCCTCATTGGTTAAAAAAAAAAAAAAAAAAAAAAAAAAAAAATCCAAAGTATTGATCTCCCAGCGGATGCAACGTTAACCCTCCCAGGTGAAAAATGCTTTTCTTTCTCCATCCAGAGAGTATTGATCTCCCAGCGGATGCAACGTTAACCCTCCCAGGTGAAAATATGCTTTTCTTTCTCCATCCAGCGAGTATTGATCTCCCAGCGGATGCAACGTTAACCCTCCCAGGTGAAAATATGCTTTTCTTTCTCCATCCAGCGAGTATTGATCTCCCAGCGGATGCAACGTTAACCCTCCCAGGTGAAAATATGCTTTTCTTTCTCCGAGGTATATGCTTTTCTTTATCCATCCAGCGAGTATTGATCTCCCAGCGGATGCAACGTTAACCCTCCCAGGTGAAAATATGCTTTTCTTTATCCATCCAGCGAGTATTGATCTCCCAGCGGATGTAACGTTAACCCTCCCAGGTGAAAATATGCTTTTCTTTATCCATCCAGCGAGTATTGATCTCCCAGCGGATGCAACGTTAACCCTCCCAGTTGAGTATTGCCATGCATTCTAAACTATTTCATCCGCAGGCGGCCAACAGGGCCTGTTCACCCGATTCCACAAGCCGCTCCCGTTGGAGGCTCTATAGGCCATTTAGGCCGGTTGTTGAACCTCACCACTCCTCCCTCCGTCCATCAGTTAACAACGTCCATCAAGGCCCGGCGCTGCAAGCTGCCCCCATCAGAGACAACATGGGCCCTCTTGGTTCAACAACCAGGCTTCTCGAAACGCCAGCTCGCCAATCTTAAGACTTTGGGGGGCTATTTGGTCTAGCGGCTGTCCTTTGCTCTTTTGCATCTGGGGGAGTACTCTGGGTTCGGGCCAAAATTTCCGAGCTCGGAGCCCCCCCCCCCCGGACAGCACGCCAAATATGCATAACCCTTACTGTACTTAATTATATGTAAATGTGAACTCGTGAAATGATGTTTTATTAAACAAGGTTCGGGAGGAACAGGTGCAGATAATTAACCTAACTAGCTCAGGTGGAGAGCATTCAGTTAATCAATGCAATCAGGACAAGAGGTATAAATACAGCAGACTTACCTCTGTTCGTCTGACAGTTCATCAGCATCCCTCCTCCACCCCTTCTCCTCACTTCAGTTCTATCTACTTCTATCTCAACGAAGGGGGGGGGGAGTACTCTGGGTTCGGGCCAAAATTTCCGAGCTCGAAGCCCTCCCCCCGGACAGCACGCCAAATATGCATAACCCTTACTGTACTTAATTATATGTAAATGTGAACTCGTGAAAAATATCATGTTATCATGGATCATGTCAGTTATTATTGCTCCATCTGCCATTTTTCGCTAGGGTCCTTGCTTGCTTACATAGTCTGATGATTCAGCTGTGCACAAATCCAGACGTTAATACTGGCTGCCTTTGTCTAATGCCTTGAACATGAGCTGGCATATGCAAATATTGGGGGCGTACATATTAATGATCCCAACTGTTACGTAACAGTCGGTGTTATGTTGAGATTCGCCTGTTCTTCGGAGGTCTTTTAAACAAATGAGATTTATATAAGAAGGAGGAAACAATGGAGTTTGAGACTCACTGTATGTCATTTCCATGTACTGAACTCTTGTTATTCAACTATGCCAAGGTAAATTAAATTTTTAATTCTAGGGCACCTTTAAAGTTGAGCATCCTGCAAAATTATTCCTCTGTGAATAAAACGATAAAGAAAATGCTTTTAGAATTGCAATACTGAAAATTTCAAACGATATATTGTAGAATTACTTAAACTGATGGAAGGCTAATACCTGTTGCCAGAGGCAGATAGTTATTATAAGGCATTCACTGAGTGAAATGGCATCTCTGAAATTTGTATTTTGCCTTTTTTTTTAAGTAGATACTGATTAGGGACAACCTGAGCAAAACTCTGAAAGCTTTGTAAATCTTTCCACTGTAGTTCTTTGCATAAATTCAGGTAGGTGCCCGTCTTCCCCGTCGCAGCAACCACAGCCTCACCTACAGCTTCTTTCATTTTATTACTCACTATGTTTTCAAAGAATAACATGCAAACACATTAGTAACAGTAAAATTTTGATTGTGGTCTCCACAAGGATAGTAAAACCTGAGATCACCTACATTGTGGGGACCAGCCATGAAGGAAATGGATTAATAAACATACTAAATAATTGTGACGAGGAGGGCCTGGCAAGAGCCGTGAGGGAATGATAACCATGAGGCCGAGTGATAACAAGCATCAGCTGCGTGTTGCAATGGCCTCGAATCTCTAATGGAGGAGCTCCGGAAGCTTAAAAGGGGAGCGACAACAGTGACGGATGAGAGAGGACCAGGCCTGGACTTTATTTTATGTTTTGTTATGTTTGCGTGGCCGGCAGTTGTCCGTGAGGAACTGCTGGCGTTTTACTTTCATTTTGCATTTGTATTTGAACTGCCCATTTATCTTGCTTTGTATCGATATGGGTTTTTGCATACTACGATAACTACTAAATGGTAGTATAATACAACAGGTCAGCCTAGTTCGGGCAACATGTTAAACCTATTCTGATAAGAGTACATGGTGTGTAAGCCTTGTCAATACATGGTACCAGGAGAATGAAAGGTGATGAATTCTTTCTGTCCACCAGAAGAATTAAAGTTGACAGGTAATGTCAATGAGAACTGGAAACAAAGCAAAAAAAGTTGAGCTTTATATACTTGGTTAGCAGAGTTTTGGGCCAACTTTGGGTTCCCTGGGGTTCTGGGTGCAGTAGATTGCACACACATACAACTACGTTTACTGTCAGAGAATGCTCTGATATATGTGAATCGTAAGGTAACCCATTCCATCAATATCCGATGCAACGTAAGGTTACACATGTATTTGCAAATTATCCTGGATCAAGCCATGACTCTTTTATTCTGAAATTACTGCAGTCTTTGAGGGTGACCAACCCCTGGACGGGTGGCTGTTAGGGGACAATGGCTATCCATGAAAGACATGTCTGATTCAGGGGAGACATTGCAATACAGCCCACAGAAGATTGGATCATTCTTTGTGGCAATCACATGTCTGTAATTATCAAGCAACCCTGAACACCTTGATTAGCTAGTTCAGGTGTGTTTGATTGGGGTTGGAGCTGAACTCTGCAGGATGTTAGCTCTCCAGGAGCAGGGTTGGACACCCCTATTGTAAAAAAAAAAAAAAAAAAAAAAAAAAAAAAATACTTTCATAAGAAGCCAGAATGTTTTGTACACTGATTTTTTTTCTTTTCATTGTATGGACGTCCACCTCTGGGCCCCTAAATCCTGCAATGCTTTCAGCGCTGAGGGTAGAGGGTAGAGCGATGTCCTCTGCTGACGCTATATCCTGAGTGGCTGTATGTGATCCTCCTCTTGTGGCCACTTGCTGTTTTTTGTTAGCAACAAGCTTTTGTTTTCCCCATCTCCTGACTTCACTGTATCTTTTTTGGCATTGTATACCCATTCTTGTGATGAGCTTGTCCCATAGATGGTCTGCTCGCATGCTTTAATCTTGCGCACAAGCAGATCCGTTTCCTCTCTCGGGAAGCGTTCAGTCTTTCCGCTTGCAAATTCCACCATGTAGTAATAGTAATCTGCCATAGTGCAAGCGCTTCTGGCTTTTAAAGGGAATGAGAGATGAAACTCTGATTGGTTTATTGCTCGTTACACCCAAAACACACCCATGACTCATTAAGAGACTAGGTAGGTTCTACCTTTTGGACCATGCGCCAACCATTTTTTCAGTCATTAAACTAGCAAAAGTGGATTTGATGTGCTCTAAGTGCACCTGTGCCATGTGCTTAGTTAAAATAGGGCCCTACATATGAATGCACCTGGTGAAGATGGAAAATCATACGAAGAGCAGCAGCTTTTGTTTCTGCTGTAACAGCCGCAAGATGACTCTGCGAGTGCGTGTTAGAAATCGAGACATGGTGAAAACATTCTGCTTGGTACATTTTGTGGTCTTCAAAGTTGGGTCTTCAGCCAACAAAGTTTAAATCCCATCTGGTGTGCGTTTCCCGAAAGCATCGTTAGCCAGCTATGGTCGCAAGTCCCATTGAACTCTATTGGTAACAACGGAACTTGCGACCACAGTTCGCTTTGGGAAACGCATTAGGTCAGTAGGCGGGTCTTTTGTGGCGGTCAAATGCGTTTTCAACTATCTCTGGAAGTGGTTGAAATCTCAATGTTTTTGACCCCTTTTAAACCTACAGTACAGTCCAAAAGTTTGGAACCACTAAGATTTTTAATGTTTTTAAAAGAAGTTTCGTCTGCTCACCAAGGCTACATTTATTTAATTAAAAATACAGTAAAAAACAGTAATATTGTGAAATATTATTACAATTTAAAATAACTGTGTACTATTTAAATATATTTGACAAAGAAATTTATTCCTGTGATGCAAAGCTGAATTTTCAGCATCGTTACTCCAGTCTTCAGTGTCACATGATCCTTCAGAAATCATTCTAATATGCTGATTTGCTGCTCAATAAACATTTATGATTATTTTCAATGTTGAAAACAGTTGTGTACTTTTTTTTTTCAGGATTTCTTGAATAGAAAGTTCAAAAGAACAGCATTTATCTGAAATACAAAGCTTCTGTAGCATTATACACTACCGTTCAAAAGTTTGGGGTCAGTAAGAATTTTTATTTTTATTTTTTTGAAAAGAAATTAAAGAAATGAATACTTTTATTCAGCAAGGATGCATTAAATCAATCAAAAGTGGCAGTAAAGACATTTATAATGTTACAAAAGATTAGATTTCAGATAAACACTGTTCTTTTGAACTTTCTATTCATCAAATAATCCTGAAAAAAAATATTTTACACAAATATTTTGTACAAATGTTTCTTGAGCAGCAGATCAGCATATTAGAATGATTTCTGAAGGATCATGTGACACTGAAGACTGGAGTAATGATGCTGAAAATTCAGCTTTGCCATCACAAGAATAAATTACTTTGTGAAATATATTCAAATAGAAAACAGTTATTTTAAATTGTAATAATATTTCACTATATTACTGTTTTTTACTGTATTTTTAATTAAATAAATGTAGCCTTGGTGAGCAGACGAAACTTCTTTTAAAAACATTAAAAATCTTAGTGGTTCCAAACTTTTGGACTGTACTGTATATTTAGCATTGTCCACTTGTGATTTGATCAACCAAAATCTTAATACCAGGTGTAAACATTTTGATTTTCCCAACATTTCACAATTATTCACAAGTTTAAAACAATCTCATAACATTATTCATGCAACTGTAACTGCAGTGTAAATACATCTAAATAGTATTAGTATAACAATAGTAATAATAAATAGTACTTTCTATAGTCCACAACATAGATTTTGCTCATTTAACAATTCCAGTGTGACAACAAAAGACATTTATTTATTTAAATATATAAGTAATGAAAAGATGTTCTACAGTATTTAACAAGCTTCATATTTTATGTAATATTTATAGCAGTTATGAGAGGGGTGCTCGCTTTTTTTTGCTTGAGCCCCTGCCCTCCAAAATGTCTGTGCACAGCCCTGATTAGAAGTTAAAGTCTTTATGAATGGAGGATATGTGTAAAACCACCCTTGAATATCTTCAGGCTTAAGGCTGATTTATACTTCTGCATTGGACCTACACTGGAGCCTCTGTGCCGTAGGCTATGTGTCCGTTTTCATTAATACCTCTGCGTCGTTGTCCGCATTAACGTGCGGTAGGCAGTGTCCGCAGTAATGTTGAGGATCAAGGCAAAAGCCAAAGAAGCAGCAGCTTGTCATATACGCCAGAGAAGCTTACAAATAGAAGCGGCAAATAGGTAACAACTTTTATTGCAGTATGACTGCATGTGTCCCCTGAAACAGAGCGTTTTTTTCCCATGGAAGTTGAAAATGCTCGCTCTTCTCAGATTGCGCCGCGCCAGTTTTTTGACCTGAAGGAGGGGATCTAACAGACCAATCACAGCGCATGCGGTAGAATTGGCGCGTTGTTACATATTTGAAGAGGTGCACGTCAGGCTACGTCGTAGGCTACATATAGTACGCACAGCCTACGGCGTACGCTCGATGCAGAAGTATAAATCAGCATTTACTTTAGCACTAATCCTTATTCCACAGTGATGACACTTGAAACACTTCTATCCAGAGTGAATTATTATGTGCATGTTAAGGCGTTCCATGTCTGGGAAACTCTTTCCACACTGATGACATATAAAACAGTTCTCTCTTGAGTGAATCCTCATGTGGTAATTTAGAGTTATTTTACGTGCAAATCTCTTTCCACACTGATCACACGTGAATGGCTTCTCACCAGTGTGAGTTCTCATGTGAGTCTTAAGATTTTGTTTTTGAGAGAAGCCCTTCCCACACAGTTTGCAAGGGTAAGGACTCTCTCCAGTGTGAAGCATCATATGGGAATCAAGGGTTGGTTTATATGTGAAATTCATTCCGCACTGAGAGCATGTGTAATGCTTCTCTCCAGTGTGAACTCTTATGTGTATATTAAGGTTTCCTTTTTGAGTGAAACTCTTTCCACAGTAATTACATATAAAACAATTCTTTCCGGTATGAATTCTTATGTGGCAATTAAGGGTTACTTCACGTGAGAAACTTTTTCCACACTGATCACATGTAAACGGCTTCTCACCAGTGTGATTTCTCATGTGGATATCAAGATTCTTTTTATGCATAAAACTCTGTCCACACTGAGAGCAAGTATAAGGCTTCTCTCCAGTGTGAACTCTCATGTGGACTGTAAGGTTCTGTTTTTGAGTGAAACTCTTTCCACACTGTTGGCATGTGAAAGGCTTCTCGCCAGTGTGAACTCTCATGTGGATTTCAAGGTTTTGTTTGTGATTGAAACTCATTCCACATTGACAGCAAGTAAAAGAAGTGTTAGATTCGATCTTCTGAGCTCTTTTTCTTGAGGATGTCTTTTCAGACTGTACAGATTTATCCCCAGTCCTGACATCATGATGTTTCTCATAGTGTCGTTTCTCTTCCATTGCATTCAGTTCTTGACTCTCCTCTTTCAATGCCATCAAGTCTAAAGTGAAAAAAGACATGCAAATTAACAGCAGTTTAATGGCACAAAGCAATGGCAAAACCAACATAGAGCACTAAAACCTACTCTGTAAAGATTTATTTCCTGCAATTTCAGAACCTCCGTAACACACTAAGCAGACAGTTACCGTCAACCAACATCTGGCCATTGGTGAGCGTCCGTTAGGTAGTTTTTGTGGCGTGTTCCACATGTCGGCAGCTCACCCAATTCAGCATTTGAATTGGCGTCAGGGCAGTCAGTGAGAGAGATCACTCTGATTGGCTGTTCAGTTTAATCCCCACCTCGCTTTTTTTCTTATCAGTGCAAAAGAGACTCAAAATACTCTTTGGTCATACAATTAAGTTGTCTGGCAATCACCAGACCAAGATCAATTTAAAATTGAACATTGGTCTGGGGAGTCTGTATATATTTTCTATAACGAGCATTATTCAGGCAATTGGATAGTCCTTCAACCAATCAGATCAACGATCCGGGTGACGTACTTTGCAGAGCGACGTGAAAACTCCAGACAGGTTTAGTTTGTATTAGTTTGTAGCATTGATCAGCGGTTTGCAGAAGCAGCAATGGCATAGAGCGATTTTTGCAGGTTGTGCAAAAAAAACAAACATGAAAGTGAGTGGTATTTACACCCACTCGAGTGATTTGTTTGCTAAACTAAAGAAGTCATTCAGCATCGTCGAGAGGTTAAAAGGAATTGGATTGACGGTCGTGCTTGCCATCGCTTCTCTATCGTCATCGTGTTATACCTGCCAATAGCGAGCAAGGTGGATAAGCCTGTCTGTGATTGGTTCCCGCAAAAGTGTAACAGAAGCAGTAGAAATGAATGTACGGGTTTCCAGACTGAGTTGCCGGGCGAAATCAAATTGCCGGCAGATCAGGCTGGGTTTACCCAGTCTAACAATTAAGTGTTATACATCGTTCAAAACAACTCAATTTCTGTCAGTACTCACCCTCATGTCATTCCACACCCGTAAGACCTTTGTTCATCTTCAGAACATAAATCAAGATATTTTAGATGAAATCCGAGGGTATCTGATCCACACATAGGCAGCAATGTCACTGCACCATTTGATGTCCAGAAAGTTTGTTAAAAATGTCCAAATGCCGGCTCATTATTAGCCGGATCCTGTGCCGGATGCATGCGTCCTGGTGCTCACGTGTTCAGCTTCGACCAATACTGAGTTGGCGTTCAGATGTAAACAAGGAAGCCTGCACTAGTTCACTACGTATGACAACAGTTCAAATTGTTGAATAAAGTTGTTATTTTTGGGAGGTTTTCTGTGCACAAAAAGCATTCTCGTCACTTCCTAACATTAAGGTTGAACCACTGTAGTCCACTGACTATTTTAACCATGATTTCAACTACCTTTCTGGATGTCAAATGGTCCAATGACGTTGCTGCTTATGTGTGGATCAGATACCAGCAGTGTTGAATTCCACTTGAAAGGGAAATGAGCATCTAGAGAGCTAGATTATTTCACTGACTCACACTAGGCATGGTTGCCTTGTACAATGATTATGCTATTTGATTTAACTTTTTGCTTTGAAGAAAACAGGAAGAAACATGTTCTCACTAATAGACTCCCAAATAGATTGATTACTTAAACAGTGCAGTGATTTTCACTTAATCATGCTCCACATTTATTACGGAGGTACTCGTAAATTTACTCAAATACAATTCCTGTACATCAATAAGGTGAGACCCATTCAAAACTTAAGGCAGGAACACACTAAGCTGATGGTCGGCTGACTAAGTTTTCTCAGAGTGTTCCGTACCGTCGGCTGAAGTTGGTCCTCGTTGGATTTTTTTCAGCCGATTCGACATGTTGAATCGGCGTCGAAGCTCGGCGGTCCATCGGATCATTCTGATTGGCTGTTCAGCTACTGCCACCTGCTGGTACGGAAAGGCATTTCATCTTACGCAGGTGCAGAACGGACGTGCTACTTGGCTGTCGAGCGTTGGTTTGGTGTGTCAGGTCAACTTTGGACCCAGACGTTGCCGACGTGAGCCAACCCCGCAGTCTGCTTTCGTCGCCACTAGTTCGTCAGCGTCGGCTTGGTGTGTTCCTGCCTTTAAAATATACTTGAATGAACTGAAAAGTGTACTATCCAAGTTATAATAAAATTGTCAATGCTGCCAAGTTCATGGAATGCAAATTTTACCGGAGGAACCCCGTCAAAAAAATTAATATTTTACCCCCGAAACGCGACTGGGCTAGTTTTGAGTAGCAATTATGCGGGTTTTGTTGTGCAAACTTGGTGACCCTGATCATTGTCATAATGATGATAGTAGCGCACAGACAAGTAGTAGCCATTGTGTGCTCCTCTGATCACGCTGCATGTGTACCCGAGTCCGATCAACCCATGCACAATCCACCTCTTGAAGTGTCCAGGAGCAATCACACAAGTCAAATGAACTAGACTTTGGAAGTCAAATGTGCCCGGGTAAGGTTCGTTCTCAAAACTTATTCATTTTTCTCACTTTAATATAGTTAAAGCATGGCCACGATTTACTAAAATTAGAGCCGGTACTCCACAGAGCGTGACTTGACGCTGATTGGACTATATCGTATATCCAGAGGCAGAACAAACAGTCTAGCAGAGACAGCTAGCGTAACTGTGGTTGAATGTGATTGAAAAAATCCTTAAAGATAAGTTGACAGATCCGGTACAACTTACCGAAATGAATCATGTCTCAAGATGTCAATAAGCTTGTGAACAATGTCACTTAACATTGCATTAACCTAAGAACAGTTATCCAATGTTCACAGTTTTAGTTAACTATGATTAAACAATAGAGAGGAGCTTATTTACTGTTAATTATTTATGTATGTTTGAATAAATCTGCCTTGAAGACAAGTGTTTATGAAAACTGCCTTGTGCAACTGAGGTGTATACAAACATTTTCAATTTATTTGAGTGCAACTGTTATATCTGAAGATAAATAGCAGTTGAATATAAAAGCTTGAGCTCTGTAGTCAATTTTAACCTCTAATATTATAGTAATTTATAAAATAAGAAGGTTCTCTGTATAATTTGCAGCATTATTTTGGGAAAGATTTTTTTCTAAAGAAAATCAAACTATTGGCAGATATTCCGAATAATTGGCTATCTGTATCGGCGGAGAAATTTAGTATCAGTGCATCTCTAGTTTTTAGTTCTGTAAATGTTACAGAAAATTACTTTTACTAATTTAATGACATGACGTGTCAAAATCATGAATGCTTAACTTTGAAGTGGGATCTTCTCAGACACACTTGAAGGCAACACTCGTATTTGTCACGTGATCTCAACATATTTAGCATTTTTAAAATGTCGGCCGATAAGATTTCCAACTGTGCTGCGCTATATTCAGTTGCCCACTGTCATGTAAAATTAGTGTTATCATGTCTTTGTTTGAAATAATACGATTCCCATAGGCCATTGGCCACACAGCTCACTTAGATATCGGCATCAGCTTGTCTGTCCACATGAGGTGACCAGCTCCATGTAAAATAAAGCTACTTTAATTCAGACACCTATCTGACACTCTTCAAATATATCATTCATTTCTGTAGAGCTGGACATTTTTAATAAGGATAAAATGACTGAATTCAACTTAGAGAATGAAACCAACCTGTTTGTTCCTCAGTTCTTGTTTCACACTGAATGTTTCTTCAATCTTCATATCTTCACTCTCCTCTTTAATAAACGACATCTTTGTTTGTGTCTCAGTGTCTTCGTGTTTCACTCTGAATGCTTCTTCAATCCTCATGTCTTCACTCTCCACTTTATTAAATGCCATCTTTATAATAGTGTCACAAGAATTGCTTCTCAAGGAGTTTTTCTGTGTTAAGACATATCATCATGTTTAATAAAAATACAAATAAATTCAAACTAAATCTCTGGGTGTGTCTCAATCAGCTCTCTATTTCAGTAATCAGTGTACTGGCAAGGGATTCAGTCAGTGAGAATTAATGACCTGATTACTCAAAAACACTGGTGAATAAAAGAACACAAACTATACAGATAATTCATATGTATGATTTACTATTTAATGATTGTATGCTATATTTAATAGATTACACAAATAAATATTAGAAGTTACATGTTTGTGTTCTCGTTGCATTTACACCGTTTTGAATCCTCGTCAGGCATATGATTCGAATCACTGAATCATTTCGCAAAACATTTAATTCATTTGACTCGGAGTTTCGAAAAGTTCGTGTTACAATAAACTGATTCATATAGGGAGCGAAATGAGACGCACCTTTTCTGTTACTCGTGTGTGGATACGCTTTACTTACAAAAATAACGTTAGTTAATGTTAGCTAACGCATTAAAGCGAAATTCTCAGATACATAATTAATTTTGCTTCGTTTGTAAAAACTATACAATTGATTTAATGGTTTGTATCGATTTAAATACTTAAAATGTTTTAAAACACACCTTTCTTCAGCTGAATCAAAACAGATGCACATGCGGGGCGCAGGCATATGACGTCACCACACCAAAATAAAAGCCCTGTTCACACGCTAAAATCACAATGCATAGAATATGTAGTAAGATGTCAGAGGAATTGACATAGTTTCTGAACTATTTAACCATTTATAAAGGGTATGACATAGACTGTACAATGATGACAACTATTGAACTGTAGGCTACGAAGTTATGCAGCGTTCCAGACAGCTCGGAATGTGGATTTTTCCCTCACTTCCTTCTTGGAAATAACTAGGGTTGCCACCTTCAATACAGAAAAATAAGGGACGCCTGCCGCAGTGGGGGCCTCACTCCTCGGGGCCACGATGACCACAGTCCCGATGGCGTGCCAGTGGTGGTATATCATAACTTAAAACATATTTTCATAAAAATATTAAGATTGATACCAATGGACATTATAGTAAGATATCTGCTATTGAAATCAGTGTGAACAGATGCAATCAGTCTCTCACTATCACAACTTAAGTGGTCATATTGAATACACAGCTATGACAATAATAAACATAGGCCAACAAAGTGTGACTGAGACCACAAAAAATAAGCTTTTGGAGGAACTTGTGAGATGTGAACCATATTTTATTAACTTATTAAATTAACAGATCCATAACTTCCATAAACAAATTGTAAATTGTCATTTGTTGTGAACAAGATTTTGGCTAAAATATTTGTCATTGTTTGCAGTAACACCATCCAAACAGTGAAACCACACCTAAATAACTGGAAATGATATAATATCTACAAACATTTCTTATTTAAGTAAAACACTTAACAACATTTTTATTATTGGTAAGTAAATATATTTATGTATTTATTTATTCCATTCCGGCGGCCCGCCCTCCTCTGACTCTGATTGGCCGTGATTCACGGCCCGTGAACCTGAAACAAACCAATCAAACCATGATGGCAGCGAGTATTACCCAATCAGGGGCAGAATAGGACGTGTCTTCACACAATGCAGGTGGGGTGATTTGCATGGGATGCTGCATAATGTGGACCTATGTAAAATACGGGACAAATCGCGTCCCGTATTGATTTGATACGGGACGCGTCATTTTGGCTGTAAATACGGGACGATTCCGTATTTCACGGGACGGGTGGCAACCCTAGAAATAACGTCTGGAACACCTCTCAAAGTCAGACATTCTGCATGTGAACTCGGGGTACATCGATCAACCCTGACCTCAGTGAGTCACTTCCAAGATGTCGGCAATTCCTGCTTCCAATGAGAATAAATGTAAAAACAAACATCAAGTTTAAGTAATGTTATTCGTCAGCTGTTTTCAAAGCGATTTATGTCATTTCTATTCTGTTTTTGCCATAATTGACACTAAAACACTCTCTCTCTTGTTGTGTCGTGGCGACATCATGTGGTCAACATGTGAAAGTGACATCTGATTGACTGGAACTCACTGAGGTCTGAAATTGGACATTTAATTTGGGATATTCCCATGTCCAACTTCACCTGGGCCCTCATTTATCAATGGTGCGTACGGACAGATTTGTGCGTAGTGAGTGCGTAAGAACAGTTTCATGCAAAGTGTGGGATTCACCAAGTTGTACTTATGCGTAGAAATGTGTGTAAATATAAGCACACCTCTGAGCATGCTTACGCAGATAATCTAGTGGTAGAATAGCGACACTACACATAAAAAGCATTTAAGAGTGTCACAGTAAGCATTAAGCAATCCACATATGTCCTGTGTTTCCTAGTTAAAAAACACTCAATTTATAATTTGTCTAGTTTTAAACACAATGCTTAATTGGTGTCAAACCCTATAAAAGACAGCTGTGAAATATGTTTGTCTCAGTGCAATGGCTTATCTTGCGTTATTGGAAGACTTGGCAAACAATGCGCTCCGCAGAGAGCGCGTTTTCAAGATCGCGCTGATCTGCTTGGCGAGAGCACAGAGTGGCTTCTAAGTAGGTACCGCTTTCCCAAAAATGTACTGCTGGATTTGTGTCGTGATTTAGGACCAGTGTTGGAGAGAGAAACAAATCACACGAAAGCCATTCCCGTGCACATCCAACTCCTGTCCACCCTTGGGTTTTTAGCTACTGGCACATTTCAGCGTGAGGTTGGAGACATATGTGGTATATCCCAGCCATCAGTGAGTAGGATCATGCCGGCAGTGTTGGATGCAATTATTTCCTTGGCCCCAACCTACATCCAGTTCCCTTATCGAAATCCTCAACAAGCCGCAATAAAACGGGACTTTCATGCTATTGCAAGATTCCCAAACATAATTGGAGCCATAGACTGCACCCACATCGCCATAAAAGCACCATCAACCAACGAATTTAATTATGTAAATAGAAAAGGGTTTCATTCTGTTAACGTGCAAATAATTTGTGATGCAAATTTGTTGTTATTAAACGTCGTTGCGCGGTGGCCTGGAGGAACACACAACTCGTTCATTCTGCAGAATAGCTCTGTGGGTGTGCGTCTCCAAGAAGGCGCTGTTGAGGATGGCTGGCTCATTGGTGAATTTAAGGCTACAACATGTTTAAAATGCTATTGTGGGGCTATGTACAATTACTTAAAACTATTTCATCATTAGGTGATCAAGGTTACCCGCTAAAGCCATGGCTAATGACCCCCCTAACCAACCCGAGGACCGAGCAGGAACAGGCGTACAACCGTGCCCATGCGCGCTCAAGGAGCACAGTTGAGCACGCAATAGGCCTGCTGAAAGGACGATGGCTGTGTCTGTCAAGCATGGGAGGGACACTGCAGTATCAGCCAGAAAAAGCGTGCAAAATCATCATGGCTTGCAGTGTGCTACACAACTTGGCCATCAGACAGGGCATCCCCCTGCAGGAACCCCCAAGACCAGACGGCCCTATGCCCGATGCAGTGCCCCTGCCACCTCTTAATGCCGCTGGCATTCAGACAAGACAGAGGATCATACAGACATTTTAAGTAAGTCTGGCCTTTGCTCGAGTGCAGAAACATTACAGTGATTTCGTTTTGTGTTTTGCAGCTTCTTGGAAACAAATAACTGAAATCACATTAGTCAGCGGTTTATCGTTTATTAGCAATTGTATTTGCGCAAGAGGCAATCTGTTTCAGAGACTCGTTGATTTGAATCAATACATTCGTTATGTTGCTCAGTTGATCCTTTAGGTCATTAATGGATTTTGTTGTTTCCTCTTGATTTTGTAGCACCGCCTCACTCAGCACTCTTGGCGCACGGCGCATGGAAGGGGCAATGGATGGGCCCGGCTCCTCAAGCTCCTCAGGCACAACGGGTGTCGCTATTAAGGACAAACATGTTCACATTAATTTAACTGAGTTTATCTATGAATGATTTCATTAAAAAAAAAAAAAAAAAAAAAAAGTTTACAAATTGAAATAAAATGTATGCAAATACAATATCCTATTCCAGTTGGTTTGTTTTACCTTCACTTTGGGTGTTAGATGGCCCGGTTTGTTCTGTCTCAAGAGCATCAGTGTCACCATCCTTAGTAATCCCGGACAGAGCTGTGTCTCTGATGATGCAGGCTATGCGGTTGTCCAATGGGGAAAGTTCCGTTGTTGTCTGTCCTCCTCCAGTTGCGGACATTTCTCGTCTGTGTGCTGTGACACGTTTTTTAGCCAATACTTTAATGTCAAACCATTTTTTTTTTATTTCTGGGACAGTTCTCTCCTCAGACCCAACGGAATTAACTGCATTGGTGACATTCTCCCATGCAGCATTTTTTCTTTTATTTGTAATTCCTCCTGCAGTGAATGAACTAAACAATATCTGTTGGTTGGATTCAACTTCGTTTACAAGTATCTCTAATTCTGTGTTTGTGAAGTTCCTCTTCTTTGCTCTCTTTGCCATTATTGCGGTGAGGAAAAAACACAATCACGTAATTTTTAAAGGGAAGTGTTGTCACCATATATGGTTAATTGGAGGCGTTTCCAAATGCTAATGACCATGAACGTGAACGAGCATGGTACTTACACACATGTGGTATTTATCAACAATGATTGCTTACTCATGTGCGTAAGAACTGCGTGCGCACGTTTGATAAATGTGGATTTTCTTGTACTTAGGCACATTCTAAATTTCATTCGTAACACAAAATATAGAACCTTTTCTACGCACTGTTGATAAATGAGACCCCTGGAACGCAGCAAAGTAAGAATACATCATCAGCATACTGGTGTTAAACAAATAGATCAAGATGAATCACACATTGGCTGTTTGGTTGTTGTAGTTTTTATGTGCACTGAAAAAAGAGGAGGAAGTGATTGAAAGAGGAGAAAATGGGCACAGTCATGGCTAGTGAAATGCCAATTTTTCAAATGGAGCTTGAGGTAAGTAGTTGTAGCACCATATAAATGAGACTTTATTGATTATTCTAACACAAACTAATATCTAATACTTAAACACATGCACACACATTCACACGAGTTGCAGAAAGAAAGGTAGTGAGAAAAGAATGAGTTTTAAGAGAATGAAATGATGAAATCCCAAGTTTCTAGCAATGTATGCACTTTGTAAAACCTGACCTGAATGAACCATCAATCATTAATGTAATCCTAATGTTATTACATTTTATCAATGCACCAATTCAGCTAAGATCTGGAAGTTACTTGCATTTGTGTTGGTGTCTTTGACTGGGGATTCCCTTTGTTGTCATCTTTGGCTTGAAAAAGGGCTTCTTTGATTTGCTGGAGGTCTTTTCGTGTCTGGATCAACATTTTCTTGTAATATTAATGTAAATGTGTATATCAAAATTAAAACATGAGTTTCCAAATATTTTTTTTTTTAATTTAAACTGTTATTGTGAAAATGCACTGTATTTATGATTAGGACTCATAATGAGGATTTTAAGTGGTTTTCCTTCATCTGCCATCAGTCCTGCAGCTCACCATCGGTGACCCCAAACTGCTCTGTTTCCAAAATGTTTTTTGGCGAGACATCTATGACGGCTGGAGGCTCTGGCATGGTGTCCACAATGTGAAGAGGCTCAGGCATGTCAGCCATGTTGGCTGAAGACCCTGGTGTGGCTGCCATGACAATTGGGACTCATGGTAGGTACAACGTGAATGATGCGTTCCTCCTCGACGACACAAACCGTAAAAGCTGAACTGCTCAGTTGTAATGCAATGTCAATGTAATATTCCAGAGTTCACTTAGGATCATGCAAAGGCATGATCAAACTGAGTGGCTCAGATAGTCTACCCTGAAAAAAATATAATTGGGCATACTGTCTATTGTGGTTTTGTATGTCAAATCAATAAAGTCCTTTACACATTCCTCGATTGGGCGGTCTCCCTGTTGGAGACGCATTATCTGTGTAGCTTGATTCATTGTGGCTAGTTGTTCTGTAACATTCGCTGAGAGATGAGGCAGAAAGAGAATCCACTTGCAAGCACACTTTTAATAACAAAACTCCACCTGAACAGACAGAAACATCTGACCAAAAACATGAACATGATCCACCACAAAACAACAACTAGCGAAACACAAGAGCTATACATACACACAGGGGCAAACAGGCTTAACAAGGTAACAAGTAAACAAGATACACCTGGGGAGACTAATCGACATGAAAACCTACAATGAACTACAAACATGGCACTAGGAAATGAAACACAACAAATGTCCAGAGAAGACATGCACAACACCAGGGTCATGATAACAGGTATGCTATATATAGCAGAGTAGAATAGAATTTACAGGAGTGGAAGTTTTTCAGGAATGAACAACATTAAGTTTGACTTTTAAAGATTTTTGACCAGGAACACAAGCCTTTACATTTCAACACTTTACATTTTACATTTCAAGCATGATCAAGGAACCGTCAGACAAAGCTGATCATTTGCGATCTCAAAGATTTATGTAAACTAATTAAATCAGAAATATACTCTGGTGCCAAGCCATGGAGAGATTTGAAAACATATAACAACACATTATACTGGATTCTATATCGAATCAGTAACCAATGTAATGAAATCAATGCAGGAGTAATATGGTCTCTTTTTTGGTACCAGTTAAAAGCCTAGCAGCTGAGTTCTGAACCAGCTGCAGGAGAGAAAGGGAGAAAGGACTCACACCCAAGTGCAAAGCGTTACAGTGATCCAAATGAGAAGACACAAAGGCATGAACAACTTTCTCCAAAAAGCCAAGGTTTTTCACAAAGATTTTTTTTTTTTCCAGGAAGCAATAACAGGTTGTCATAAGAATCCCACATCCTTTCTGACCAAAAACAACAAACTGTGACTTAACCCGAACCCGACCTGAACCCGAAATCATAAGCCAAAACAGCTTTGTAAGATCTACACAAAACATAACCGCTGGCGCTGAGCTATTTTTTTGTTGCATTGACAAAATCATATTATGGAATGTTTAAATAGACAGAAACATTAGTAGAAATTATGCACAGAGACTATTTGGGTCTTCATTTCATTTATATAGTTTGTACTCAGTCATGTATCACATCGCACAATGTTTTAAACATTTAAATACACATATCTAATTATACATAATGTGTATGATGTAGTGTTTTAGATCACAGGTTTTCAAACCCTGGGTTGCGACCATGGGTCGCCAGTATGATTTAAAGGGTAAAGCCGAGTTCAGACTGCACGATTTTCAAAGTAGTCGGGTCACTGTTCTTTTCACAGTTCAGTCGCTGCTGTGTTCATACTGCACGATGGATCGGCGACAGAAGGTTTTACACTGCATGACTTTACAATAGGAAGAATCACCGACAACTCTGTCTGGCACGCAAACTACATTTCACAACCAAACACACGTGAGACATGACAAAGAAACAACGCGCTATCACGCGCTTAAGACCGGAGTTCTCACGTGAGACTGGCCCTGTGTCTCAATCAGCTCCCTAGCTCCCTAGGTCGTGAATCAGTATGAAAGTGAATGTGGCTGATACCCTGATCAGTGCCCTGACTACTGAATTAGGGAGCTGATTGAGACAAACGGTGGGATTATTATTAAAGCGGAAATCAGTAAGATTTGCGAAGCTCCCCCTACAGTTTCCTTCAGTGAATCACACTGTTGTAAATACTCCAAGCGCAGCTCTGGACTACAATGACTACAACGCTCACCAGCGCAGTAGTTTTGAAAATACAAGAAAGAGGAGGTGGGTAATTTGTAAATACAGTACACTTCGATGGAGATGGGTAACTTCGAAATTGTCTTATAAAGCCATAATATATACATTGTTTTTGAATTACCATAAAGCATTTTGTCATCGCGTGAACGTGAACATGAGGCGAGATTGCGTCGGGTCGATGCAGCTCAACTTGCAAGTGCTGTATTCTGGCGTAGATGTGCCAGATGGGGTTAGTGCATGCCTCAAACACACCACTACAAGTCAATTAACCATCGTAAGGACTTAGAAAACTTTTTATGAAGGTAAAAAAAGTTACTTAGTTCTGCTTTAAAAATAGTAGTCCGCAAGAAGCTTGAAATACGAATTGCCTGTGCGTTGATTTGCAGCAAAAACAACATAAAGAAAAGAAGAATATGGAGGAGGAAATGTTTGGGGAGATGTGAAAATATTTGTGCTTTGGTTCTGTTTGATAGAATTGTAATGTTTATGTACGAAGCCATGCTTGCTGATATTTTGGTCTATAACTCCTCCCCGAACTCCCCGCTGCTCTGTATCTTGCTCTCTCATTGGCTGTCGGTCATCGCCAATGTAGTTTTCAGTCAGAACACTTTTCACACAGCAGGATTTTGAATCGCCGACAGGTCCAGATATTTAGCGTGCCAAATATCTCACCGGCGTCGGCGACTCGTCTGTGATTCTCTCAGATCGCGTCTTTGCTTTGTGTGATTGTCACTCGCGTGAATGAGCACCGATTTGCCTGTGATTTCAGGCATTTGTCTGCGATTTCTCAAAACCTGTCGGCGAGCCAAAATCGGGGCTAAAATCGTGCAGTCTGAACTCGGCTTTAGACCTTCGCTCATCTTCAGAACACAAATTAAAATATTTTTGATGAAATCCGATGGCTCATTGAGGCAACTATAGCCAGCAAGATAAATAACACTTTCAGATGCCCAGAAAGGATAAATATATATATAAAACATAGTCCATAAATAAAAGGAATAAATACGCTAAATATATTTGAATTAATTGACAGATTAACAAAATGAAAGGAAAAAAAACTGTGACAAGCAGTAGGCTATATGCTGCTGAGTTTGGTTTATTTTTGTAAGGCTCCAACTCCACGGAAAGGAAACAGATGACATGATGAATGATAGCCTATCTGTGTCACGAATTCTGCCTCCCTTCAATCGCCACCTGAGGGCTCCCTCACCAGAGTACTAATTCTATTTGGACTTCATTTCCCATCACCCACTGCCTGGCGCTGATTACTCGCTCACCTGATCTTCATCCCATGGACTATAATACACACTCACACACTACGAAGTCTTGTTTTGCCATGGCTGATATTTCTGAGCGTTCTGAGTGTATTGTTTCTTTGTGTATGACTTTGGTTCGTCAATCCTGTTTTGACGTTCTGCTGCCTGCCCAATTGACCTTCTGCCTGTTTATCTGGATATATTACCTGTTCTGTTTGCTGCCAGCCCCGACCCTGTGCCTGTCTCTTTGTTACTATTCTGCCTTGCCTACTGCTGTTGCCGGTGTTTTACCTCTGTCTGTTATACTTCGATTATCTACAATAAAGCTGCACATGGATCCCATGACTTCTGACTCCATGTTACAATCTGACTTAATGATATCTGTATGACCAATAATTTTTATGTTTCCGCTGTTCAATCGTGCTAGCACCTCATGCACACACGGCATATTCAAGTACTGCAAACGTGACATTGCAGCCTGTTCATTCTGCAGCTATGTTTTCAGGGTACATATACACTAGATCTGCACAATTTGTCCCCCAAATTCTATTGTGATTATTTTGTCATATATTGAAATTATTTAAACAGTGATATGTAAACATTTCATCTCATATGAAAACATCTCATGTTTCTTCTCTTAAAACAACCAGGCATAAAGAGAGACCACACATTGATGCCAACAGAAATAGTTATTTTGTGTTCACACTTGGGTTCAATCTTTACAAGAACCAACTCAGATCTTTTTCTAAACTGTGTCTAAACTGAACAGTTTTAATTGTGATAGTGCCACATAGTTATTTCACACTGTTGTCTTAGGGACTCAATAAATTTAAATATAATACAATGAAATAACTTTATTATTAACTCTTATTATAAAAATAAGGGGTATCCACAAAAATTATGGGAATGTGAAAATAAAGTGAACCTGGCACACATCGTGATAAGGGCATATTCATTCTGCTGAATGGGATGCAACACTGTGTGGTTCATGCTGAAGGCCCTGCACACACTCCAACTGTCAATGGAAGATCAGAGGGGTTATTAGTGAAATAGATGCCTAGATGGACTAGAAGTCTTTTCTTTAACTCCCTGAGGTCCAAAAACGCGCCGGCGCGTTTTGCAGGATTTTTTTCACATTGCAGCAAAACAGACTTAAAATACTCCGTCATTTCTTGTCATAGAGACATAAGTAATATATCAATTGAAACTATAGAATGTCTTCTTTTATTTGTGTACACTCAGAGTAAAAACACAATCTTGTGCTTTTTGTAAAATAAAGAAAACTAACATGATGCGTGATCTCTCCTCTCCCTCTGAACGAAGTCCAATCTGATAGTTCTCAGAAAATGAACTAACTTATGAATACTAATGACAAAAAAAATGACACTTATGTCTAAAGAAATGTTGAAATGTCATGTTTTAAATCTTGCAAGTCAAATCGAAAACAAACATTCTGTGTTTATGTAATCTGTATGAAAAGAGAGCCATGTCAGAAGTCCGAGATTCAGCTCATTACCCGCTAATGCGGCCATGCCCACGGAGCCAGCGCTATTCAGAGGCAAATTCAGAGGCAATACATGTATACATCATCTCAATTGTGTATTTATTGTCTTGAAAAGTGTTTATTTGGATGTTAAAGCCATGGTTAGCGATCTCTAGAAGACATGCCGTTAGTTCCTAGTTCCTTTTCTTCTTTATATGAATTTGTGGCCTAAAGGTGTACAGAGCGCCCTCCGGCTGCAAGTATGAATTGAAAACACAGTATCCAGCACTCATAGTGATGACAATAAATATTACATCTCAGTATAGAAAATTGACATAAACATATAAGAATCCATCAATATTTCTCCAAATGTGCATGCTTTTAAGCTAAAAGCCTATATGAAATGCCATAGAGGTAACATAATTGTTCAGACACTTTGCATCACAGAAATACATTATATTTTAAAGAATATAATAGAATACCATTATTTTAAATTGTAATAATATTTCACAGTATTGCTGTTTATGATGAGCTGAGACATTATTAAGGAGGGTTTTTTTCACAGCCTACCTGACTGAAAGGCCTCATTAATATGCAAGTCATTTCAGGTCATTATTATGTGATTCTTTTGTCTTCTCAGGTGTAAATGGCCCATTATTCATGCAGATTCACGTCTCCACGCATACTGTGTTTCTTGACAAAAAGTGTCTTACAAAAACTAAATCAATATATTGTTTTATATGAAGGAGTAGGCAGCATAATTTTTACATAATTCTGAAGCAAAAACTCTAGTCTACAACCTCCAATACCCAGAAGTCTTGTGAACACAGATTTAATATACTTTTTTTGGCCTTATTTCAGTGACTTAAGTTTTTTGTTTTTTCAATAACCACGAACATAAACCATAAACATTATTCCTTCAAAAATACAAACATGTACATACATGTTCCTCACATATTATTGTAGCCTAGTTTGTGCTGAATACAGTGTAATGACACTTTTGTCATTTATATGTTTATGAACAACTGAAAACAATGAACAACTGCATAGCTCAACTAACGCGATCGTTATAAAGGTGTTTAAACAACAATACACATCCACTTGCATGTATTTGACAATCGGAATATCAGATATTTCATGCCATAGCGACTCTGATAAAAAATGTATAAGTCGAACAACTGAAAGAAGATCCACCTTTGGAAATGAATTAATTTTTTTGGTTTAATGCACTTTTTGAGTAGCGTATGTGTCTACTAGCATGTTCATAGCTTTAAATGTTTTAACTGTCAATGCTATTTCAATATAGGGCTCTATATGTTCGTTTAGTGGCTTGATATTACCGGTATGAATTTTCATGTTCCAAAATGTTGTGAAAATAAAACAGCTCGCCCTCGTTCATTTCAGGCGTTCTATTTAATTACCATTTGTGCATTTCATTCATTGCGCCTTGACACCAGTTCAAAACTGAGTCCCAAAAGTCCGCGTAAGAAGCATAACACGTACAGACTCCATGTAGGCCTATGATTCTCTCTTTTGTTGTTCTGTTTTCTTTCAGGATCAAAAATACAACAAATCAAAGCGTTTATCTGTATTTCCGACTGATGAGAACTATGCATATACATTCATAAATCAGCCAATTTTGTATTTTATTATGAGATATTTTATTCTAATGTGATCAGTGACTCAAGCACTGATGGACCAAAGAGCGTGCATTTCGACATTTGCAGTAAAAACTTGAAATATAAATTCTCAGAAAATGCATTTAACACCAATATATTGAACCATCTGTTTATATACTCCATTAATAAAGGAGTCCAGACATTGGAAACATATCAGTCCACATGCGTTTTATATTTAATATGAGGGAAATAGACATGCATGCATGTGTGACACAAAAAATCTTTAACTTTTAGGTAGCAAAATATTTTTTAGTAATTCTGTCAATTACACTAAGGTTATTACATTGTCTGCTATATATTTGCTTCTTATTTATTAACCCTCAGGGGGTCTGAGGATTTTTGGGACCCTGGAGAAGTTCTGACATGCCCTGACATTTGTTCTTTTTTCAGTTGTTCATAAACATATTAATGGAAAAAGTGTCATTACACTGTATTCAGCACAAACTAGGCTACAATAATATGTGAGGAACATGTATGTACATGTTTGTGTTTTTGAAGGAATAACGTTTATGCGTGGTTATTGAAAAAACAAAAAACTTAAGTCACTGAAATAAAGCCAAAAAATATATATTACATCTTTGTTCACAAGACTTCTGGGTATTTGAGGTTGTAGACTAGAGTTTTTGCTTCAAAATGAGGTAAAAAATTATGCTGCCTGCTTGTTCATATAAAACAATAGAGAGATTTAAATTTTCTAAAACATCTTTGGTCAAGAAACACAGTATGCGTGGAGGCGTGAATCCTCATGTATAATGGGTGATTCTCACCTGAGAAGACAAAAGAATCACATAATAATTACCTGAAATGACTTGCATATTAATGAGGCCTTTCAGTCAGGTAGGCTGTGAAAAAACCCTCTGTGATGGTGTATATCAAACATACAGAAAAAACAACAATACTGTGAAATATTATTACAATTTAAAATAATGGTATTCTATTATATTCTTTAAAATATAATGTATTTCTGTGATGCAAAGTGTCTGAACAATTATGTTACCTCTATGGCATTTCATATAGGCTTTTAGCTTAAAAGCATGCACATTTGGAGAAATACTGATGGATTCTCATATGTTTGTCAATTTTCTATACAGAAGAGTAATATTTATTCAGAATTTATTGTCATTACATTGAGTGCTGGATACTGTGTTTTTAATTCATACTTGCAGCTGGAGGGCGCTCTGTACACCTTTAGTCCACAAATGCCTGAGCACTAAAGAAGAATAGGCAATCTAGGAACTAACCGAACTAACAGAGGCCAGAGATCGCTAACTATGGCTATTCAAAACACTTTTCAAGACAATAAATACACGATTGAGACGATGAATGCATGTATTGACTCAGAATTTGCGTCTGAATAGCGCTGGCTCCGTGGGCGTGGCCGCATTAGCGGATAATGAGCTGAATCACGGATTTCTGACATGGCTCTCTTTTCATACAGATTACATAAACACAGAATGTTTGCTTTCGATTTAAAACCTGACATTTCAACGTTTTTTTAGACATAAGTCTAATTTTTTGTGATTAGTATTCACTAAGTTACAGTTCATTTTCTGAGAACTATCAGATTGGACTTCCTTCAGAGGGAGACGAGAGATCATGCATCATGTTAGTTTTCTTTATTTTACAAAAAGCACAACATTTTGTTTTTACTCTGAGTGTACACAAATAAAAGAAGATATTCCACAGATCAGACCTGCAAACTCCTCAGAGTAAAAAAGGTGACAGTGTCGCGGGGGTGGGGGGTGCCCCAAGCTTGATTTTTTTGTGATTTTAATATGCAAATTACACATTTCTGAGTGCGACTTAAAGATAATGACACATTTAATGTTTTTAAAATGATTTTATTTACAACATTGAAACGCAAGGTAGTGTTGTGACGCATGACACAAATAAAAAATAAAAGACTGACAGACATGAAAAACATTTATTTTTTTTGTCTCTTAGCTTGGATGAGTGTTTCACAAGCTCTCTTGCACCTGGCTGCATGTCGCTTTCTGGCCAGCGCCTCCTCTTCTGCCTTGGCTCTTCTTGCTGCGGCAGCACTTGAGGATGGCTGGCAGTCAAACTCCCTCCTTCGTTCTATCTCCTTTAGGGTTGCCTGCTTCCTCAGAGCTTTGTCCTTGGTTCCGGCTGACATGATGTTGTGGCACATCCTTTGGTCCACTGGCCCATACTTCAGGTCTTCTCTTTTAAACATCTGCAATGCTGTCTGCTTCCGGGTCAGCAAAGCGTGTTTCACAGTTTGGATGGCACTCAGAGTGGAAATGTTCATGCTGCCACTTCTCAAGTCAATGATTTCAGACATAAGACTGAATGAAGACTCCACTAGTGGCCCATGGAACACAGACAACGCTGCCTTTACTGCCATGCTGAGACCTGGGTACCTTCCTGTTTCAAAGACAGCTGCCCACCAGCTGACAGCATCATCTCCTTCTCTGAAAGTTGGCAGACTCTGGCTCACCAAATCGGACTGAATCGTTCTAAACGGTTCGCGTCTGAAGTCAGCGCTGATCCACAAGTTACTAAAATTACTCACTTTCTGACATGAGTGACAGTCCCTCAGACCAGAAATAAACTAATATCCTGAAATATATTGTGGATCAGCGCTGACTCCAGACGCGAACCGTTTAGAACGATTCAGTCCGATTTGGTGAGCCGGTTCGACCGGTTCAGAAGAACGATTCGTTCGCGAGCGGACATCACATCGCTACTATTGAGGTAAATTTTAACAATCTAAGTGGCTAAACGCATCTCGTTGTCATGTAAGGGCCCTGTACATGTTAGACAGACATTTTAATTGCATTTTGCGTCTGTTAAGAGGCACAAAAACACTCGTTATGTTAATGCCCCCAAAACTGCCGTTTTAGCTGAGTGGAGCTCTGGGCATTAACTGGAATATCTCCGTGTCGCAAGCACCAATCCAGCTCGTTTTTTTCTATAGACAGTACTCGCAAAGGTGTAACGATCAAAATTAACTTAAAAATTCCCCGGAGTTGTCCTTTAATGTTACACTTACTCTCACATCAGCTATTGTGTAAAGTCACATTTAACTTCTTACTTACATCATGAATGACACCTTCGCACTCATGCGGACGCACAACAACTTAATATTCAGGGTAACGTTAGCTAAGAATTCGAGTAGTAGCCGTAACGTTATATCTTGGAACTCAGGGCAGAGCACCCGGCTAACGATAAGCCTAGCTAACGTCATAGGTATGATGACAATACAATATGCAAAAGCAGTAGCAGACGTTAATTGAATCAAGCAAACAAATAGCTGTTATTTTTGCTCCAAAAAGCTTGACTTACCTTGAATTTAACTGTCAATAAGCTTCTTTGCATCAGACTCGCGTGTAGCCATTCAATGACAATCTCTCAGTTGGCGCTGTGTGCTTCAAGATTCTGACGCAAGTGCTAAGATTCCGATTGGCCAAGAGAAAAGTGCTAAGATTCCGATTGGCCCAGAGAAATCTCAATTATAAGAATTATCCAATAATGTTTTGCAATTCTAGCCCGCATGGCATGCAGATGAAGGGCGGCATGCAGATGAAGGGCAGCGCGTTTGCAGGTCTGACAGATTAAAATGGTGTATAACTCTTAATTGTATGTGCAACATTAACAGAGTATTTTGAGTCTCTTTCACACTGGTAAGAAAAAAAACGCGGTGGTATCGCCGGCGATACCCTCAGACCTCAGAGTGTTAAATACGGGCAATTGATTGATAGAACATTGATCAAAATTAAGATACAATTTATACAAAACGAATATCTTTTAAAAAGAGTTTTCTATAAAACAAAACTTAATGAAGTCGTCAAAATCATGTTTTACCAAAAATAGCGCCGTTGCTAGGAGGGCGCCAGCACCTCTGCCTTTCAGCACCTATGCCTCGCGAGTGGATGATAGCCCTGAAGATGCCTAGCAATGATAAAGGGTAGTAGTGGTAGTATACCTTTAGTTAAGTTATACCTTAAGAGTCTTCGTAGCGCGCTAAGAGACAATGTTATCGGGAAACGCAGCCCAGGTATGATGCGTTTCATGCGTAATGGAGATTCCAAAGCGCTCTTCTTTGGTCAGAACCATGGAGAGCGATCACAGATAGGTCTGTCCTATGCACCGAAACTTTTAACAATGCAACAAAATATTTAAAGAGCATCAAGCTATTAAAATCGATATTATGTATACGCACAGATAATATAACAGTAGGCTATGTTAGTCAATATTTTTTTATTAGGTTAAGCAGTGATTGGATAACGTTTTTTTTTTTTTTAATTTAACATTTTTAATTTAAGGCCCACCGACAATTGGTCTGGCCCATCCAAAACTGGAATCCTGGCGCCGTGCCTGGGCCACACTGAGCTGTGCGTAACGCCCACAGACGTGAATCCCGCCCCCCTCTCACAATATAGTTCCCACGTCCCTGGATCTAGCTATGCTGATCACTGTTAACCCCGGGATACACTGCACAATTTTTGGCTGTCCCAGACGAAAGACTGCCATCGTGAAATAATCGATTTCTGTGATTGTGGCTCTTTATCGGTGGTCCTATGTCGTACAGTGAGAGAGTTTCAAAGATGGCTGTTTTCCCGGTATTGCGTCCAGAGATAGCCTACGATCATTTTCTGACAGTGTCAGAAATTCAGCATGATAAAAGTGCTCAAACTGCCTCTCAACTTCCACTGCATTGGAAACTGTCACTGCCTCTCAACTGCCACTGGATCTGATACAGCTATTGCTTCTCAGACATCCACTGTGTCTGAGACTGCCACTTTCTAAAGACCTGAATCCATTTTAATGACTTTGACTTGACTTTGTTTCCACAGTCCTATAGCCCTCTCCACTATAGAGCTTGTCCTTTCATGGGCCTGATTAAATCTTTCCTCTGCAATGGTGGCTGGATGCTGCACAGGTGTCAAGAGGTATGGGTGAAGAAGATATCCATTGTCAGCTATCACCAAAGCCACCCTCTTCAGCAATCTGGCATATTGCAGATTTGGCCCATACAAAAGAGTTGTGTGTGCTTCCAGGCCATTTTGCCACAGTGTTAGTGAACATCTCCTGGTGATCACACACCACTTGAACAATAATGGCTGGATAGCTATTCCTGCAAATGTACAAGGGCTCATTTACCACAGGGCTTGACGCTGGGATAAGGGTGCCATCAAGGATGCCAATCACTCTGGGGATGTTGGCAACACTATAGAACTGTTGATTGGCCAGCTAGATTTCTTCAGGAGTTTTGGGGAAAATTAGGATGTTGTTCATCAGCTGTAACAGCAAAGGTGTTATTGCTGTCACTGTTCTGGTGGCTGAAGACTTGCTGTACCCACCACCTCCATAAAACTTCCAATAGCATGATAACGCAGTGTAACTAACAACTGCACTGCTGGACTTAAGGTGTAGTTTCTTCTTGTGGCCCTCTGAAGGTGTGGTTTCAGTATCTGATGTAATCCAAGAATCTTGGTTCTTGGAATTTTCTTATGACATCATCAAATTCAGAGTCAGAGTCAAGGGGGGTAAAATTTGTTATCTACACATTTATATACACTGACTAACGTCTGCGTCGCCGCCTGTGCTCAAGTTGTAGGATTCTTTGTAAAGCTGCCATTGTTGAGCACAATGTTGATACACACTGTTTTATTAGGAGAGTCCTTAGTACACATGCTATTGATGCATATTAAGTAAATATTACAATTTGCACTTATTGTCAGTTGGTAAAAACAAGGTAAAAGAGGGCTTGCTGGCCTGTTGATGCAGGAGCTTAGCCCTCCTATAAGCCATAACCTCCTGATGATGTCGGTCTTGTTGCTTCACTCAGGGCCCTCAATTCTTTCCTGATTCCCTGGAGTTCACATATTTTCCTCCTCTCTGACTGAAGCAGCTTCTCACTGCAGCCACAACATCCTGTTTCTCCTTTGGTGGGAGATTAATGGCTGGTTTTCTGGAGGACATTGCTCTACACATGAGGAGGCCTCAGACAGAGGTGAGTCAGGGGGAGGGAGCAAGAGCTCAGGACCAGGGCCCATTGCTGATGTTGAAGGCCCTAAATGTTGGAGGGCCAGGGTGGTGGGGGCATGATGTTGGAGAACCAGGGTGGTGGGGGCCTGATGTTGGAGAGCTCACCTTTGAAGGCAAAGGCTTATTTGACGCACATGCATCTGTGCCTCCAGGGATCCCTTCCAATGCCTCAGGCCCCAGGATGGCCAAAACATTCACCAGTCAGAGTAGGAACTGAATTTATACTCCCACCAGTCTTTTTAGCTTCCCTTCTACGTGCCGCAGCCCTCCGTTTCGTCACACTTGCAAAGTCCTTCTACTTGTTCCTGACTTCTTCTGGGCTCCGCTCGTACCCATAGCCAGCAGCATTTATTTTTTGTGTGATTTCTGCCCAGGTTTTATTTTTGTCAGCATTTGTAATGCTGTTTTTCAGCTTTGAGAATAGCTGTATTTTATTATTATTGCCACCTCCTCCAAAAGAACTGAAATATCACTCTTCAAAAAAAATGTTTGTCGCATCTCATTAACACAATGTTATATATTTTGGTTGACTTGTGTACTTCCATTATCCCAAATGTTTCCAAGAATGTTTAAATCCAGAGAAATCAGCAATTTTAACCAGGACACGGACTGTGTCCGTCCGTCGCCTATCAATGATATCATACCCGGGTTACCCTTGATTTATTTTGTAGAAACCATTGAAACAACAAAGACGCTTTAATATATTATATGTTTTATTAGACAGGTGAGCAACAGTTTGGATACATTCATCAACAGAAAACTAGGATGGTGGATTCTTTTTCACCGGATGTAGACGTGAAGACAACACCTCCCATGATTCTACGAAATCAAGGCGTCATAAAGCTACGCCTTTGTTTTGAATAAGTTATCTCTAGGGGCGAAAAATTACATAGTGTCTTTAAATTCACACAGATACATTTTCCTTTTGTGAAACTCCCTCCACACTAATGACATTTAACAGTTCTCTCGAGTGAACCCTCATGTGTAAATTAAGGTTTACTTTACTTCTGAAACTTTTTCCACATTGACCACATATGAACGGCTTTTCTCCTGTGTGACTTCTCATGTGGGCCGTAAGATTTCCTTTTTGTGAGAAGCTCTTCTCACAAAATTTGCAGGTAAAAGGCTTCTCTCCAGTGTGACTTCTCATGTGGTAGTCAAGTGTGGGTTTATGTGTGAAACTCTTTCCACACTGACCACATACAAATGCCTTTTCTCCAGTGTGAATTTTCATGTGATTCTTAATACTTTCTTTTCGTGAGAAGCTCTTCTCACACACTGTGCAGGAGTATGAGCTCTCTCCAGTGTGACTTGTCATGTGGGAATCCAGGCTTTTTTTATGTGTAAAACTATTTTCACACAGTGTGCAAGTATACGGCTTCTCTCCAGTGTGAAGTCGCATGTGGCTTTTAAGGCCTCCTTTTCGAATGAATTTTTTTTCACAATGTTGGCAGTTGAAAGACTTCTCTCCAGTGTGAATTCTCATGTGGACTTTAAGGCTTCCCATTTGAGTGAAACATTTTCCACACTGTTTGCATGTGTAAGGACTCTCTCCAGTGTGAATTCTCAAATGGATATTAAGGCCTCCTTTTTGACTGAAACTCTTTCCACACTGTTGGCAGGAGAAAGGCTTCTCTCCAGTGTGAACTCTCATGTGGACTTTAAGGTTTCCATGTTGATCAAAACACTTTCCACACTGAGGGCACGTGTAACGACTTCTAGATCCGGTCTTTTTCACAGGTTTTTTTCGTGAGGAAGTCTTTTTGGTCTTCGGGCAACTAAAAGTTTTTTTTCCAGTATTCTCATACTGATCTTTCTCTTCCATTTCATCCAGTACTTCACTCTCTTCTTTCAGCTGCATCAAATCTAAGGCAAAAATACAACAACAAAACAGAAATAAAAGTTAACCTGGGTTTAATACAGGGGTTCCCAACCACGTTCCTGGAGTTCCACATTCTATGTTAGAACGAGCTCTGCAATTCAGCACTTTAGTATACAATAGATTGTTTAAAATCAAGCGGATTTACCAAATTAAACATGAAACACAGTGTCAGTGTCTCATTTAAATTAGAATTACAACTTCATTTTCTACTATAAAGCAGTTTTCCAGTGTGTTCATATTTTCACTCGTCTGACCTCGACTAACTGAACAGGAGAAATGAACCGGAAATGATTTCCACCTAAAAGAGGGCAAAGCCTCCGCGCACACCTAAAATAAAGTGTAAACCGATTTTCAGTTGTAGGTGCAGTTTTTGTGCATGGATGTTGTTGCATTCAGGAGAGGAGTCAATTCGTGAATGAGCAACTTCAGAAAGTATCATTCACTTATTTTTTTTCTCAAAAATTTAAAAATTAAAAGATATACATTTTGTAGGGCTTGACTCAAGGATTCAGTTTGTAGGTCTTAGGGTTCCAGTTATGATACAAAACCTAAATTGCTTTATTATAGCACCACCTAGTGAGCACTGTAAACCCTAATATTCAAAATACTTAATTGTTTTGAGTAGGAAAAACTTAAATTTAACAAATTAGTTCAGTTAAATTTAACTGTTATGAGTATTTAGCACTTTCTTTTTCTTTTGAGTTCACAGAACTGATACATTTTAATTTTTTTGAGTTGTATGAACTCATTTCTTTTAATTTAGACTAACAAGTTTAACTGAAACTGGGCTGGGATTTCTATTTCCCAGCATGCTTTGCCCATGGCACTCAAAAGGGAGAGTAAATGCTAAATTTGTGTATATATAGTGTTATATAATGTTTTTTGTGCAAAATTAATGGATAAGGGAGATTTAGTAGTGATTAATGTTTTGTTATGCTAATTTAGAAAAGTTTCTGTTAATGTGGGTTTTTAGAAAGTTACCATCATGGTGATAAGTGCGCACACGGCTTGGTTTGAGAGCAAGTAAGTTACATGTTTTAAGTTGTTGTATTTGTTCAGTAAATGTTAGCTCATGCTATTTGTTAACAATTTTTTGAGTTAATCCAACTAATTTGGGTTTACAGTGAGGGATGAATGTGTGCTTGTGTGTCACAGGATAAGAAAATCCATTTAGGATTCATAGATTACAGTTTGTTTACAGTTCGACTGATTGACTTGCAGTAAAAAATGCAAAAAAAAAATTTAAGTTAATTCCAAAATGATTAAATGTTTTATTTTCAAATGATTTTAGAAATATTTGTATAAAAATGAATGTATTGCTGCCCAATGGAAACAAAGAGGCAATATTATTTTAGTATAATAGAATAAAGTACAAAGTAAAGAGACACTAAAAAAGGAAAAAATCAACCTTTCCTTGAGCTTTTGATTTATAAGTGGTCATTGTACTATAAGAATATCCTGTAAATTTCAGAATTAAAAAGTTCCTTGTTAGTCCAATAAAAGCTTTTATTGACACCAGACCCATCGAAAGACTGATCCTAGAATGTGCCCATCAATGACAGACTGGTGAAACCTCACCTCCGCAGAAGAAATCAACGCCTACTTCATCGTTGCAATGTTAGCCCCGCCCAAAAAGCATACTATCATTATAACTGCACCCCAGGAAACATTATAATACAATAAAACAATGCAGTTCATGACCCCTTCAAATACTCGTATTACACAGCTCTCTAAAAATTCTTGATTCTGATTGGTCAGTCATATTTTCGAGGTCTGTTGTTCCTCGATAATGACCGCCATCAATAGCAACACTAAATAACATACCGCTCATCCAGATGGCTAAGGATCTGAATATTGTTACCTTCCATGTGCATTGCACAAAAAGGTGAGGGGAAAAAAGCATTAATTGCATTTTTCTAAAAAATAAATAAATAAAATAAATAAATAATAATAATAATAATAATAATAATAATAATAAACATTGGCTCCCATTGCCACCCAAATAATTATCTAATTTCCTTTATATATATATATATATATATATATATATATATATATATATATATCTTATTTCCTAAGCCCACAGGTGTTTTCAATCAGGCCACCTGGAATCAAAGTGTTTTTTACAAGATACTGGTTTAAAACAGTGAGCGCTTTTGAGATAAGACAGGAAAAAATACTGACTAGTTTATGGTTTGAGACGTTGAATATTTACTGCTATTGCTGCTATTACTTAATATTATGTTTTTTTAATTTTCCTGTAAAGTAACAGTTTTTACCATATGAATTTTAGTTACTTGAACATCCATGTTTTGTTCCTGTTGCATAATTAAGTGATAGAAATAAATGGTTTTACTTGTTTCATTTCAGAAGTAGATATTGGGTTTAATGTTACACCCTCATATGACATTCTTCAAAAATATTAATTTCTGTAAAGCTCAACATTTTTATAAGCATAAAATGACTGAGTTCAGCTTTGAGAATGAAACCAACCTGAGTGTTCCTCAGTATCTTCTTGTTTCACACTAAATGTTTCTTCAATCTTCACGTCTTCACTTTCTTCTTTAATAAACGCCATCTTTATAATAGTGCGTCATGTGGATCTCAGTTGCTTCACCAGGAGTTTTTCTGTGTGTATGGACTCTCTGTCATGATTAAGAGAATAATTAACAGAAAGAAAAATGAATCCAAACTAAATCTCTGGTTCGCCTCAGTCAACTGCCTAGTTCAGTAGTTTAGTGCACTGGTATGGCAGAGTCAGTCAGAGTGATACTTAATGAACTTAGCACTCCTTAAAAAAAATAAAAAAATTATAACTAGCATTACAAATTTATAAAAGAACACAACCTATACAGACACTCAATATTTAGGCATTAAGTATTTATAGGTGATATTTACTGACTTATAGATCCTAAAGACTTTCATGTTTCAGGTCATGTCATGTTTATGTTTTGACCATCAGGTCTCGTCAGCGTGCGGCGATTCGAATCACTGATTCATTTAGCTAAACATTTGATTCAATTGACTCGGAGTTTCAAAAGCTCCGTTTCTCTCATCACTACTTGCCAATGACCGAATTCGTGTTTAGGGAGCGAGATGAGACGCATCTTTGCTGTTACTACTTTAGATAATGCATTAAAAAGATACTTTCAATAACAATTATTCCATTTTACACCACTTGTTAATACTGTACAATTATCTGAACGCCGTGCATTGATTTAAATACTTTAAAACGCTTAAAATTACAAACCTTTCTTCAGCAGAATGAAAACAGAGGCAGAAGCGCGGCGTCCCCTTGTGACGTCATATCGCCAGATTAAAATAAAAGTCCTGACAAGTAAGGCAGAGGAATTAAAATTTGAAATCTTGGTGAAATGCCTAATTAAATTATTGTTGTCCATGATGTGCTGAAAAGAGCATGAGACTACGTCTTGGGTTCAGAAAGCATAACATATCCTAATATTAAAATGCAAATATGTGATAAACCTATTAAAAGGAGTTCAAAAAGAATGTTTTATACATGTGTCAATATTAAAGTGAATTTGAGTTAGTGTTTTTTTTTTTCTAATATTAAAATGTAGACATATAAAGTCAATTAGAGTCTAAATACCTTTAAAAAAGGTAGAATATTATGATCTTAAAAGAATCAGTAGAATATAAATAAAAAGCTGCAATAAAATGTCGAGTATAAATGTAATTCAAAATGAGAATTTATAATTTTATTTCCTTATATATAATTGTATTTTACAATTGTCCACATTTATTTATTTCCACATGTATATGTATACATGCAAACGCATTGATCAATATTCTTGCATAGACTAGACTTCAGCGAAATGTGCGCTGTTTTTTCTCTGTGTTCTGAGCTGGTGTGCGAGTCTCTTCCACAAACGCAAGATCTGTGAAAACGGTGATGTCATGTCCATGTGTATCACATGTTCAGTCTACAGGTGCATAGTGGTTCTTAACAGAGTGGCATTGACAACTACTGGCTTGTCATGCACAATACAGTGCTTGTTTTCACTGATTCGTGTGGACGGGGATCATTTTAGCTACGTTCAGATTGTCAATCCAAATCTGATTTTTGTGCATATCCAATTGAAATCCAATCAGATTTAGTAAGTGTGATGCAGGGTAGGAGTAGGTTGACATCTGCCGGGTGTTTGACATGCTTTTGTCTTGAGCATCATACAAAATCCTCATGATGGACTGCTTTGCTTGCATTTTCTCAACAGGATCTTTTATGAGAAGCATCTCACTTATAATATAGCATCGTAATCCTCATTGCTAAAGTAGTTGATGGCTGCTACTTGAGAGAAAAAGGAGCTTAACTCTGTGATGCAAAAACTAGAGAAAATGAAGTCCAGGCCGGGATGACGTTGAAGAAAATTATTTATTCATTTCCAATTAAAATTAACCTCACACGCAAATTCCAATCAATAATGAAAATGTATAATAAAACCAAAAGGTAAAAATTAAAATCTGAAATCGAACATTTATGATAAGAATATTCCGAAATCTGAGTATAGTAATTTGCAAGAAAATCATTAGAAATGGCGCCAACGAGACAGCAAGATGCAATCAAGATAGCAGGAAAAGAAGGGTACCAATCGAGAGAATGAGCCAAGTTTTATACCCCAAGATTGGAAAAACTTACATCACATTCCGAGGTCTTGTTTTGGATAGATAAGAAAGGTCAAAATGAACCTTTCCATGGCTCGGAGTTTTTAAAGAAATTCATGACATTTGATGGTTTCCTGCTATTCTGACAATCATTGGATAATTTCGTGATCTCGTGACAATTGACATTATCAAACAGAGCATAAACACCCAAAATAGTATCTAAATGGGTGGGGTAACACCTTCTTCGGAATAATACAATAACAAGTTAACATTTGACGAAAAATTCCCTTTCATTTGAATACAAAGATACACAATATTATTGCAGAAAAAGTACATCATGTGATCCATGCTAGAACATTTACGCTTTGGTAAAATTTTGGCAGAAACCCAACTCAACCACAAAAATAACAAACCCTCTTTTACCCAGAAACTTAAAAGTTCACTTGGAACATCAAAGTCATACAGTTCAACAGGTGAAATAACACAATAGAGATCAAAACAACAAAAGAGCATAATATGGAGTAAATATATGGTTCTTCTTGAATATACTGTAAGTGATTATATGCGAGTAACCCGAGTAAGATGATATGAATACTTGAAATCATAAGTAACATTAAAATTCATAACCAATAAATGATGATAAAAAGATTTAAAAATGATTAATGATAAATGAGTACATAGAATATGAATAAATGAACATGCATAAATGAATATAAACCATTTCGGATCCATCACTCTGAGAGAGATAAAATTGAGATCCTCATGTCTTGTTCCTTTGTTGCCCCCTTTTCCTGAATATCTTCAGTGTCTGGTGAGGTTGATGACAGATTAAACAGTGTAATTGGTGTGTCCTTGGCTGAGGATGCTGAAGACAAATCTTTGAAGTCATCAAACCCGTATTTCTTGCTCAGCATTGCTGTCTGTCATTTCAGGCTGTGGTATTTCATGTTGCTGGATGAAGCAAATCAAAATAATACCGTCTGCACCTTGCTGTACATCTAAACCCATTGATGAACAATCATCATAGTGACAGTGATAGCTTGATCTTCTGATCTTCTTGCACTTCTGAGTTTACAAAAAAGAAAACCAACTTTAAAAGTCCAGCATTTAAAGGTGCAGTAAGTAATTTCTGAGAAACACTGTTGATATTTAAAATGAACCCAAACAAACATCCCTCCCTTCGTTGCTCTTTTTCCAGTGACCATCTCTCTTTTGTAATGTCTCTCAGCCATTTCTCTGTCTACAGTCTTTTTTTCAGATCTCACTCTCTCTCCTCCCACAACATGAGTGGACACGCCTCCTACTGCTGATTGGCTACAAGTATGTTGTGCTACTCTGATTCACTTTCAGCAGTGTTTCTCAGAAATCGTTTACTACACCTTTAATTTAGATAGGAATCAATTGGAAATATATACAAATCCTAACTGCAATATGTGACCGAGAATAAAGATAAATCTTTAAATACCTATTAACTAGAGCTTGTCCCAAATTGAGAATTATCCGCTTATTCCAGAAAATGGCTTGCATTGTAATCATGTCTGCTCTGCCTATACATAAATATAAGAAAATGTAATTAGTTATGCATATAACAAAAGTCTGTCTGCTTTAATCATACCTAACACCTGATTCTGACATGTATTTGTTTGTAACAGCAATTCAAGATAAGAAGCTGTTCACCTGCTCCACTCCCTCACCACTTGTTGTGTTTTTTCTTATTATTACACACTTAAAACACATGGTAATATACCTCACATTTCCAAGAGCATGCTTTGGCATCCATCTCAGACAGAAAAGGATGCATTGTCCAGCTCAGTGCTTAGATACACGTTGGAGAAATGGGAAGTACTTGCAGGCTTCATCTGAACAGAAGAATTTGATGCTCCCTTGTGACATGTCTGTAAGTTTTTTCTTAAGAAATAGGGGGTAAGCAAAAATTTCTCCTCAAAACATATTTAAGGCCATTATGAGAGTGCCATGGCGACAGGCAGCAATCTTTAACCCATTTTAGCCCACCGGCAACTATAGTTGCCGCAGTGTATGGTTGTCATTTTCCATTTGTAAGTTTTTTTCTAGATGTTTTGCATGTTTTATTTCTCATATTCAAGAAATTATATGCTAGATGCAACTTTTTTGTGTTCACATTGAATGTTCTTCGACTTTGATTGATCTGTTGATCTGTTGAAAGCAGTTATTTTGAGTTAGATGCATAAATGTTCTCCTCCTATTCAAATTTTACATTGAGGGGTGCATACAACATATTTGCCCACATTCAAACGTTTTTTAAGAAAAAAAAAACAAAAACCTGGGAAAAATAAATGCAGAACATGTTCACATAGGACACTATTAACAGGACTATATGCATGAAACCATTCAGAAAAAATTGGGCACAAATGGGTTAATCCCTCCTCATCCACTTTGCTGCTTGATTTCTTGGCCGATTGTTTTGCTGCTGTCCAGTGTGATGCTCCACAAAATCCTCTTCCCAAAACCTGGATCACATCAATTATATACATTTTTAAAAAGCTCAAAAGAGATGGACACTGCTAAATAGACCACTGTAAATGTGATGGAACTTTCACAACTGAGCAACAACAAAAAAGATTCAATAAATTACAGAACGTTTACATTAGCTTTCGTAAAATGACGTTATAGATTTCTCAAATGACTATTGCTTCAAACAAACCCATCCCACATTGTATTGTACATATTAACTGTTATATTATGTTGTTAAAAAAACTACACAATCTTCAACTGCTTCAGTCCAAGCTGATTATTTGAAAACAATGAAAACAAATATAATGTTAATAATGTAATGTAAAACGCACATTAAACATTGTCAGAGGGCATCATATTGATATCTGCTGGATCTGTTTGTATACTGAGCGATAAAATTAGTTTTAGAAATGTGTAAAATTGTTTCAGAACAGCTCTAAATCAAATAATCCAGTAATATCTGGCAACATAAATTATAATACTAATGTGATCATTGTTTTTGCGGACAAAGTCCACAAAGTTAGACACCTCTATATCACTGTATAAAAAGATGGAGAAATAATTCCATTTTCTCTGTGCTATTGAAGAAAACATTAGGAATGTATATACCATACATCATTAAGAAAATCACTTTAATTTACTCAGGTACAATTCGTAGTCCAGGCGATGGCTCAGATTAGGATTCACATCTATATATGACACCTCCAAGTCTGTCCACCGAGAATGTGAACTTGCAGGTAAAGATGCCAGTTCAATCCTTTCCACGACCTCCTCTTCAGGTTGCTCCTCAACCGTGTTCTCAACCTCCTTGGTTTTTTCCTCCTGTATAGAACGATGTGGATGGGCAGGTGGGGCTTTTTTGTATTTTTTCTGCTCTAACTGCCTGCCTATAACCCTCATTTCACGTATCTCGGATGTATACCATGTAGATGATCTCTTTAAAGAAACAACACATTTTTTTAAAGGGCAAACTCATCCAAAATAGATGTAAGAACAGCATTATATTGGTCACTAGAGGCCAAGGAAAGTCACCAATAGTATGATTAAGAATGTCATGATCAATATCTCTGATTTTCCTAAAAAAGATAACACATTCTTTCAGTCTGCATAGGAGGAGTCAAATATGGACTAATTTTGTATTTTTATATGAAATTATATTTCAAGATTATGAATATTTTTGTTTAAATATACAGATGACAGGATTAGAAAATATGTTTGGATTTGTAAAAATTTAGGGGAAACGAGTGTATTTGTTTGTTTTCCTATATCATCACAGCTGTATTAGAGGGTTTAGTGGTAAACCCTGGGTTAATCTTCAACGGTAGGATTTTGTCCTTTTATTGGGTATGTCGAATTTTTTCTTAAAGTTTGTTGTTTTTGAGCAGATCAGCGTTTAAAGCTGAGTTAACTCAGTACCACAGGAGGTTTGAGGGAATCGCCAATGTAATATAGTTTTTATTTTTTTGCTATTTTGATGCTTTTATGTACAGCATAGTGAACGACAACTGTGTTTATGTTCATTGCATGGCATAATTTAGCAGATATCCAGGGGATGGCGTGTTCCTGATGCTCGCAATAGGTGTTTGTTTTGACATTGTGTATTATATGTTTGTTTGTGTGTGTGTATGAAGACTTCAGATGTCATCTGAAATTTTCTTCTAAAATTAGCATTTCAGGCTCCTATGTTTAGGTTCAGTTATTTCACTTTAATTTTAGAAGAAAATTTCATCTGAAGCCTACATTGTGTCCTGGGAAAGGCAGCATGAGGTCTAGGCATAGTGGAAAGGCCTCATCATATTTCTTTCTGTTGCCGGACAAGCAGGAACTTGTTGGCCTGTGAGGTGTACCGCATTAAGTCTACCGCGATTAAACAGCAAACTTATTTCTTCATCATTATAAGCGTATTAAGTCCGGTTGTCAGTATTTTGGCCCTCACACGCATTCACCAGCATGTTTATTAATTCGTTATTACTTAAAATTGTTCATAGTTCAACATCTGAACAATCACAAATGAATACACAAGATGCCGCTTTGATGATGCCAGTTTTCATTGAATTTAAGTTTCATTCCATATATTCAGACTTTCATTCAATATATTCAAGTTTCATTCAATATATTCAGATTTTCATTCAATATATACAACCAATCATATTATAAATACTAATTTTTTTAAATTATTTGGACTTTTAGGAGTGTGTGAGTTCAACCACGGCCATCTGTGTGGTGGGACAAAATAAGTGCCCATTGGACAGGTACAGAATGGCTACTGAACTTCAGAATAAGAAAGTCCACATTCCGTCATTTATGTGACATACTTAGGCCCTTTATCACTCGACAGGTCACAAGACTCAGAGCACCAATCACTGTCATTAATTCCTCATGTTGTGTGTTCAGGGACAGACAGGACACTTGCAGAGAAGGAAAAGAGCACACAGCAACACAGAGTTTGATGAGAGGGTGCTAACAGCTTTGTAGGCTGTAAGTAGGAGAGCTAGTGCTCCTCAGGACAGTGACAGTTTATTTTTTTAAAAGCCTCCTGAAGGACTTCAGGTCACTGTCATTGAGTCCCAGCTGTGTTCTGTTAATTAGCCTTGTTTGCCCCTCTGTTTGCCCTATATATATTCCCTGTGTTCTCCCTCAGTCTTTGTCGGTTCTCGTCTGTATTGTACGTTTGTGTTGATGGTGTTTTCATTGTTTCCTGGATTATTATTAAAGTCTACCGTTCTGCATTCCACCGTTCTGTTTATCCACCATGGCACATGACAGACTGCAATGGGCAAACCAGTCCTAACAAGAAATTATGCTTTCTTTGATTAATTGATGGCTCTTAAAAGAGCTATTAAAAGCAATGGCTTATGCCACTGGTTGCCAGGGGACAGCTCCCTCTGTGGAGAAATATGTCATAAATTTCTCCCGGACACGGATGGCCTCCCGTGTGGCATTGTTGCTGCCCACTCGGGTGACCTCCTGTAGGCCAGCAGCTTCCCCATCTCCAGCCGATAGTATGGGCGTCCTGATGATGTTAGTGGACCTCCTCAGGAAGTTGTACAGGACACAGGTAGCCTTCACACAGGCATCCATGTTGGCAGGGCTGATTTGGGATGATGACTCCCATGTACATACGCCACTGAGCTATGAGAATTCCAAAGGTATTCTCAACAATCAGCCTAGCCCGTGATAGCCTGTAGTTAAAAACTCTTTGCCTGCCAGAGAGATTGTGTCCTGGGAAAGGCCACATGAGGTCTTGGCACAGTGGAAAGGCCTCATCAACCACAAACATATGAGGCTGTGGTCCCAGATGCTCTGAACCTGGCAGCAGAGCTTCCTGTGGCAGGCCAAGGGTCCCATCTCTGAGTGCCCAGCCCAAGGTGGAGTTAGCCAGCGCACCTCCATTGCTCGTCCTCCCATAGCTGCCGACATCCACTACCAGGAAGCAGTACTGGGCATCTACCACTGCCAGGAGCACAACTGACTAGGTCCCCTTATAGTTGAAGAACAGGGAACCCAAGCTGTCTGGGGCCCTGATCACAACATGTTTGGCATCGATGGACACAAGGCAGTTGGGCAAGTCCCACTGATGGAGGAAGTCAGTGGCGATGCTTCGCCAATCCTCAGTGGTGGGAACTGGCACGACCTCCTGCACCAAGGCATCCCATATTGCCCTGGTGACCTCTCCAACAATCCCTGCTAGGGTGCTCACTCCCACACGATAGCTGAAAACTATGGTGCGGTAGGAGTCTCCAGTGGCCAAGAATTTCAACTCCAATTAAAACAAAGAAAAAAATCATGAACTCACCACAGACAAATTGTGAGGTGCTCAGCCACATTAATTGCATGCCGATAGTTGGTGTCTTGCTTCGCAATTCGCAGCCCCACTTTTGACAGCAGGCTGTCAAACTGATCCCTGTCCAGCCGCAGCTCCTGCACCAGCCGGTGATATTCCCCAAGCTGCTGACAGGCTTGGAGAATGTCATGCATCCACACCGATCACCGACGTTTTCTCCACAGGTAGAGCAATGCCACACCAAATGCAACAACTTGATCATCCATAGTGATGTTAATAAGAAGGCGTGCAAAATTTTGGCACCAAAACACTTGTTTTTCAGCAGGAATGCAATTCATTTGCTCAAAACAATGCCGATTTGACCAGTTGCATTAAGGCTACACTTCAACCAGGACAGTTTGTAATGTAGGCTGTACACAAATGATTCTTCAATTGCAGATGCACATGAGGCAACCCACACTGTATATCATTAAAAAGAAACTACGAGCATGCAACATCATAATTCTGTCATCAATTACGTCATGAAGTTACCAAAAAGACAATTAAAATCCACCTCAAAACTAAATTTTAAAACATGTCTCAAATGCAGTGGTTTTCAAACCTGTCCTGGAGCACCTCCAACAAAAACATAATTATGCCAAAATGCCCATTTTGATGAGTATTTGATGAGTAACACAGTCTTAAATAAGTTAAATAAAGTATTGAATGAACACAGAGAGTTGTGAGAAAATAGAATGCGTGTCAGATCCACGTTATGTGTAGCAGCGGCAGATCTTAAAGTGGCAGCCTAATAAACAAAAGAAAAAGAGGACGTTAATAACTTGTAGCTTTAAGGATTAATCTATTTAATTTAGAATTTTTGCAGTAAAAACTGTAAGACTTTCAATTTCTGTATATTTCCTACTTAGACAGGTTAGGTGCTTCTCAATACACAAATGCTTCCTTGTTTCCTCTCCCATGTCCTCCAGACCGTGACTCCAGAAACTGATTGCACTGCTAGGAGGTGAGGAATGAGGAGTGAGGAAGCTTCCTGAGGAGTCATGATACAGAGGTGTATCCTTTCCTAGATTCCTAAGGGGGTGGAGCTAAGACATGAAGAAAGTGGGTGCTGCTCAAACAGAAGGCTGCATCCTACAAAGGCTGCATCCTTCTTAGTTCAGTCTATCAGAGGCTTGTAGGCTCAAGTCCTCCTCAGCATTAAACGCTAGAATGAGATGGTCCTAGTAAGTGCGCTTGTCTATGTCACACATGTTCCCGCCCCCACCATCATGGCATGAAAATACATATAAATCTTAATGTTGGAAAAATCTTTGTATTACAAATCTATATATTACCAGGCTTTATAATAATGCAATACAATGAATCAGTCTCCCATTGTCTTACAATATTGGCAGTTTAGTGTTAAGTGAGTAATTTACACCACAACAAAAGATAACATCTATGACTCGTTTCCGTGAGTTTATTTTGTGAATTGGAAAGTGTACAAAGGATTGTGATGTGGGATTGAAGGTCGTGAAGGATACATCCCATGCATCCTTCAAATTCAACTGAATGATGGATGTGAAACAAAGGCTGCCTTTCAAGGATCCTTCTGATTGAGATGCCTTTCAGCAACGATTAATGCCGTAGCAGCCGAGAAATACACCCTTCCTAGGATGCAGCCTTACATGTGAGAAACACCCTTAGTGTTCCTGTTTTCATTTGTCCAAGTTCCTGTTTCCTTTGTTCCAGTTACTAGTTTGCTTCCAAAGTTACTAACATCCACCTGCATCTCGTTGAGTTGTTTAGTTGTGTATTTAAGCCCTCTTGAGTTAGTTTTAGGTTGTCAGTTATTGTCTATGACAGTGGATCCCAAATGGTTTCTGTCGGACCCACCTTTTGTAGAGAAAACTATTTTCAAGCCCCACACCTATATGCACCCACATAAAGACAGTATGTCCTCGTCATGAGAAGTATCATCCACCACCACAACAGAAGAATTTGAGAAGACTAGAGGCCTTGAGTCTTCGGGACAGAAGTTGTGCTGAACATCAAACCACCAGGCTGTTCTTGGTAATGTTTGGATCACTGCCATATCATTTTAGAATTGGTTTTAAATATTACTTGTACAGATATCGCAATCTGCTGACTGTACACTATCCCTTAGCTTTGCTGCATCCCCCAGTTTGGGAACATCTGGTCTATGCCAATGTGCTTGCCATTTTGTTGCTTTGTTACCATTTGGATGTTACCTTCTTCTTGGATTATCTTCTGTGATGGAATTTTTTAATTAATCATATCTAACATTTCTTTTTCCTTGCAGGAATAACATTTATATGCTTTTAAAACCTAAATGTCCTCAATGACCTTGCATGGGCCTAAGTCAGTGTGTGTCTGAATCATGTCCAAACATAAGAAAAGTGGAAATGACACTTAGGGACAGCTAGACAACTAAATATAATTCTAAATATAATAGCCCCATGATATTGAGTAACTAATAAACTAATAAACACATGATTTGGGCAGATCTTGCTTTACCTAGTAACATGAGGGTTTGACATATGAAGAACCAGTCATATTGTATAATGCTTTGCCATTCTCCTATCCTATATAAACTGTTGTATTCTATTTGCTGGTGGGATTCTCTTTGATTGATACAAAATCCTCCGGCCGTGAACAAAGCATATTCTAAGGCATAGTCTGGAGTCTATCTGGTTATTGCTTTGCAACAAGTTAGGTTACACTAGGTTTAAAAGGGTCAAGATATTGACCGAAATATTATTGGGTGTTGCCAGTAGACGCTTGGGTGTCGATTAGGAGACGCCCCAGGTGAACAGGTAAACTTAATTCAGGTGCGTAGGGGAAAATCTACCACACTTCTTTGTTTGGATTAAATAAACATGCTGCTGTGTCTAGATTCTGCTTCAACTGGTCAATGCCTGCTGCAACAATAAGATGGTTATCACAGTAACTTTTAAAACATGTCTTAAAACATGCTCTAAGTTTGAACCTTTGTGGACAAAAAAAAAAAGTTCTGTCTAAAGGGATTGTAAACAGATCATGTATCATTGTAAAAAGTCATGCAGTGTAAATGCAGCCTAAGAGACTGTCTGTGGTCATTACTAATAATAATCAAACAGCATTCATTTTGAGAAAAAGAGAAACATCATTCGCTGTGCAGCCTAAGCCCTCATAATGAAGAGGCAACTGAAATAGCCAATGCACACCTAGATGAAAGCAGATTAGACCTATGTAGTGACTTGGACGGGCAGAAGCTGGTACCCGGGCATGGCAGGGGGGCTCGACAGCGCCCCCTTGAATGGTATGAAACTCAGTACATATATAGACCTCATCGGGCCGAACAACTTTCGTACTCAAAGTTATAGCGCCACCAACTGGCAGCAGGAAGTGTCACACATATTGTTCTCATTAAGCCGGACAACTTTCTAATTTACAGTCATTAGTTCAGACCAACAGGAAGCCAGCTATTTTGTTTTGAATGTGTATTTTTTGAATAAACAACCACTGAAATTTTAACTACTCCTCTTAGGGGATTCATGCAATCGCCACCAAACTTTCTGATGACAAGATAATTAAGATGCTAAATTGTGAACGATTATAGGATATCTCGAATGGTGTTACCATGGCCAAGGTTTAAAATATGGACAAAAACAGCAAACAGACAGTGACTCATATCTTGTAAAATCATTGTTTGATTTAAATTAAATTAAGATTGTATGTTTGGTAATTGAACCTGGATAAATTTCTAAATGAATGTACTATATTTCAGATGATTATATTTGTTTTCTTCAAAATATTTCTTCTGAATCTCACACATTGTCTCTCTCTGTCCCCCCTCACTCCTTCAGTTTCTCTCTATGTGTGTGTGAGTGTGTGTCTATTTGACAGCCTTGATCAGTTCTTTAACCTTTTTCATGGAGACCTGTCACTGTCCTTCTGTGTTTAGCTAATCAAGCCAGTTCATTTGTTGGCTACTGACAACATAGTGTTCTATAATTAGATTTATAATTAGATAATTATCAAATATAAACACATTTTGATGTGAATGTGGATTTAAATCATGCTATGAATTTTATACTACTACTCCTACAGGGTTTATACAATTTACACCAAACTTTTTTTAACTTGGTGCTAAGACATTGAAGATGTTAATTTGCAAACGGATGATGGATGTTTTGAATGGTGTTGCCATGGTGAGAGTAAAAAATAAGGACAAAAAAGGGAAGCAGAAAGTGTCCCATATCTTGTAAAATCATTGTTTGATTTAAATTAAGTTAAGATTGTGTGTTTGGTAAACATGTTAAATCATGCAACATTTGGCTAAGTGCTAATGTATGCGATTAACGAAACAGGAAGTTGTTGTAACTCAGGTATATGATGTCCGATATGCTCCAAACTTCACATGTTTGATAATAGTCCTGACCTGAACACATTCTACATGGCAAAAGCGCCACTTGCTGGCAGCAGGAAGTGTGCCACTTTAAAATGACTTTGCCATAATTCTGTATTTTCTCACTTACATGCATGTAATCCACTGTCAACTGATTTCCTAAGGCTAACGGGTGGCGGTGAGCCCGGGTGCGAGGGCCCTTTCATCGCTGCTTGCAGCTTTAATTATTCTTCCTCTTCTTCTCCAAAATGGATCGCATTTTTGAGGGCCTAAACGTGCTCAAACTGAGGAAACTTTGCACATGCGTCAGAAGTGGTTAAAATTTATATCTGTTATGGGTCTCAGAATTAGACGTGGCAAAATGGCTCGACAGTGCCACCTACAAAATTTCAAAGAAGTGCCCCTTACGCTATATTTCACGTACAGGTATGAAGTTCGATACACACATATAACAGCCCAATACCTACAAAAAAGTCTCTTGGAGCAAAATCTGAAACTGAACAGGAAGTCAGATATTTTTAATTAACTTTACAAAATTTGTGCAATTTTAACAAACTCCTCCTAGAGCTTTCAACTCAACAAGAGTAAAGTACGTCCGTCAGCCTCGCGCTCAAAAAACAGAAGTGCAACAGTGTGAGTGAACTCACTTCAGGACTTTTCCAGGAATCATGTACACAAGAGGCATTACTCAATACCAAGTTTGCAAAGTTCGGACTTGTGTCCTTGGTAGTTGGACTTGGCAAGTTCGAGTCAGGAGAACGAACTCCCGTGAACGGGAGGACACAAGTCCGGTGATTCTTCAAATATGGCACAGCAGCGTAGGCTACTTGATAAAGTTACTCTCGCTCTGGCTTCTTATCTCTGTATATATATTTTAGGCAACAATAAAAGGAAATGTGTTATAAAACACCACTCTGCCTCTTTTTGTTTTATTTAAAAACAAATAAACAAAAAAAACATATAGCCTCACAAATGTGGTTCAGGTACGCGTTCATTTATTATCTTCAGTGTCTGCAGATAGCACACGCATGTCTGCAAGATGTCTGTTAAAGATCACTTCATCTGGAAAGCATCTGTTGTTTACAAACATCAGATAGACATCTTTAACCCTTAAATGCATACCTCAGGTCTTTAGTGACCCGGGACGTCATTCACTACCCTCCTCCTCGTTCATTTTTTAAAGTTAGACATCAACCTTCTTGGTATTCCTCAATCAATTCATTATAAAGAATATAACAAGAAAAAAATCAAAAAATTATAAAAGAATGCCTATTTTTGTATTAATTTTTTGTAAAAATTGTATAGGGTCGCAAACGACCCGAGGTGTGTATGAGTGTATGTATATTTTTTTCTGCACAACAATAATTGAATCTTAGATGACGGAATAAGTGCAATTCACCTTTATTCCACCAGGTGGCAATATCTGACACACAATGCTGAAGTGATGACTCATTTAGACAGAAAACATAATAATAAGAAAAACATGAAATGGCTCAGCAATTTACTGCAGAGCAAGTACTGAATGCAATCAAATATGACTGTAACTGTTACTGGATGAATCTGGTGAAGCTGTTAGCGATCGAAATATTGATTTTGAAGATGTTGAAAATTATATAGTTTTGAGAATACGTTTGAGATCGCGAATGGGCTCATATTCGTGACCTCAAACATAAAACTAGCCCATTATTTGCTAAATTTACTGGGAAATGAGCTCTGACGAGGACAGTGAAGATGGCATAAAACATCTGCTCAAACGGAGCCCTTTCAAGCTCCAAAAGGTAACAAAATACGATTTATTTTATTCTTCTGTAATTGTTTTTCTACAGTATCTTTAATATCAGAAGAGTTTTATATTATCGCGACAGGTAGAGATCCTTCCGTGTTAGATATAGATTCGGGTCGATAAAAACCTGAATATGTAAGAATGATTGGCGAAACAGTCATGCATTTAAGGGTTAAGATGTCAGTTTTACATACATTCTAAATCATAAACATCTTAAAGAGTGTTTATTTGACATCTGACAGGAAACGTCCTACGTATTGCAGATGAGCAAACACACACCTCAAATAGACGTCTCAGAGATGTACGTGTGCTATCAGGGATTATAACAAAACAAAATAAACAACCCTGCCTCTTTTCATTTACATTTCAAAAATATTAAACACATTAATATATATGCATACTTTGATTATCTTCACTGTAATAAAATGAAATATAACAAAACACAACCCTGTCTCTTTTTTTAAATGCAGTTTTAATGATCAGTAATAGCCATTATAAAAGGTATAAGAATATACAATAAGAAAGCAAACAATTCAGTCAAGCATACAAAATCAGCGCTTTACAACTGTAAAGTTAAATATCCTAAATATATAAAATTATGAAATGTCACTTGCCTCAGCCAAAACATTTATATATTCATGAGACCAAAGATTGCCTGTTAGATATACAAAAGACGAATTATGTCATGTTTAACCACTACAGAGACATCAGAGGTTCAAAAGGGCTTTAAACGATACCAGACGAGGAATAAGGGTCTAATCTAGTAAAACGATTGGTCATTTTCGTAAAAATTTTAAATGTATATGCTTTATATAAAAAAAATGATCGCCTTCCAAGTACTTCCACCGAAACCGCACTTTCGTATTCTTCAAAAAGCTTACGCTGTATGTCCTACGCCTTCCCTATTCTACTTACGGAACAAACGCAGTGCCAGTTCCATTTTTTTCTGTAAGTAGAATAGGGAAGCTGTAGGACATCCAGCGTAAGCTTTATGAAGAATACGAAATAACTTAAATAACTTACCATTCTGCTAGTTTTCACCTCTGATATAATAACCTATACAGTTGTGTATTTAAGCTGTCTTGAGTTAGTTTTCAGTTGAAAGTTACTGTCAATCTAAATACAATATAGTGGATCCCAAACGGTTTCTGTCTGACCCACTTTTTGTAGAGAAAACCTATATGCACCCACATAAAGACAGTAGCTGGGTTTCCATCCAAATGTGAAGCAAATATTTTCAAAGTTTGCAAAAAAACAAAGACAAATGTGAATTAGGTGCATTTCCATCAAGTTGTTCGAGTGGATGACGGTGGTATTGGTAACCTAGTAACCAACAGAAAATAAAACGCTGTAAGCGTTTGTGAAAGGTTCGTCTTATTATATAGGTGTATATAATTTATATAGAGAGACAATAAAATACTTATTGATGGTCAGGTTGGTGTTCTGTCTGGCTCAAACTTAGCTAGCCACGTGTAAGCTTAGCTGTTCCCTAGTCTTCTCTTTACTTGCTCTGTCTCACTCACATTTATGTTTAATTTTCTTTTGTTCTCTAGCCTGTGTGAGATGGCCTCTTTTGGTAAGATATTCTTCTAGCCCTGTTTACTCGTTGCATTAAAACACACTCCACATGGATTCCGGGGCAACGTTAGAGTAGATATTGGATATGTGATAAGGAAACTGTGCAAGGAATGTGGTGTTGATTCCACTGGCTTAAAAAGTGACCTCCTAGAGAGACTTTCATCTGAGATGAAATCTAGACAGACTTATGATAAAGTATTCAAAAAGATTTGGAGTGCCTCAGGTGAGAAACAAATGCTTGTGTTTTGGTATGTTTGTGACTGCCACTTTACCTTTGTAGGCCTTATATTTATATTACTGCTGCCTAACATATATGTTTGTTCCAGGAGGATGGGATGTGGTCATGTGCCCTTGTGGAATTGTGTACATCATAAATTGCTGTTTGCACATAGAGAGTCCGAGAGACTTTGCAGATGTCCTCCTTTCATGGAAACACATACCAAAGGTAGACATATATGATTTAGCATGGGGACTGGCCACACACACCAATCTTCGCTATCCGGAGACATTAACCTTCACGCCACGTGAAGGTAGTCTAGATGAGCCAACAGATGGCCACATAAAGATGGCAAAGGAGGGAAAGCTGAAGATGTCCTTACCATGTATTAATATAAAAAACAAGTTCCAGACAGCTATGGCCACCCAATTACAGGCTTAGCAAAGCACTATGTCCTCTATGACAAATTTCCGAGATAATTCAAAAGAAAAAAAAAAAAAAAACTGGATGCTTTCCACAAGATTTGTCCAAATTTGCTGGTAAATTGAATAGCCAGGTTGTGGAGCAGTTCTTTAGGAAATTAAAGAAAAATAATTACTTTTTAAATATGACCCATCAACCCATGTCCTCCTCATGAGAAGTATCATCCACCAACACAACCAAAGAATTTAAGAAAACTAGAGGCCTTAAAAAGAGTCTTTGGGACAGAAGTTGTGCTGAACAGGCTGTTCTTGGTAATGTTTGGATTACTGGTATACCATTTTAGAATTGGTTTTAAATATTACTTGTACAGATGTCGCATCAACAATCTGCTGACTGTCCCATAGGCTTGCTGCACCCCCCAGTTTGGGAACCACTGGTCTGTGCCAATGTGCTTGTTGCTTTGTTACCTTTTCTTCTTGGATTATCTTCTTTGTTTGGATTAAATAAACATGCTGCTGTGTCTAGATTCTGCTTCAACTGCTCAATGCCTGCTACAATAATAAATTGATCTATCAAAGCAACTTTTAAAACATGTCTCAAAACATGCTCTAGGTATAAAACTTTGTGGACAAAAAAGTAATGTAGTGTAAATGCAGACTGTCTGATGTCAATACTAATAATAATCAAACAGCATAAATGACTGCACTTGTCTGTAAAACTTTAGTAGCCTAAAGGCAAGAACACACCAAGCCGACGGTCGGCCATCAGTTTTTGTTCATCGGCCAACTAAGTTTTTTTTCAGTGTTTCACACCGTCGGCTGAAGTTGGTCCTCGTTGGCTTTTCGGCCGATTCGACATGTCAAATCGGCGTCGGAGCTCGTCAGTCCGTGGGGCCGTCTGATCATTCTGATTGGCTGTTTAGCTACTGCCACCTGCTGGTTCGGAAAGGCATTTCATCTTACGCAGGCGCAGAACGAACGTGCTACTTGGCCGCCGGCTGTCGAGCGTCGGTTTGGTGTGTCAAACCAACTTTAAACCCAGACGCTGCTGACGTGATCCAACCCCGCAGTCTGCTTTCGTCGCAGTCTACAGCGCCGGCTTTGTGTGTTCCTGCCTTTAGACCTCATATGGAAGAGGCAACTGAAATAGCCGATGCACATCTAGATGAAAATAGATTAGACCTATGTAGTGACTTGGCATATTGAGCAGTGACCAATAAACAGACACACAAATCACTCAATAGCCTTGTCCAAATACCCACACTTGTGGTCTTTGCAGTTGACCACTTGTCTACTTACATGACGTATTTCCTGTGTTTGGCCCAAGTGTTCAAGTGGGCGTGAAGACCGCAAGTGTGTGTAGAACTTTTGATTGCCCGATGGGACACACTTACAGTCTTGCAAAAATGCAAGCGTTTACAGCTTTTTTTATTATTATTATTTTAAAATACACTTCTAAATGTCTGCTCAGTGGTGGCTATGCAACTAACATAAGACACTATTTTAAAATTGTGGCGCTTTTTTAAGTGATAAAAAGCAGTTGCAAATGTTGTACAAATTACACATAGCCCACTCATCTTTGCATCAATAAAATGCGACACTTTATATTTTACTACCAACATATATGTAATATATAATTAATTTAACTTACAGTCCTATGTTTTCCTTGACATCTCGCGATTTCAGGGCATGTGAGTTCCCGAACATAATGCCTGATGGGATACGCTAGCCTTGAATACTGCTCCAAAGCGGTATTCAAGGTAGTGTGGGTTTAGTGTGCATTAAGGGCACTGCACTTGGGCATTTTTAAGACACTGGACAGTCTTGCGCACTTACTTCGCGTACACAAGCTCTCAAGTGGCCAGGACCTCAAGTGTGGGTATTTGGACAAGACAAATGACTTGCTCCAAATTCTTTAAAACATAGACACAATGAAGTAGTTGAGTGGCAGGCTAGATGTAATGGTGAATACCATTATTCAAATCTAATAGTGCTGCCCAGTTCTGGCCCACGTTGACAAAGATTGATGGATTTGAGCTATGGAAGACTATGTCCAAGACCTTGTGGAAAATATTAGGAGGCTCAAGAAAAATGGAATACAACACGATGGAAAATTCATATAGATGCACATAAAAGCCTTTATTTGTGATGCTTCAGCAAAGGCTTTTCCTGATGTTCAACTAGATGGCCTACAGAGCAAAACACCAGAATGAGGAGACACCAATGTTTAGAGCAGGCATCCTGCCTGTCAGCTATGATTACTTGATTATATGCACCTTATTTGCCTTGGAGTAGTGAGGTGCATCCTGTATTACTTGGATTGGATCCAACCCTTGTAGACTCTCTCCTAGACAGAGAGTCCAATATATGTTGGATATATGGAAAACCACTGAGTTTTTCCATTTATATTTATACATTATAAAATCAGTATTACAACAATAAGAAATCTTACACAGGCAATAACACAAGATCCAGTAGCGAGTGCAAAAAAAGTTTATTGTAGTGATGGCCGTCTGACACCGATGCTCCGACACAAGCTTTGAACTTGAAGCAGCATTTTTCTTGAACTACTGCTTCAAAGCTTGCTTTGGTGCGGAAAAACACACGTGACTGATGACGTCCGAAGAAGCAACTGCTTCGGTTCTCTGAGCGAATCATGTGACTGGTTCAAGCCAGTCGCGAGAGGCTTCGTGACGCGAGACTTTGCTGCGCGCACGCTTCAGCAGCTTTTTTTGGCGCATAATATGACTATTGTAACATCTGCACAGTGTCGAAAGTGAGCAGATTCCCCCCATAAACTGTGTTTAAGCCTCAATTCAAGAAACTTTGGTCCATAAATCTCACTTTGGCTCCGGCCTGGCACACACCAACGGATCACGAGACCTCTTTTATGACTGCTTCGATAGATTCCTGAACATTCCCTTTGCGACTTCAAAGGGGATGCGGACACCACGGATCTGGTTGCTACAAGACAGGCCCGCATTCCAAACAGCAATAAAGAGAAAATATATGCACGCACCCACAGACACACACACAAAGACCTACATAAAGATTGTATGCACAAATATGATTGTACCTGCAAATATGATTGTATCTGCCATTGTAGTGCTTGTTGCATATATGTATTACTAGTGTAGAAGCGTAGAATTGACTGTAGTTTTCATGTTAAACGATAGTATTAGAGTATAAAGTGTATCTTCTTTAGATGATGGGCGACACGTGTCGAGTTTGAACTCTCCGTAAAGCTGTGAGTCTGAGCTATTCACTCATGTACGTTGCATTTCTGTCAAATGCATCGTTCATTTTTAATAGTACTATGAAGAAAATACACCCGATTTGACATACCATAAATTATGCAAATTAATCCGTGAGACAGGACAAAGGAAGGTGGAAAACCACCAAAATTGCAGCGCTATCATTGGCGGACGTTATCATGAAGGCGTTCTGGTCTGTTGTCTTTAAAACACCATGACACGCGTCTCTTGGTTGCACAAGTTTTTCCTGTCGTCAGGGCACAAGTTTTCCTGTCGTCAAGCTTTCGACGCTCCATCCCCGGAGTCCAACTCGCTTCTTTATTTTCCGGTCATAATTACTCCTCAGTTTAAACCCTCGTTCGAAAAACCCGCCGGAGAAACAACCTCCTGAAGAAGGACCATCACCAAACTGAGCGCTCTGAAACTTTAAACCACAACACCAAACCAAATGCAAGTATTAACTTCTTTAAAGGTCCCGTTTTTCGTGGTTTTTTGAAGCTTTGATTGTGTTTATAGTGTGCAATATAACATGTGTTCATGTTTCGCGTGTAAAAAAACAGTATTTTTCACATAATTTACTTATCTGTATACCGCTGTTTCCACTGTCATAAAAACGGGCTGATGACTTCCTTGTTCTATGAAGTCCCTCCTTCAGAAATACGTAACGAGTTCTGATTGTGCCAGCGGTTCCTGTGTTGTGATTCGACAGCTCTGAGCGCACCGTCCCCGGAAAAGTCACGCCTCTTACCATAACGTGGAGATGCATGCGCTCAGTGTTATTGTAAACATGTCTTTAATTTTACCCTATCAATTTGAGCCGGAATCAGACCCGGTGATTGGACTGAGGGATGAAAATAACAGCGTTTCGACGACATGGCGACAAACACACTCTACAAACGCAACTCTTGTGTATTCCTGTGGGCGGAGGTTAGTCAAAAAACTGTTTTAGTGATGTCATTAAAGAAGGAAGTAGAGGGATGTAGTCCAAACTGGCCGTTCGATGTAGGCGACTTCTGTTAAATAAAATATCTCGCTTGGCATTGAACTTTGAGCTTTAAAATTTTACAGATTTTATTTATACTCTAACAACAACATTACACACTAACTAAAGTTTGAAACATGGGATCACGAAGAATGGGACCTTTAAGATTTTATAGATACTGAGTTTCCTTGTTGGCTCTCAAAAGGGTTTTACTGCTGGTTGTAATTTGCCATTCTTTGATCACCTCTCTCTTTCCTGCCTTTACTTTCACTTTGTATATATTTGTGTCTACTTGTGTACATTTAGCCGTATAACCTCTGTATTACCCCTTTCGTATAATAAACACATTGTATTCATGCTTGTTTGTTCTTTGCTCATTCAACAAAACCAGGTCACTTTAACGTTTTTCGATCGCTTTATGCTTGGATGCTATAATAGAAAGTTATTCTTGTGGCCAAAGAATAACCCCGTTTATAATATTCTATGAGAAGTTAACTGTTTGCTGGACAAACATAATTTCTCTAGATAATTATTAAACTAGAACTAATCGTATATGTAATTGATTATAATTCGTTGTAATTAATTCACAATATATGTTTAATTCCCCCTTGGGTCGGTATATGCATTATCATGCATGTATATAAATGATTTATGATTTATCATATTCATATATCTAACCCATAAATTGATTAATAACTGTACAACCGCTACACTATATAAACACCCAAAATGATGCACAAGATGTGGGTTTGTTGTAGTAGGAGTTTGCATAGTTGTTATTATCACTGCATTTGTTTGATCATCATCATGGAGCCAGCTACGAAGAGAACCCGTTCTCCAATGTGGGAACATTTTCATCTGATCAGTCCTAATAAGGTAGGTGCTTTATTATACCTTGGTTATCCTACTGCACCTGGCTTAGGCCAGGTAATTTAAGCAAAATTAGATTAAGTGGCTAATACTGTCATTACTGTTGGTACAATAGGTTCCATGATGTATGTGAACTCAACATTAAGTAGCATTATAGTGTTGTATGTAATAATTAGTTTGTTTGCATATTGCTGTTTACACAGGTCCAGTGCTTGCTGTTTCCCCAGCAATTGACGTATAATAATAATACGTCATCAATGCTGAGGCACTTCAAAGCCAAGCATGAGGGCATGCAGGAGAACACAGATCATGGTAGGCTATATTTATTATACACATTCTTCCACACAATGATTTATTAACCCTCTGTAGTCTGAGGCTGATTTGGGGCTTGGGGAAGTTTTGGCATGCCCTGACATTTGTGCTTTTTTCAGTTGTTCATAAACATATAAATGACAAAAGTGTCATTACACTGTATTCAGCACAAACTAGGCTACAATAATATGTGAGGAAAATGTATGTACATGTTTGTATTTTTGAAGGAATAATGTTTATGCATGGTTATTGAAAAAAACAAAAAAACTTAAGTCACTGAAATACGCCCAAAAAAAGTATATTAAATCTGTGTTCACAAGACTTTTGGGTACTGGAGGTTGTAGACTAGAGTTTTTGCTTCAGAATTATGTAAAAATTATGCTGCCTACTCCTTCATATAAAACAATATATTGATTTAGTTTTTGTAAGACACTTTTTGTCAAGAAACACAGTATGCATGGAGGCGTGAATCTGCATGAATAATGGGCCATTTACACCTGAGAAGACAAAAGAATCACATAATAATGACCTGAAATGACTTGCATATTAATGAGGCCTTTCAGTCAGGTAGGCTGTGAAAAAAAGCCTCTGTAATAATGTCTCAGCTCATCATAAACAGCAATACTGTGAAATATTATTACAATCTGTAGCGTATGCACACGTATCAGGATAATCAATAAACTTTGGAATGTTCAGAACGCTTTTAGCATGCAGGACTGGGTTGTAAAACCTCATCCGGCTCTGAGACAGATCTGCCAAAGATGAGCCCACTTGACACTTTTGTGGACCTGCGAGGATAAACAGAAAGTGCAACTTCCTCACTTTGGTGACTTCAAAAGGAGCACCCCCCCCCCCCCCCCCCCAGAGACTGACCAGATCCACATTCCAACACCCCACACACACAGGGACACACAAAGACACACACACAGACACATATAGAAACACAATCATACATTTTTTACTGTAAAACACAACTATGCTGAAATACATGTATTTCATGTATGTATTTCATCATGTATTTTAGGGCCTATGCATGTTTCCTAGTGTTAAATGAGTGTATTTGTGCTAGTGTGCATTTTAACGATATAATTTTGTCTGTAAACCATAACTTCTTCCCTATGCCTTTCCGACCTATCGAGTTTGATCTCGTTTTAAAGCTCCGGACTTGAGCTATTCATTGAGACATGTCACAAAACGGACAAATGCATTTTTCTATGTGTTTAATGATCCTGTGAAGAACACGCTCCATCTCGAAATCCGATCTGATGGGCATTAAGTATGCAAACTCAGCTAGGATTCCAAACAAAGGAACTTTGCCCGCCAAATAGTGCTGCGCATCTATTGGTCGCTACAATTCAGGAGGTGTGTTAGCTTGGGTTCCATAAAACAACGACACACACCTTCACCTCGTCTCTTCGCGTTCTCTTCTTCTTCTCCTTTGTCTCCCGACTGACTCACGAGCACCTCGTGCACGGACGCCTCAGGTGACCGCGCTTCCCAACCACGCGCGCAGCTCGGGAGGACCACTTCTTTAGACTCTCTCTCTCTTCGGCTAAGTTACTTAAGCTTAAACCTCTTTTGAAAACCCCGCCGGAGAAACCCTCTCTGAAAGGACCAACCCAGCCAGGCGCATTGAAACTGCTACACACGGACTTGAACCAATAAGCAAGTATTATCATTTATCTGAATTTGTCTAAACTGATTTCTGTGCTGGCTCTCTCTCAAAAAGGTTTAACAAAGAATTTGCCATCCTTTGATCATCTTTCTTTCCATGTCTTTTCTTCATTTTCACTCTTGTGTATATATATGTGTATACCTTCTGTATATATTTTAGACGTATAATCTCAGTCATAGCTGCATATATTAAACACTTTAATTCATGCTCGATTGTTCTGTTCGTTCTTTCAACTGAAGACCAAGTCACTTTAACGTTTTTCGATCGCTTTATGCTTTAGTTATTTTCATGGCCAGAGAATAACTCTGTTTATAATATTCTGTGAGGGACTTAGTTTGCTGGACAAACGAACAGTTTCTCTAAATAATTATTAAACCAGAACTAATCATATATGTAATTGATTATAATTCGTTGTAATTGATTCACAATATATGTTTAATTCCCCGTTGGGTCGATATATAAATCATAATTTATTCATAACCTTATGAATTATTATATTCATATTTCATCCATAAATTTAGTAATAACCGCTACATTCGTTACAAATTTAACCCTTTCGCACGTAAGTTTCAAATATTCTGGCTGACCCCCCAGCATGAGTTTTTTAAGGCGACCGTTATTTAGAATGTATCACTTTATGGTTTTCATGGTGACGCGTCATTGCTTGTTACATGACACACCGCAGCACTGTATGAATGATAATCTGCTTTCATTTAATTTTTCCTTTTTTATTCAAAATATTCACAAATTTGTTAACTATAGCATGAAATATCTAATATTCCGATTGCCAAATACGTGCAAGTGGATGTGTTTTGCTGTTTAAACACCTTTATAACGATCGCGTTAGTTGAGCCATATGAGCGATGGGCGCCGCCATGTTAGTTTGCACCGCGCAGAGAATCGGATCTGTTGGATTTACAACCCGTGAATTTATCCACTTCTCCCGAAATACATGAAAGTAAGTGTGCCGGTGAACTGGGGAAGAATAGAGTAAGCTTTTAAGTTACTTTCACAATGTGTATCTGATATGAATTAAACGTGTTGTCAAGTTATAATGGAAAGGGTTGTTATTTCCGCTCCTATAGACATCACTGTGTATTTTACAAACTCTAAATATATTGTTTTGTTAGTACTCATGTGTATTTAAATGTCTGAAACCTGAAATGAACATTATTTGGTTGAAAACACTGCATATATGTGATATATGAAAAGCGCTGCGCGCGTCCGTCTCTGGTTTAGCGCCAGTTAAAGCGCGCACGCACATTTGAATTTGGCAGTTGATCACGTAATGCACTGAACGTTCTAATCACACCGGTGTGATCGTACGCTCCTGGGGCCAGCCAAGACTAATCACACCGGTGTGATCGTACGTGTTAAAGGGTTAAAATAAAGGTATTCTATTATATTCTTTAAAATAAAATGTATTTCTGTGATGCAAAGTGTCTGAACAATTATGTTACCTCTATTTTACACCATTGTTTCCTCCTTCTTATATAAATCTCATTTGTTTAAACGACCTCCGAAGAACAGGCGAATCTCAACATAACACCGACTGTTACGTAACAGTCGGGGTGTACGCCCCAATATTTGCATAATGCCAGCCCATGTTCCCAACATTATGAAAGGGATTACACAAGGGTAGCCAGTTGTGATGGGTGACTGAAGCTGGAATCGAACTCTGGTCTTCTAGTCAACTGAACTGCCTTTTTACCACTGAGCTATGGTAGATGACAAATAACAGATGGACCCAAGGGCAGAAGAATAACATATAGGCTTAGATGACTTGAACAAAAAGTGTTTTACTTAGGAGTCCAAGTACAATAGTACAACAAAAGGGAAGTCGTGCTTCCACAGAGAAATACAAGAAACAAAAGATGAGTAAAGGCAAATCAAAAACTCAACAGACTTAGCTTTCATGGCAAGGATAACACAGGAATAGTAGGCTCAAGACTGAACACAACTGAAAGAAAAAGGCATGCTTCTACTGAAGCTGGGGCCACCAAGTGGCTGGGAGAGTCATTACACGGCATTAGGTGTCAGTGCCAGCTAGTGGTTGGGAGAGTCATTACAAGTCAGCACCAACTAGAGGTTGGGAGAGTCATGACAAGCTGGAGCCTTACACCAGTTAATGTCTGGAGCTGCACACAGCCAAATCATCAGACTAGGTAAGCAAGAACAACAGCGAAAAATGGCAGATAGAGCAATAATAACTGACATAATCCATGATAGCATGATATTTTTACTGATATTTGTAAATTGTCTTTCTAAATGTTTCGTTAGCATGTTGCTAATGTACTGTTAAATGAGGTTAAAGTTACCATCGTTTCTTACCGTATTCACGGAGACAAGAGCCGTCGCTATTTTCATTTTTTAAACACTTGCAGTCTGTATAATGCATAAACACAACTTCATTCTTTATAAATCTCTCCAACAGCGGTTAGCCGTTAGCCATGGAGGACAGCCTCAAATTCACTCAGAATAAAACTTTAACATCCAAATAAATACTTTACTTACATAATTCGAAGCATGCATGCAGCATGCATGATGAACATCTTGTAAAGATCCATTTGAGGGTTATATTAGCTGTGTGAACTTTGTAAATGCGCTGTAATATAGTCGACAGCTCGTGTGGCAGGGAGCACGCGATTTAAGGGGGCGGCGCCGAGTGTAAATCAGTGCATTGTTAATGATGCCCCAAAATAGGCAGTTAAAAAAATTTATTAAAAAAAATCTATGGGGTATTTTGAGCTGAAACTTCACAGACACATTCAGGAGACACCTTAGACTTATATTACATCTTGTGAAAAAGCATTCTTGGGCACCTTTAAACATTACACTAACGTGATATCACATAACAGTTTGTTTGTTTCTGTCTTAGTGGGCCGGAAGCAAGAGCTGGATAAGGCACTTGTTAATATGCTGGTGAAAGACTCTCAGCCTTTTTCCATTGTGGATGACCAGGGCTTCAGAGAGTTTGTGGGAAAGCTAGACCCCACATACACTCTGCCATCTAGACAGGCTCTAAAGAAGATGGTGGATGAAAAATATGACGAGAAGAAGACCAAGGCCAAGGCTCAACTGCAGAACGTGGAGGGAGTGAGTCTGACTTCTGATATGTGGACCTCTATTAATATGGATGCATATCTTGCAGTCACTTGCCATTTTGTGCTTGATGATGCAATGCTGGCCACAGTACTTTTAGGAGTGCTGCTATTCCCTCAAGACCACACTGCTGAAAACAATGCAGCTGCCAAGAGGTCTCTCATGGTTGTGTGGGGCATTGAGGGAAAGTTTACATGCCTTGTGACTGATGCTGCAGCTAACATGACAGCCACTGCCTGAAATTTAGCCATAAGGCATGTAGTGTGCATTGCACATGCACTAAATTTGGTGGTCAAAAAATCCATTGACCAAACACCTGGCCTAGAAGATCTGCGCACAAGGGCATGGAAAGTGGTGACCTATTTTAGATCAAGCACTACCGCTAAAGAGAAGCTGAAAAATGTACAACAGCAGATGAATTGTGCAGTGATGAAGCTGATCCAGGAGGTGGACACGCACTGGAACAGCTCCTTCTTGATGCTGCCGTGCTTATATGATGAGAGGCAGACAGTGGGAGCAGCTCTGGCATCGCTCAGAACAGAAGTTAATCCTCTCTCTTCTGACGATTGTGAAACAGTAGCTGCTTGTCTACAAGTGCTGAAACCATTTTACAGGGCAACAGTGGAAATGTCCCAGCAGAAGAGAGTGTCGGGGTCAATGGTCATTCCACTGTTAAAAATGTTGCTTCACACAACTCAGGAATTACTGATCAATACCAACAACGTGACCGCAAAACTGTTGGGACAGAACATGTCTACAACCCTCCTGAATTTGACACGCTTGAGAACTCTACCGTCCTGTCACTGTCCACACTGCTTGACCCGAGATTTAAATGCATTGGTTTCTGCAGTCAAGACAAAGCACAATATGCAGTGCGACGACTGACTTCTGAATGTGCAGCGCTGATGAGGCACACACTGGACACACCTACAAATCCATCTATACCAGCTCCACTTCAACCAGCAGCACCAAATGTACAAAATCCATCCTCCACAGGTAATGTTATAAGTAGGTAATTATTAATATACAGGAGAAAATAAGTAAAAACATTATACAAAATGAAACCTTACAGTGCATATTACTCTCATGTTTCTCTCTTTCAGCTTTTAACCTTTGGAAAAGCCTTGATGAACAAGCAACTATGGCAAGAACCCAGAGGAATTCCACAGTAGATGCTACTGTAGAGGTCCAGCGATACATGACAGACCTTCCTTTGTAAAGATCTAAAGATCCTCTGACCTACTGGAACAAACACAAAATATCTATCCACATTTGTTTAGGCTAGCAAAGCAATACTTATGCATACCGGCCTCATCAGTGCCATGTGAACGTGTGTTTTCGAAAGCTGGAGAAATTGTCAGCAAAAAAAGAAACAGACTCAGTCCAAAAACAGTGGAAAAAATAATGTTTCTAAATAAAAATCTTTAAGTCTCCATCCCTAGTTACACAAGCACCCCCTACCATTACAACACATCCTCTGTTCCCCCAAGCACACCTTCCCCCAACTACCACACTACATAGACTACATTAATAGAATCAACCAATCAATCAATCAAAGTTTATTTACATCATTCACACATACACTCATACAGACATTATTTTGCTATCTACAATTTCGCCACTAGATGTCACTTAAATGAAGCTTTGAATGAATTAACCCATTTTCAAAACAAATGATGAAGTGGTTCAATAATGGTTCATTGCTTCAATAATGGTTCATTGCTTCATTTGGACATCACTAATTTATTGATCCACAACAAGGATAAATATCAGGGCAAGATGGTCAGAACGTGCAACACGTGGAAGGCTTTGGTGGCAAGAAGACGGCAGTGGGCTGGGATCCAACAGGCAGATGGTAATCCAGAGAAAACGGCCGGGTAAGAAATCCACACTCGAACAGAAACTCAACTCACAGGAAACAGGAGACAAAAGGAGAACTGCTGGGAAGGAACACAGCAGACACGTGACTACATATAAGACAGATAACGAGCTGCACCTGTGACTGATCAGTGCAGTTAGTCACCATAGCAACGCTAATGACTGAACTGACACTAACAGCACCCAAAACACAAACACACACTCACACGCAGACAGAGCAAGAATGAGTCAGTGAACCCATGAACCGTGGCAGAAAACAGCATTTTTCAAAGTTTAGCTATCAAAACTTGTGTAGTTTCATCCATTCATTTCTGTGTAGTTTCATCCATTAATTTCTGTGTGATTTTTTGGGTTTGGGGGGAGGGGTTGTGTGTGTGTGGTTATAATATATATATTAGGGTAGTCCTCAAGACAACACCAAAACTGAAAAATGGACTTTCTTCGGGTGCTTTTTGATAAAATGTTTCGCCTTTGCAAGAAAATGATTGGCACCAAATATTTCACTAAATCCGACTTTATTAACCACTGCCACATGTGGGTTAAACATTGTGTTGTGCAAGTATAGATGATCCATGCATGTAAACCATGACTGTTCAAGAGTGCTGCAAATATTAAACAAATAAAATAGTCAAAGCTGGTTAACATAAAGGGCTGGAGACACCTGAGCCATAACAGATAAGGGAAAACAACATACACGTATTAAAATGTCACTGTTCGCATGTCTACAAACCCAGTTTTCCAGTGAGTGAATGACTCAGGTTGACTGTTGAGTCTTTTGCTTTCTCGCATCTAGAAATTGGCAACGATGCCACTCGACCACTTTGAAAACATATTGGCAATCCTTAATATCCAAAATGAGAACAGTGGAATAGTGCAACAGTGAAACCAAGTTATGACAATCCATCTTCTTAGTGTTATTCCCGCTCATTTGCAGGGTCTGAAGTTTTACTGGGACACATTCACATTCACAAATCACTCACACTCAATTTGGCATATCCAATCCAGCTAATCTGCATGTCTTTGGACCAGACAACGGAAGCACCCAGAGGAAACCCATGCTGACTTGGGAAGTACATGCAAACACACATAAAGGACTCCTGGCTTAGCCGGGGGTCAAACAAGTTAGGCCCAACAAGGTCTGCAACCACAGTGAAATTTCTAAAGAAATTAGTTTTAATCAATTTAGAACTCACAAAAACACAATTGAGTCACAGGAAATTAATTAGCATGACAAACCAATTTTACATTTAATTTCTCATTAGCATGACATGGCACAAAACAGAGGTCATGTGGCAGTGGTAAATGCAGTCGAAATCAAATTAATTTTTACTGTATTTATTTTTTTTCTAAGAGGAATCAAAAAAAGCAAAAACACTTTATATATATATATATATATATATATATATATATATATATATATATATATATATATCAAATATATTTCAAATGTTTATTTCTTTTAATTTTGATGATTATAACTAACAACTAAGGAAAATCCCAAATTCAGTATCTCAGAAAATTAGAATATTTTGAAAAGGTTCAATATTGAAGACACCTGGTGCCACACTCTAATCAGCTAATTAACTCAAAACACCTGCAAAGACCTTTAAATGGTCTCGTCTAGTTCTGTAGGCTACACAATCATGGGGGGAAGACTGCTGACTTGACAGTTGTCCAAAAGACGACCATTGACACCTTGCACAAGGAGGGCAAGACACAAAAGGTCATTGCAAAAGAGGCTGGCTGTTCACAGAGCTCTGTGTCCAAGCACATTAATAGTGAGGCGAAGGGAAGGAAAAGATGTGGTAGAAAAAAAGTGTACAAGCAATAGGGATAACCGCACCCTGGAGAGGATTGTGAAACAAAACCCATTCAAAAATGTGGGGGAGATTCACAAAGAGTGGACTGCAGCTGCAGTCAGTGCTTCAAGAACCACTACGCACAGACGTATGCAAGACATGGGTTTCAGCTGTCGCATTCCTTGTGTCAAGCCACTCTTGAACAACAGATAGCATCAGAAGCGTCTCGCCTGGGCTAAAGACAAAAAGGACTGGACTGCTGCTGAGTGGTTAAAAGTTATGTTCTCTGATGAAAGTAAATTATGCATTTCCTTTGTAAATCAGGGTCCCAGAGTCTGGAGAAAGAGAGGAGAGGCACACAATCCACGTTGCTTGAGGTCCAGTGTAAAGTTTCCATACAATCCACGTTGCTTGAGGTCCAGTGTAAAGTTTCCATAGTCAGTGATGGTTTGGGGTGCCATGTCATCTGCTGGTGTTGGTCCACTGTGTTTTCTGAGGTCCAAGGTCAACGCAGCCATATACCAGGAAGTTTTAGAGCACTTCATGCTTCCTGCTGCTGACCAACTTTATGGAAATGCAGATTTCATTTTCCAACAGGACTTGGCACCTGCACACAGTGCCAAAGCTACCAGTACCTGGTTTAAGGACCATGATATCCCTGTTCTTAATTGGCCAGCAAACTCGCCTGTCCTTAACCCCATAGAAAATCTATGGGGTATTGTGAAGAGGAAGATGCGATATGCCAGACCCAACAATGCAGAAGAGCTGAAGGCCACTATCAGGGCAACCTGGGCTCTCATAACACCTGAGCAGTGCCACAGACTGATCGACTCCATGCCACGCCGCATTGCTGCAGTAATTCAGGCAAAAGGAGCCCCAACTAAGTATTGAGTGCTGTACATGCTCATACTTTTCATGTTCATACTTTTCAGTTGGCCAAGATTTCTAAAAACCCTTTCTTTGTATTGGTCTTAAGTAATATTATAATTTTTTGAGATACTGAATTTGGGATTTTGGAAAGTTATGGGAGCTGCAACATTCATGGACAGAAAGGCTCGTCGAGCCGTCTGCAGGTGGCAACTTTCTTAACGTGCTCTCACGGCAGCTGCAGCCCACCAAAAAGCATGTCCCAACAATACAGCAGTTCCACATACACAGCAGCCAGAGGAGCACTCACTGCCGGACACGATGACGTTGTAGCATTGCCACATAAGGGTGATATTTATGCTAGTGTATGATTAACAAGAATGTGTGGTTGGTAATCTATTTTAATTATCACCCTGTGCCCTGTTCCGTTGCTCCTGTATGTGTGTGTGAAACCCCATGTGATCAAGCTCTCGCGAGATTTCGCAGTTCCCTCGCGGCCTACACATCACGTGACCATAACACGGAACTTTAAAGGTATCCTGGTGACCGGCGTCTGGAGCGTTTGTGCTCGCTCCCGACTGCCTACCGATTGTGGAATACGTACCGAACTGTTCACTTTGGAGTTTACTGCCGCCTCGCTTGTGGAGTATTATCTGTGTGTTTTTTGGACTTTGGACTGCTTTCCAGTGAGGATATTTTTAACAGTGTCGGTCATTACCTTGGATCTGCTCACGGACATTCATTCATTCATTCATGGACATTTTCCGGTGAGACTGATTCAATATCATACATACTACAGTTGGACTTTCACATACACACTTTTTTAAACATTTTTTTCTGGTTGTATTGTGGGTCACTAATGTTTCTAAATTGTATAATACATTTGGGTGATTGAAACAAATTTTTGTCTGTCTTTAGGTTTCCTTTTTTTTATATATTTTTTTCCTGAGGAAGGAGCGGTTCCCTCAATTTAGTGTACGCTCTATTCGGAGTGTTACAACGTTAAACACGGATGTCATCGTCATCCAACTCATCCTCGTCAGCCCCGGGGGAGTTGAGAGAATACAACTTTCTCAAACTTCCCAACGAGCTCACCTGCAAGCCCTATGATTGCAGCCACCGTTTCGCCTCAGCACAAACGGGGCCAGAATCACCAGGCACAGATGCGGACACCTCTTCCCTCGAGAAGAGTAAACAAAGACAAACACACAGACAGTGCCCTCAAGCACTGTCTATGTGCGCTCCTCTCCAGACAGAAAACACCCAAAAATGTGTATATCAAGTGTCAAATCCTGGGACACGGATGAACACACTCTCTTGAACGTTTGTAAGGCATATTAAAGAATCCCTTACCGGAGTCGACATAGTCACGATCAGACAGAACAGACCCGAAAGACGAAGAGATGCTGACAGTTTCTCCAGGTGCTCCTTTATACTCTGGGTCAATAGGCCAATAGGATTGGAGTTGTTGGATAGTTTGCTTTCAGACACCGGATCACGTGTGACATTCCCCATTGCGTAATCAACGCAGAGTGAGTTTATGTTTTATGTTGATTCTTGCATTGAAAATCTTCAGTTGGTTCAGCTAAAGTGTCAGTGTTAAAAGACATTTAGTTCACATAATTTGAGATAACTGACAATTTTGCAGCAATGCAGCAAGTTAACATAAAATTTGAGATCTGACCTCCAAAATATTTAGTGTGTTTTAATGGTAAGAAATGGCAAAGCAACCAAACAGATGTCGCAATATACCATCAAACAGGGGACCAAAGGCATGTTGTTTAATCAAATCAAAATTCACTGTATAAAGTGATGACCTGCAATTGTTACCTTAAATAGCTATTTCTGCTTGATTTAACCCATAAAACCTAGTTTTGTTGAAATTGATGTATGTAGGTTGGTTCAGTGATGTTAAATAATATTTTTATATTTGTACCTTTATATTTAGCAATAGTTTGTATTCTGTATATCTTTGAATGTAGCAGCAATGTTCATAAAAACACTAAAACATCTATTAAAATACACTGTAAAAAGATTTTGGAGGTCAAAATGAATGAAAACGAAGAACTGGCAAAGCAACCAGATCGTTTCACACCATCTAACAGGGGACCAGTATCCATTTGTTTAATATAATCACTATTCACCTGATAAAATGGTGACCTGCAATTGTTATCTTATACCTGTTTCTGCTAGATTTAACCTTTTGAACTTAGTTCTTGCCATAAAAAATACACTGTAATAAGATTTTTTTTTTAGGTCAAAATTAATTTTTATGTTGATTGTTTCATTGAAAATCTTTGGTTGGTTTAAGAAATGAAGTGCCAGTGTTCAGTTCACATAATTTAATTGAGCCAACTGAGGATTTTTTAATGCAGCAAATTTTGATGTTTTTGGCTCAACAGTGGAAACATGGCTAGAGAGTCTCTTATATGACGGGCAGGAGGAACACAGTCCAGTCCTAGAAATCTTTTTAAATTGGTGCAAGAAATCAAATCGCACTCTAAACTTCTCCAAAACAAAGGAAATGTCTATTGATTTCAGAGAGCATGAATTATTTTTTAATTAATAGGCAGCCAGTATAATCAGTACAAAATTATAAATATCTTGGTGTACTTGACAATAAGCTTAAAAGGGATATGTGGACTGATCATATACTGTAAGTATGAAGCCACAACAGAGAATACATTTCTTAAAGAAAATACTCTTCAGTTATGTCCACAACATTAGCTTTTGAACTGTTGCCGTCTGGCTGACTGTATTTCCCCCCCATTTTTTTCCCCGTATTTAAAACTGATTCAAATGGTTTTTCCTCAAGCAATTCAAAGTTTAAAATTTTTAATAACTGATGATTTGATCATTATTTTTTTTTTTTTTATTATTTGTACATTGTGTATGCTTATGCCTACTGTGATCCCTGATACCTGTGTGAACATTATATAATTAAAAAGTTAGATAATGACTTCACTGCCAGTTACCTGTTCACACACAGCTCCATTGCAGGCTATGGAGGTCCCCTGTTGGATAACCTATCCATACAACCTGTCCATAAGACATCGGTCAGAGTTGCAGGTCCCCTCTTGGCATGTTTAGTTTTTACTGACTCCCATTTCTCTCCTTCAAAGTGAATGTGTTCCAGGTGGAAGTCCGTTCTGGTTTTGACAAAAAAGTCACACCATGTCATCCCTGTGATTTTCATTTGTCCAATCATCTGATAATAGTATTCATGGCTGGTTGTGAAAGTAAGCATACCATCTGCTCTTACAGAGAGTTACTTGCACTCTAGGACACTGTCTACATCAGGGCATTTGATTTCAAGTAACCCCAGAGCACCAGTGCTGTCAACCACCTTCCAATCAGGAGATGTGCCTAAATGTGGTGCATGGGCATTTATAACAAAGCCACAAGGGTAAACGCGATTGGTGGTTATCTGCTCTTATTGCGCAGCTGCATTTGTCATGATCACCAGGTGGAGTGCCCTGGTTAGCCACCAGAGGGCACTCCATCCCGGACTATTGCCTCACCACTTCGGACTTTATTTCCCATAACCCACTTCCCGGACTCATCATACCTTCATTTCACCCAGCTGTCTTGAGTTTTGTTATTAGTGTCTGTCTATTTATACTGAGTTTGTTTCTGCCTTTGTTGTCGAGTCTTAATCTTTTTTTACCGGCGTTACTGAGCACTTTGTTTTCGTTCTTTGTTTCATGTGTGGACTGTTTATATGGTGTTTGCCTGGATGTACAACGATTTTGGATTTCCCTATTTAATGCTGCAACTGGATCTTACCCTCAAGTCTCAGTGCATTCCATGACATAAGACTCGACCATCTTCAGATCCAGTAGTATGGGGATTCAAATTCTTCCTCCGGCCACTATGAAGGAGCGGATGGCTTGACTTCAGGCTTTGACTGCACTGCAACAACAGGGGATGGAGGTAGGAGGCTTTGCCCAGTCGTTTTGGACCATGGCGGTGGGGCTTGGTTATAATGATGCAGCACTGAAGGATATCTTTAATAACTGCCTTGATGACTCTTTAGCTCTATGGGAGGTTCATCAAATATCTCCATCATCGGGGTCAGTGGGCAACACCGGGTGAACCAGAACCCTTTCACAGAGACTTTCCAACCATGCCTCCCTCAATGAGTCAAGACCCTGGCTTTTTGAGTCCCACTGGTAAGCACAGGTTAAGGAGAAAGAAGTCAGTCCACTCAAGCCTGTGAGTTGAGCTCCTTGCCCTGCCGGTGCCACCCAAGCTGTCTGCCCTGCCGACGCCACCCATGCTTCAAGCTCCACCCCCAAACCTGCTGGAGCCCGCCTGGTCAGTTCCTCCAGCACCACCCTGGCACTCAGCCAGGACACCAGACCTGCTGAAGCCCGCCTGGTCAGTTCCTCCAGCACCGCCCTGGCACTCAGCCAGGACTCCAGACCTGCTGGAACCCACCTTGTCAGTTCCTCCAGCATCGCCCTGGCACTCAGTCAGGACTCCGGACCTGCTGGTGCCCGTCTGGTCAGTTCCTCCAGCACCGCCCTGGCCCTCAGGGACTCTGGACCTGGCCCACCATCCCACCCTCTGGTCCTCCTCCAGTCCACCTCCCTCCTGAGAGTTTTGTTTTATGTTTTCGTTCCTTGTTTCATGTGTGGACTGTTTATATGGTGTTTGACTTCAGAGGAAACGGTGGGTAGGGATCAGTGGAGGTGGTGGGCAACCCTACGATCTACGACCATGAGGCAGATGTCCGAATTCAGTTTCAACTTTGTCCACTGGAGGTCATTAGCAAACTGATCACTTGGTAGAGGGGTTGAAATAGGACAATACATGTTAGTTATGATTCCATGACTAGATCATTTGTAGGTTGTTTGAGGTGGATTAGCTGTTGGTGGCTTCAATTTTGATATTTTAACTGTATTAATAGGTTTAGGGGTTAGACCCATAGAACGTGAGGGAATATGCCATGTCTGTGGCAGGGAGGTTTTACTAACGATGGGTGGAACAGACTTATATTCTAATTTGATATAGTGGGTGCCAGGGTATAAAGTAGCCCAATTTGATGATTGCAGTGACCCAGACCAGCTTTGCAGTTGCATTCTGAATGTCCAATGACAAAGGCACCTTCAGATGGAAATTCCATCTGGAAATAAAGAAACAAAATAGATGAGTCAGTATTTATTCAAAGTAATGACAATATAAAAGGTCCAGCAAGTTGTGGGAAGTCAAGGAACACTCAAACTTTCATACTATACAGGTTTGCTGTTCACCTTATGTTTGGTCCTGGTTGTAGGAAACAATATTCAATCAGAATATCAACTTGCATAATAATTATGCACACACACTATATATGTGCGTATCTATCTATCTACAAAACTATCTACAAAAAAGCTTGTGGGATTCGACATCCATCCTTGGCCCATTTTTCCACATCTAAGATGGTAAATCGTGGCAGCAGCTCCAGGTTGGTAGTCCAAGGCATTGTTGTTTACCTTCAGGGTTTCTTCCCACTCGAGCCTCGCTTTCGATTTCAAAATGGTGACTGTGTAAAATCAGCGTATTAAGAAAGAAGAGAAAATTACATGAAAAAATAAAAATAACCATCAAGGAGGTCATAAGATATGTTTACATGCTGTCACGGCCAGCTCGTTCTTGACCATAACATAAAGAGGATCACACACACAAATGAGTTATTTGAATTGCCATGTTGTTTATTACAAAATTATCTGTTCCAAACAAAATAGCGCAATGTCTAGGGGAATAAATAAACCAAAAGAAAATAAGAATCCAGTGGGTAGGAAAGGTTGGGAAGAACAAAAATGAAAGCAGGTTGGAGCAAACGACTTCTCTGGAGAAACCCGTTCTACCAGAGGAAGTACTGTTGAGTAGATCAGCCGGCTATTTATACTCTCCGCCCATGAATTATCCAATTGGACATTTACGTCACATCCAAACGCCACACTGCCACCACCAGGTGACGAAGGAAAAGACAGGGTCGTAACAATGCTCTAATTTTCATCAATGAATTACATGCTTTATTTTCTTTAACTTTTTCCCCCTGCCCTTAGGTCTGATATAATGACTCACTCTTCTCTTATGTTCTGATCAGGAAACGAATGGTGGTCCTCCTCTTCTTCCTCGGGTGTTTCAATATCACAGACACTGGAAATGAACATAATTGTGATTTCAGTCTTGGCAGTTCATATTGTACTGTTTTGTACAGTTGTCACATCATAGACATTTACATAAACTGACCCTGAAACAACCTGTAATAGCTATCAAATATCTATTGCAGCCAATAAAAAAAAATATACATTGTAAATTATAGGAAAAAAAAAAGTGCAACTGTAAAAAAATGACAGCAATCAGCATATCTATTTATCTATCGGTTTGACATAAATGTCAGTTTGCTTAGGCAACATAAGAGTATTTGTAATATGATAAAACATTACAGTACTATCACATTCAGAGAGGTTTAAATGATTCAATGAAAATATAATTATAGTATACATATTGGTTATTAAAACAAATGTTCTCATAACATAAAATCCTAATCATTTTAAGATTATTCATATTATGTCATCAAACAGGTTAACGCACCCTTGATTCCTCTGAAGTGTCCTCCTGGGCTTGAGTTCACAGCACCATGTAAACAAAGTCAGCACGCTTCCTTGTTTCAGTCTATGCAACCCCATGAGCGAACGAACAATGCAGTCCTGAGTGAAATGTTTGGAGCACACTCTCGTGTTGTCTGTAATCTAATGAGAAAATCGGTAAATTATTTTGATAACGGCCATCCAAAACGTGTGCAACTTGGAAAACTAGCATTAGCTAACTATTTGCTAAGTTATTTCACTTACCTGAAAATGAGGTCCAATATCCCGTTTTACTTTCACAATCCACTCACAACAGGCTTTTGGGTCACTCGGAAAGTGATGAAAGGATATACTTTTATCACTCTTTCCGTTGATAGGATGCACAACCTGGTACACAACAATACGCCATCGCATTCGCAACTCTAAAAAATTCGACAAGCAAATAAACTCTGTTGTTAGAGCTAGTTTTTTTCCAGTTTAGGGGTTTACGGAAATTGAAATCTTTTATATCTTTTAGTGACCTAGAGACAGTTATTCATGTGTTCATTTCAACAAGGCTTGATTACTGTAATGCTTTATATGCTGGGATCAACCAGTTTTCCCTATCACGTTTGCAATTAGTTCCAAATGTTGCAGCTCGCTTTTTGACAGGGAAAAAAAAAAACGTGAACAAATCACCCCTATTTTGGCACACTTACATTGGTTACCAGTCAAATTTAGAATTGATTACAAGGTTTTAGTTTTTGTATTTAAAGCCTTGCACGGTCTGGCTCCAGTTTATATCTCAGACCTTATTTGTCCATACTCTACTCAAAGAACTCTCAGATCATCCTCTGACAAATTATTAGCCGTTCCATTGTCTCGCTTGAATTCTAAAGGCGATAGAGCCTTTTCCGTATTTGCCACTAAGCTGTGGAATTCGCTACCTCAGTCGATTAGGTTTTCCTCCTCCCTATCTGTATTCAGGTCATCTCTGAAAACGTATCTTTTTTTCTCAGGCCTATTCATAATTTTAGGTCTTTATGGGGCGGTTTCCCGGACAGAGATTAGGCCTAGTCCTAGAATAAAATGGCTCTTTAAACCAGATTAACAGAAATCTGCTTTCTCTGTCATGGTTTAAAATAGTCTTAGACTTACTCTAGTCCAGAGTTTAATAAGATGATTTCCTGGAGGAAGACTAGAGCTACTCCAGGACTAAATTGAGGCTTAAATTAAACCTACCAGGAGGCAGATTTAACTTCAGATTAACATTGTGTTTCAAAGAAGACTCATGTATTACTTGGATATATATATATTATAAATAATAATAAAAATAAATAACTTATTTATTTATTTATTTATTTTTGGTGTTGTTCAATTTATTTTGATTTAACACCATTGTTTCTGGTTCAAATGTGATTGCATCATGTTAAATTGACTTGAAATGGTTACTAGAACTCACTTGATGTTTTCATTTTGAAATAACAATCAAACAGGACTTTCACTTCCCATCATGCTTTGCATCGGGCTGAAGTGGGAGAGTAAATGTTGAAAAAGTGTTATTTTATGCATTTTTTTAGAAAGATGAGAATATGGAGAGACTTATTACTGTTTAATGTTCTATTATGTAAAAGTTTTTGTTATGTTAATGTTTTTTGTAGATTACCGTTGTGGTGAAGTGTTGAGCTTGTGCTTGAGTTGAGGACCTGCTAACAAGAATGGCCTTTTTTATATAATGAAGTAACCACTATGATGGTGCTTTGGATCAAACCAGTATCATTTCTAGACTGCCAACACCGATTATCACATGTGTAAATAGTTTTGTTTAGTTTGTTGCTATGTAAAAATAAAACAAGAACATTAATCCTAAGATTATTATTATATAGTCATTTCTCTTTTTTTCACAGCTGATGTATTTTTGCTTGCTTTAAAATAAATTTCTCTTGTTTAGTTTAGTTTTTATATGGGGGTCTTTTTTGCTGCCATTGTTTTTCTTGGATTTGCTTCTCAGTTCCATGCAATTTTAAGCTTTTCTTGTTTTATTCCATCTTTTACAGGCAACCTCTCTCATGCTAATTCAGATTTGCACAGTTGGTCTTAAATTAATCTGGTTTATTTTAATTCAGGACTCCAGGTTTTAGTAATCTATACTTAATCTGTGTTTCAGAAAGCCATTTTTTAAACCATGATTAACTATTCTATATTAAGGCCTATCCTGGCTTAATTTAAACCCTGTCCGGGAAACCACCCCAATGTGTTAAAATCTTAGTCCTGATTTTACTTGGTTTTATGGTTTATGTTGTTGATTTTCATACTTAGTATTTCTTATATGTCTGTTATCTTTTTATTGTGTTATTGTGAAGCACCTTGGTGAGCAGAAAAGCTGCTATGTAAATAAAAGTGACCTTGACCTTTGGATCGCAACAGTCAAAATATTTAATCCAGTTCCATCTGGTTGAAGATCAGATTCATCACGCCAGCATCGAAACAGGTTTGTTGAGGATCTGTGTCTCTGGATGTTGTGTTGATGTGACCTTCACAGCTTGATTTTTCAAGCCCATACAGGATTATTTAATAGTAGCAAAAATGGGTAGTAATATAATGCAAAAATCTCAGATAATGTTACAAAATAAAATAAAAGATGACACACAAGGGTGATGTAAACTGAAGAAACAGTTTTAAATATTAATGTTTATTTTTAAGTTCAACTAAGCTAGTTTTCTTCTCAAAAACTGGCATCCATCCATAGACAATAATGCAGGTGGAAAGTATGCTGCTAATAACCTGTAGCAGCTTCACTGTTAAATAATGGAATTATATGCTCACCATGAAATCACGGTTAATAAAATGTTTTATTATTTGTTGAATACATCCTTTAAAGTCATTAGAAGACCACAGCTAAACCTTGATCTTTTTTTACTAAACTGTCTATTTTTTGTAAAAGTAGATTCAGTCAAAGTTTCTCAAAGGTGTAGAGGTAGTGGTCATTGCATGCATGTTATTGTTAAACAAATGTTCATTTATGCTCATTAATGCTACTTTTCAATCCCTCTACCAGACGGATCAACATCTTGTGGGCAATGTTCCCTCTAAGCTGCGCGCGTGCGCGGCCGCGCAGAAGAAGTAATTGAAGCGCAGAGAACAGACATGAAAATGATTGTAGTAGTTTAAACATAGACAGTAAAAGAAATGGACACAGCGACCCCATTGGAACTCAATTGAGACAAGTGAAGCCCATTTTTAGCGATTTTTAGCACTTCCGTTTCTGACGCGCAGACTCAAACTAAGCTTGATGACGTCAGCAACCTGTCTGACAGATGTAAATCTTCTAGTAGCTGTGCGTGCAAACTGCCATCGTTAATCTTGCAGAGACGGCGAGCTTGAGCGGGGAGTTCTTTGGCGTGAGTGAGCAGGAGTAAGTATTCTGATTAATTATTTTGTATAGTATTTTAAAATGTAACGCCAGTACGCCATATTAAGTTAATGCATACTATTGCCTGCGAGCTTCTCCTCCTGTCTGTACGGTAATTTCTCTACTGTGCGACACAGAGTCGAGTGGTTATGACGCAATCGTTAGCCTATTTTTACAAAAACTGTTTCTACGGGGCCATAATGTAACATAGAAGGTAATGGAGCCCTTTATACATTGTCGTGTATCTTTAGAAATAAATAATGGACAAATGGAGTCTTTAAACGCCTCAGATGTAAAGTTATTCGCTGTCAAAGTGACGCCATAATGAATGGGAGTCAATGGGATGCTAACGCAAGTGAAGTTCTGCTACAAGATGGCGGCACGTGGCCGACTTCAACTTCCAGTCGACTTCCTTGGGCACTGAGTTTAAATGAGAAATAATTGCAGTGCTCTGGACAACCGCTATAGAGTTATTGTCGCTATAGAGTTGGAACCGGTGAATGCGGTTTACAGGTTTCATAGAAAGAGAACGATTGAGGGCGTGTGAGCTGGCTGGCCCTGAGCCAAATCAGTCGCGGTAAGAATACTGTCATGTTTGCGGACTAAATACATCAATACGAGAGGCAACGCGAAACGAAAAGAAATGTGAAATAAAACGTCATGTTTTAATGAAAAGTGGTGGAATTACACTCCCACCACAGCTGTACCTTGCAAACTCAGAATACATAAGTACCTCAGTTTAAATAGATTTGTGTGTGTGGTGGTGCTGTGGGTTTCAGGGATGTTTAGATAACTATAAATGAGATAACGTTCACTTTTCTTAAAAATATTTAGCTATCAGTTTAAATGCTTCAGTTTGTTTTCACTATATAATATATTAAAACAAATGGAAGCATTTAAACTGATATAATACTGTATATCAGTTTAAATACTTAAATATTATATTATATTTTATTATATTATAATGTAAGCCTAATAAAAAAATTGATCTCACAAGGGGATTGTTTAGGGCTCCTTGCCACGAAAAATCTTAACCTCCTGGTATATAAAATCTGTGAGATTCATAAGCAATAAACATGTAATTTTGATGGTTTAACACTGTCTGTTACTAATAATTGACTGTACAAAAACACATTATGGTTGTCCCAAACCATCATTGTAACTGCTCATATTATTATAAAGAATTGAACTGTCCTGCAGGAGGACAGAAATGATTTTTAATAGAATTTCTTGGTAAAGACTGGTACAGTTAATACAGCAATGTGAAAAAATCTCAAATAACCTAAAATGTGCTTAATTTAGTGACTGAACTGCTTGTTTTCAAACATATTATTTAATATATCACCAAGTTACATCAAGGGTCAAATAAAATAGAAACGGCACATTAAAGTTAAATGTTACAGTTGCATGATAAAACCATTTTTGTGTGTGTGTGTGTGTGTTTACGTTCATTGTACAGGTCGGATATAAAGTATGTTTTTGCTCAGGTGGCCAAAATGTGCGCTCAACAGAGAAAAGTTTTGCTCAGTGAGAAAAAAAATTAGAGGGAACATTGCTTGTGGGTGTTGGAGCACATTTCTGAAAGCATGCACATACATGAAGATTTGTTGTTCATTGTAATGACCAATTAGATTTAGCTGGGAGGGGCTTAGCTTATCAATAAATAGAGCAGTATTTCAGAAAGATTCAGTCAGACACTCTTCTCAGACTCATGGTATGTAAGAATATTCATACTTCTTTTTATTGCAAATCTTAATTCTTGAAATAATTTAGCACAACATAATATTCCTCTTACACATGGCTGTTTATTTGCAAAAATTACAACTCTAGTTTATGAAAATAAACATTTACTCTAAAATATAATTTGTTATTTTGATGTTGGCAGATAACTATAGGGATCTTCTACAAGTTTCAACCGAGAAGCCATTACAGACTCCAGGTGAGCTGAATTTACATTAACAATTTTTACAGGAGAGTAAAATTAATTACTTTTTAAATATCAGATAATTATTTTTTATTTGGTTTTGGTAAGATTTGCTTCAGGAATTCATTAATCATTACAATAGTTATTAAACAACATAAATAGTACAAAATAGATGTGGAGGATTAAAAATACAATATGAGCATACAGCCTGCTTTTAAATTAATTTCAATTAATTTATTAAGCGTAATTAAATATGCTTAAAACTGAGAGTAAAAAAAAAAAAAAAATGCCATGGAAATTTTACAGTGGGTTAATGGTTACAAAATGTAAAATGATGAGTGGAACAAACTTTGAATCAATTAAACCAATTGATCAATAGTTTTGGATTTAGATTTTGCTGCATTTACACTGTTGACCATCGAGATCATAGCCCCCTAGCAGCGAACCAATGGAATTTAGAATCATTTCAGAAAAGTTATGACGTACGGAAGCCTCATTTGCTGAAATCACATTACTTTGATAGTTTGATATGCACCTGATGGTGGCCTGATTCACTGATACCATAGTCTAATCTCTGATTAAACTGTTTAATATCAGTCGTTAGATTCTCAGGCAGAAATTCCTGCAGTGCTGTGATACTCTGAAAGATTTTATGAAGTCATTATGCAGAAGATGCTTTGACAGATCATGTAGACATTATGAATCTGAACAATGGTGACTGTCACGGAATGCTCTGAGACTTAAGTAAGATCTGGTTGCAGTTTATTTGGGAATCCAACATCAATGTCATAAGCCAGGCAAAGGGTCAAAACATTTGCAAAATCTACCAGAAACAAGAAACCAGGGGGAGTACTCAGATGAGCAGAGTGACAATAACAAAAACTCCATGAAACTGAATGAAACAAACTGGGTATAAATAGACAGAAACAAATGACATTATTGATAACAGCTGTGTGTAAAATCAGTAATGAGTCTGGGAAGTGGGTGATGGGAAATGGAGTCCGTGAAAGTGACAATAGTCTGGGGTGGAGTGCCCTCTGGTGGCTATCAAGGGCACCACAGCAGGTGATCATGACAGGTGACAATCAAAAAATATTCAGATAAACTCTGAACGTCACCAAACTACTAAATAAGCTTTGTTGATTGTCACTATTGTTGAGATTTATATGTTGTAAAGAATGTAAAAAGAAACAGCTAAAAAAAAAAAATCTGTATAATGACTTTATAATCTGAAGCTGATCGGTTGGTTCTTGTCACATGACCTGCGGTGCGCTTGCGGCATTCTGAAAAGTTGAGAATTTCTCATCGTGATGCGCCTGGAAAACGCACCGCATGCTCGTCTCGACCACGTCGCTTCCATTGTGAGAGCGGCTACGTTTGAAATAACTGACTTGCGCGCGGAAAAGATATGATATGTGAACGGCCCCTTATGTTTTTTTTCTTGCAACCCATGTTTCATAGGGGTGTAACGATTCACTCGTTTTCTTGATGCATCGATTACAAATCCTGACGATGCTAATGCATCGATCTTGAAACATGTTTTTTGAATCGTGAATCATTAATTTTGGCCGATAATCAATGTAAAATGTTAAGAATCGGATTAATCGCGATTCTATAGCGATTAAGTGCTTTAAAATATATAATTACTACATGCACAAATTTAGGGGAGATGTTGTGTGCATCACTCGAGCCCTCACAGCTCTCCTTCACAGACACACGCTGCACTCTTTACTGCCTGGATTGTGCTCACGCTCCGTCTGTAGCTCTCATCGACATGTTTTAGAAACCCGCATTTGAGCTGTCCTCAGGACGGCCACTGTTATTCACATGAGCAGTGGGTCATACCATTGACATTATCTGAGCAATTGAAGTAAAACCCCACTTAAAAGGTGTGCATTTATTGCATGGACAGAGCAAACGCATATAATGTAAGTGTCTAAATGCAGCATACGCACAGTTCCGATGACTGATAAATGAAGTTTAACTTAATGTTGTTAAACTGAATGCATGAAGGAAACTGCTGAAGTAACTATGACATTAACAACACTGAAATAAGAGCGTGTGGTTTATCTATCAATCAGATGCGCATTAAAGTTGTGTTCGTTACTATAGCAACAGTAAACACCCAGCGCGTTTTCTTTCAGAATAACCATAAGAAATGTATAAAGAGAACAAAGAGGGATTTTCTTACTATTCTGTGAAGAAAAGTTAGTTTAGGATTAGTTGGGATAGTGCATGATATTCTAGGGTAGTCTCTCCATGTAAGCATTAGTATGTTTAATGTACCTGGAACACTTTAATAAGGTTGTGTAGCCATTAACACTGTCCTGCACTATAGTTAACATGAACTAACAATACTTTTAAAGCCTTTTAAAATTTTGGCTTATGTAAATTTCTACAAATACCAATTTTTAGGCAATTAAAATAAAGTTATGTAGCATCATTAAGAACTAACATGAACTAACATTAACAATAGGTCCCCTTTAAAAGAAGAAAAGGATCGCCAGTATGAGGCGTACACGGAGTTTGATCACGTCACCAGAGAGTGCGGTGTGTCCATGGTGGACTACATTGTCGAGTTTGAACGCAGGTACAACAGGCTACGCAAGTTCAAAATGGAGCTCCCAGATGCCATGTTATCCTTCAAACTGCTGGATACGGCCGGACTCAACATAAAAGACAAACAGTTAGCACTCACAGCCTGTCCCAGTGTCTCCTTCCCTGATATGAAGTCAGCTTTGAAAAGAATTTTCGGAGACGTCACATCACCACGCGAGGGCAGCAGTGTGCAGCAGATTGATGACAATGAGTGCGCCTATTATACGAGATATACAGGCAAAAGAGAAAGTAAATCAAACATTCAACAGAGCCATGCGGTGGCACAAGGCACGAACCCCCTTGATAAACATGGCAGAAGAACAAGATGTGCAGTTTGTCAGAGCACATTTCACTGGGCAAAAGACTGTCCAAACAAAAGGGAACATGTTAAAGAGACAACAATGAAGAGCAAAAAGATGAATATGATGAGTGCAACATCAATCTGTTTTCTAATGAGACTCTGTCTGACACAGATATCTTCATGGTGGAGGCTTTGGGGTCAGCAGTGATTGACACAGCCTGCACAAGAACAGTGTGTGGAGAAAAATGGCTGGATGATTACACTAGTGGGCTTCCACAAAGTGAGCTACACAAAATAGTTGGTGAAATTAGTGCAAGACCATTCAGGTTTGGTGATGGCAAAGTTGTTCATTCCACAAGAAAAGTGACCATACCAGTAAAGATAGGTCAGACCAAATGCAAAATAGAAAGTGAGGTTTTTCCAGCAAACATACCAATGCTTTTAAGCAAGGCCTCACTGAAAAGGGCAAGTGCCGTGTTAGACGTTGCACATGATAAAGCAACAATGTTCCAACAGCCTGTTAAACTTGAACTGACATCTTCTGGACATTATTGTGTGAACCTGAGAGATGAGAACAATCAGGACAATAAGGAGACTTAAAGCGAAGAGGAGATTCTCATTGTTTGAGAGAACATGACCACAAAAGAAAAAGAAAAAATCCTTTGGAAACTACACAGACAGTTTGGACACGCCTCAGTTGACAGATTGCAGAAGTTACTCACCTGCTCAGGCACTCAAGACAAAGAAAGCGGCATCATTCTCCAAAACATTGTAAAGAACTGTAACACGTGTACCAGGTACAGTAAGCCAAAACACAAGCCAATAGTTGGTCTACCTATGGCCTTAGATTACAACGAAACTGTGGCTATTGACTTACATGAGCTTGACCACAATGTGTGGTATTGGCCACTTTACCCGCTTCAGCGCTGGGAGTATTGTCACAACGAAAAACCCCAAAGAGATTGTGAAGCAGTTCATTCACTGTTGGATCAGTGTTCATGGTCCTCCGCGCAGGCTGTTCAGTGACAATGGAGGTGAATTCAATAACGAAGAAATAAAGGGCATGGCTGAATAGTTCAACATTGAGATCAAAACAAGTGCAGCTTACAGCCCATGGAGCAATGGGCTTTTGGAAAGGCATAATCAAACTCTCACTGATATGTTGCTGAAAGTCAAAAAGGACAACAACTGTGACTGGACAACAGCGCTAGATTGGGCACTAATGGCAAAGAACTCTATGCACAATGTACACGGGTACAGCCCCTACCAACTAGTGTTTGGTCGGAATCCAAACTTGCCCTCCGTGCTCAATGACAAACCCCCAGCCCTGGAGACCAGTGTGAGCTCCTGGGTAGCTCAACACATTACAACGCTACATGCTATGAGAAAGGCATTCACAGAGGCAGAATGCTCCAAGAGACTCAGAAGAGCCCTTCGCAAACAACTACGGCCAGTTGATGACAGGTATGTCACAGGGGACAAAGTCTACTACAAGAGGATGGACTGGACTGTAATGAGTGGAAAGGTCCGGGTACGGTGATAGGCCAAGATGGGGCTGTTGTATTTGTGAGACATGGGGGATCCTATGTACGGGTCCATCAGTCTAGACTAAGAAAGGTGACTGAGACTCAGACTAAAGTGGATGAAACAAAAACTGAAGTAAAAACAGTTGAAAATTCTACAGCATCACCAGCAGCAGATCTCTGTGAAAATGAAAGTGACAATGAGGACGTGACTCAAGCAGAGATTGAGTCACATAATGCTGCGATCATTGAACCTCCTGATGCAGCAGAGCCAGCTACAAGGGGAAGTCATGAGCAGTCTCAAACACCACAAGCAAGTTCCTCCTGTGAAAGCCTTAAGATAACAATTGGCCTGGTGGTTAAATATATAGACAATGAAAGTGGTCAAAGCCAAACTGGAAAAGTCCTTAGCCGAGCAGGAAAAGCTACTGGAAAACACAAAGTCTGGTACAACTTGCAGTTCATCTAGCCAGAAGAACTAGCTGGTACATCACGGTTGGTCAACCTAGGTATAATGGACAGTGTTCAAGTGATTCCCTCAGAGAGTGAGGAGTGCACTAGCAAGGGGGAGGATGTATTTGTTGTGCATGATGATGTCTTTGTATCAGCAAAACATGCAGAACTCACCAACTGGAAGAAGAATGACGTGTTTGAAGAAGTCACAGATGAAGGTCAGAAATGTGTCTCAACAAGGTGGGTGTGCACACTTAAAGAAACAGCTGCAGGGGTTGTGCCTAAAGCCAGACTAGTGAAATCCCTCAGCTAAAAGCAGCTTTTCAAGTTGGACGAGAAGAGCATGACGACTTCAGCTACATTGGAATGGAAGTTAATTCTGTGGAGGGTGAGATACAAGTGCAACAAAGAGCATACATCTAGAATTTGCAGACTATCCCTATTGATCCCACCAGAGCAACCCAGCGTGACGCAACCTTGACAGATAGTGAAATGGACATGTTAAAGTCAAAGATTGGACAAATATTGTGGGTAGCAAGACAGAGCAGGCCAGACATTATGTGTGACATATCCATCCTGGCATCTAACACCAAACATGCAACTGTTCAGACTCTGCACTAACAAACTCATTAGGAAAGTCAAATCAGAAGATGTCGTGTTGAGGTTTCAGTACCTGGGTGAAAACAGTTCCCTCAAACTTGTGGTGTACAGTGATTCCTCTATGGTAAAACCTCTCTGATGGAGGCACACAGGGTGGACATTTCATCATGCTTATGGGTAAAAATGGAAAATTCTCACCCATATCTTGGCAGTCCAAGCGCATCCGGAGAGTCGTGCGGAGTACATTAGCAGGAGAAACTCTGGCCCTTGCCGATGGGATTGATAGTGCAGTTTTTCTAGCTACTCTCTTCTCAGAAATCACCACCGGGGACTGTTTGTCCAAAGCTGTGCCCATTGTATGTGTTGCAGACAATCATTCTCTTCTCGACGCAGTTAAATCAACAAAATCTGTCACAGAAAAAAGACTGCGTCTTGAGATCAGCAGTATGAAGGAGCTCATACACTCTGGGATTATTCAGCAGGTTGTGTGGTCCGCCACCAAAGAGCAGCTGGCTAACTGCTTGACCAAAAAGGGGGCATCAGCACTTGGACTACTTAGGGCACTCAGTGAAGGTGTTTGCAAACTTAAAATCTGAATGAACTGTGCAATACTTTGACTCTTTTGTGTTTAACTAACATATACATTTCCTTGTTTACCTGTTCTGAAAAGTAATGTTTACAAGCTGCATTCTTAAAGTACTTTTCTTTAAAGAAAAAAGGGGAGATTGTTAAGTTATGTTTTCCCTTGTACCCATGAGGTTTTGTGAGTAACGCAATGTTTGAAGTATTCTGTCAGTTCGCGCAAAGTCTGCTTGTAACTGGTGGGCAAACGTGAAGGGAGTAAAAAGTTACCGCTTAAAACAAGTCTGTTTATTGAGTCAACAACTTGCTGGCTGCGGGTTTGATTCTGGCCTGTGATCCCATTACCTCTTTTTCCCCTATTTATTGTCTCAATTCAATAGCAAACTAAAAAAAAAAAAAAAAACAACAACTGGAAAATTATGAGAAGTATGCTTTTTACTATAGAAAGAGAAAGAACAAACTGATAGACATGATGTGTTTCTCACATTTTTTGGAGGCATGTTTACTAAGAACACATCAGTTTTTTGATAAGTAGTGCTCTTCCCCTTTCTTAGTAAGACACCTTTAAATGTTGATGAAGAAGCAGAACAATACACAGACGACACATCACAACATAGCCACAAGCGCAAGTATATTAAAAAACCATTGGAATATTTAAAAGTGTCCAATATTAAGTTAGCAAGTACTAATTAGAATATTATTTAATTGTTTGTATGTCATATTCTGCTATTTTGTTTATTGCAGCATTCCACCATTCTGTCCATGACTTTTTCATGAGAATCTCGTTCTTGTTCAAACTGCAAACATTGAGAACAAGACACCAGAACATATTCAAAGGCATTAAATAAACCTCAAAAGATGTCTTCCACAACTACGAGCAGTCTGACCAAATCTCCTTTTTTCAGTACTTTTTCAGGAAACATTTTGACAATTATACTAGAGATAGTGACAGATTACAAATTTGCATGTCCGTGTGACATTGAGATGAATACAAAACTAACAGGCCTAATCTTTAGTTCATTTGCATTTCATATTTTAGCTTTAATGCTCTGTCTCTATTTTCGGTATGTTCAGTCAGAAGAGGATAAGAAGAAATCTTTATTCAATATCCTCAACTTTCTGTTTCCACCTATCCTGTGGATCATTTTGTTGCTGTTTGACGGGGATTACATAGCCTGTAGTAAAACAGACTGGAATGGAGATTATGTTCTTGATGACAAACTAAATAGAAAATGGTGTAAACCTACCGAATTGATCCCTGGAAGAAATGAGACTGAACTACAAAACCTGACTCTATCTTTTATTTATGAGTCACAGGTAAGTCATTTTGTATCTTCAGATTATATAATGGAGTTGCATAGTATTAGTTAAAACAAATGATTTCCATAATGTACTGTTACTTGGATAGAGCATCAACAAAAAGACTCCTGACATTCATATGTTGCAGAAAGTGCTCTTATATTCCAATATATAATGGACTGATTTTTTTATTCTTCCCCTCCCCAGCTTGTTGGCTATATTGTGCTTCTGATCCACAGCATTTTAGTGGTATTAGCTTTGTTCATTTGGGTCTGCAGCAACTTACTGAGAAAAGACAAAACCACAGACTGATGAAGAAGACAATCAACGGTTATAAAATTACTTTCCAGTGCTGCAGAAGGAGAATGAATATTTCAAACTTTATAATAACCTTTATAATACCTGAATTTGAGTTTAAGGCACCATTTAATCTGTCATCATTTAATCACAATTGTTATTTCAAACCTGCATGAATTTTGTGTGAACTATGCCTTTAAGAACAATATGAGAAAGAGTCAAAGATCTTTTCTTTATTTTTTCCTTCATATTTGAATAGTTATCTCTATAACTTTCTGATGCTAAATGCTTTTGTAACCAGCAGACAGATATTGCTTTGGTGTTTAGATATTGTTTGGTTTTGTGACTCTTTGTTTCTACACATCTATATTGTGTATGGAAAATTATTTAAGATAAGTTACATATATTTTGCTTGAATGTTATTGTCTCTTTGTTTATATATGAATTGCTTAGAACTTTCTATTTTTGAATGGAGAAACAAACAAACAATCAAAACAGAAATAAAAAAATTGTCTTCAGAAAATACAGGTCTCGTATAGCCAGAGATTTGAATGAGGTAAAATATCTGGGAAGTATTAGGATTTATAATAAAATATATTATAATAAGAAAATTGTAACGGTCAACCCCGGGGCATTACAGAATTACATTAAAGGCCCCGGTATACTTCAAACGAAGTTCTTTTTCGTTCTTCGTTTAGGGGTAAAACGAAGTTCGAAATGCGTTACCAGCGATATTCACCTTATTCCGCCACACCCATTTTTAATTCTCCACTCTTCCGCATTTTGTCATCCGACTTCTGCTAAACTGACGCGGCACATCCGGTAGCTAGATCAGTAGTTTAAAGATTGTTTATAGCGAGCTATAACTTTAGAGAAATTACAAATAACGTTAATGCAGTAAATGTTTTAAATTGGGAGCACGGAGAAAACTTTATACGACGATCAGATGGTCTCATATTGTCATTGTTAATGGCCATAACTGGTAGACGATATTAGAAGTGGCCAGAGGAAACCATGGTTGATGGAGCAACATGTAGAGGGTGTAACGTTAGGTGAAGAAGACTGGAATTATTTTAAATCAGTTTTGTTAAACAAGATAACTTTGTGATTTGTATTTTAGAAAATGCATAATTTAATCAGTTCTAAGAGTGTTTGTTGTTATCAGGAAGCTAGACACCTTTTACTGACCTTCATGTAGAGATAATGTTTCACCATTTAATTTTCATATGCAATAAACCAAGATGGAATTAATTTGAAAACTTGACATGACTTATTTCATTTAAATCAGAATACTTCGTTCATTTAAATTCTAAGAGCTCACATTATATGGTTTTATTAAAAAAAATACTGAAAGCTAACATTTGGCCACATTGTAAAGATAAAAAAAAACCATCACATCTGATCATATTGTAAAGATTTATAGAAATAACAATTTACAGATAGATATTATAAAGGTTCATAAAAATATCTACATACACTATTTACACTGATTAGTTAAAGCAAAACCACAGCACAGACACACATACCTAAAATCAACACATTCTCTACCTCAGAAATTATGTTGCTTAGAGGATTAAACTGGGCAAATTCTCTAAATGATCAATTTTAAGGGTTAGGTTAATCGGAACTGTTCTAAGAAAGGATTCTGAAGATTTTCAGTCATATGACCCACGTACATTAGCGATGCGCCTGGTGTTGGTGGTGTCTTCTTTGGAGAGTTGCTTGTGTCTCTTGTTGAATAATGGAATGACAAGTTTCACCTTCCTTTGATATTCAGCAGTGTTTGATCTGCATTGACATTGTATGTGAACTGAACTTAGCTGGATGATGACATCACTGTTTACTCCAGTACTGATATATATAAATTAAAGGTGCTAAAGAGGATGTTTTGTTTTATACACTTTTGCAATATTACTTGAAACTGTCTTTACTAACTGATAAAAGACTATTTATTAGGTGCACTGAAAGGAATAATATTAATATACATCATCTGTGCACGAGATAGGGCCTTAAAAACATCAGCCAATCGTTTACGCGATCATCGCATAAACGATTGGCCCTCTGGCTTGTCAATCACTGCCATGACGTTTCTTGTGAGAGACGTGTGCGGCTGCGCGCTCCAATAACTTTCCACACTCCACAGGCACCACATGCAATGTTTTTGTTCGGAGACAGGAGTAACAACTGCAGATTATGAGTTACCTGCGGTGAGTCCGACATAATGAATCCACTAACACGACACAGCGAATGTCGGTGGTAAACACTCGTGTTCCAATACTCGTGCACGAGTTTTGGGAGGCGTTCCCTCGAAGGTTGTTCTTACACATGTGCTCATTTCAAAAACTCAATAACAGTCTTTGGTTTCTCAGTCGACGAAAAGATCCTCTTTAGCACCTTTAACTAAATTAATAACTGTCGATTCTTACATCGCAATGAATCAATACTGAATTTACTTAAGATGGATACTGACACCATTTTCTTTAAGAGCTGCTGTGCAGCCAAAATTATATACCAATTATCAATGTAAAGATGCTTTGACACAATCTGCATTGTAAAAAGCGCTATATAAATAAAGGTGACTTGTCTTGACATAAAGGAGATCAGTAATGGTGAAGCCTCTGTCTGCCGTTACTTCATCGCCTGGACGAAGGTATTCCAGGAACCCTGAATTTGCAGTTTTGAATTTACCACAACACCAGGTTTAGAAACACCAAACCTTTCAGCAAGATCACCCTGCAATAAATTACGACACAGCTCCATCAGTTGTCAGGAGCTGATCCCAAGTGTGTAGCTGGAAGCTGTTGGTGTATGTATTGGTAAGGTGTTCGGCGACTGAATGAATGGTGGTTGTTTCTCAGCAGAGTTGTGTACAATGGCGCTGGCTCAACACATTTTGTAGGTGGCTTCAGATTGAGATGTGATTTTGAAGTGTAGTTGTGATCAGAGACAGATGGATCCTCCTATTGTGTTTCTGCATCAGTTCAGGGGTATGTGGATGTGATCATCCTCACTGATAATCACTGACGCTCATCGATGCATCTGTGGAAATAATATAACCATACACATTTTTACATTAGTAATTATTCATCATGAGAATTAATATAAGATTGCACCCATAGTTTAACAGAACAGTGTGAGAGATATGCATTAAAAACGAGACAGTATACACAATCTCTAACTCTAGCGTTAATAAGTTAGGTCAGTATCAATATGAGAGATTTAGCTAGCTGGCCTGCTATCATCTACAATCTCTGTAATTTACAGGAATAATGCAAGTAAGCTATTATTAGACTATAATGTACCATAATCCTATTTTAAATATGTACCATTGTACTATATTACATATGAAATATATAGTTGGCAATTGTAATAATACAAGATTCGTTGTATTTTGTGAACTGCTCGTTACTTATCTCAAATGTATTCATAGAAGAGACTTCACAAATCTAACGTTAGGCTAACAAGCACATGGCTAGCTAAGTTAGCTTACCTGAATCTGACAACCTGTTCAGCACCCGGCGTGACTTCTTTACTGGAACATCGTAGCCGAGCCATTTCTCGGGATAAGTATTCGTCAGTCAGCTTCCCGTCCATGAAATGGTATCAACACAAGCACAACTTCATTTTGTACTATAAAGCGGCTATCCTGTGTGTTCATGTTTTCACCCGCGGAGATCTTACCTCGACAAACTCAACAGCTCAAATGAGTCAGAGACGCGCTCCACGCGAGTGAAGGCGGAGCCTCAGCGCACACCTCCTGTTACGTTATCGTTACCTTATTGTCACTGACCAATGGTAGTACGAAGGTGTTTTGCAGCTGGAGCGAACTTTTCCTTAAAGTTTGCTTTGGCAAGCCGTTTCGAACTTCCAAAAAGAACACAAAACGAACTTCGTTTTGACCTGATTTTGTTCGAAATGACGTCACATCAGTTCGTTCTTCGATTTCGTTTGAAGTATACCAGGGCCTTAAGTAGTTGTTACTAAGTCCATTTGCTCTAAATTTTTGCAGGAAATCAATTAACCCTTTAACAAGTGTTAGGGCCACATCCAGTTCCAAGTTTTGGATCATCGCTGATATTAGCTATCTCCTGTATAGCATGCCTGATTTAACTTGGTGAAAGTGAAAAAACGCACAGGGATTGAGACGGAGGATATGCGCTTGAAAACCTTTACCGTGTTCCTTCACGTTAGCTCCATTGTCGTATCCTTGCCCATGACAGTTGCTAATAAGGAGGCCCAAACTTTTGAAGAGATAACCCCCGGACAGCATGCCAAATACGCATAACTTTTACTGTACTTAATTATGGGTAAATGTGAACCCGTAAAATGCTGCATGCATAGACGTTGTCGGGGTCAGCCAGCTGTTTTTTTTGTTGTTTTTGTTTTCCGTTTATATATATATAGGGTGATATCAGCTAAATTGGGCCACTTTTTGGTAAATCGCTTGGGACAATAATACAATCCCATATATGCCTTTTCCATGTGTTTTTATGATTAATAATGACTGTTTTTAATAATTCTGTGTTAAAATTATGTAATAAAATATAATTATTTAGGCCCTACAGTTCTTGAAACATCAGCTGTGCCAACTTTTTTTGCATGTGCAGTTTCAGGTAAAATGGGCCAGTCAAACTGCAAAGGGACGTACAGACACACCCTCATACATACACTCACACACATGTGAATGTGTGTTTGTGAGTGACACAGAGGATGGCCCATTTTAGCTGAAACCATGTGGCCCATTTTACCTCAGTGGGTTAAGGTTCATTATTTCTGATGGATGCCATCAAGACAGATATTATGCATAGTTTTTTTCATGTGCATGTTTTTTTTTTTTTATAGATTTATCATCCTTATAATAGTTCAATTAGATTTGGTATGCCAGGCTACTTACCATGCAGCTTTTTGGTGCAGTCTTGATTTGAATTATTGCCCCGCCCACCATAGCAACCATAAACCAATCAAATCACCTGTTGTCAAGCACAGTTATGACAACAGTTTGAAATCCTTTGCAGTCATTGGCTCTAAATTCCAGAGGGGCTGGGACCCCCAAACCTTAAATGGCCCATTTTACCTGATATCACCCTATATATATATATATATATATATATATATATATATATATATATATATACAGAATCTGAATTAAAATGTGTTTGATTTATACATTTCAAAATTTTGTGTCATAAAATTATATCGCGCATACAGCTCAACTAACGCGATCGTTATAAAGGTGTTTAAACAACAATCCCTTCCACTTGCATGTATTTGACAATCGGAATATCAGATATTTCATGCCATAGCTAACACATCAGTGGCTTGATATTACCGGTATGAATTTTCATGTTCCAAAATGTTGTGAAAATAAAACAGCTCGCCCTCGTTCATTTCAGGGGTTCTATTTAATTACACCTTGACACCAGTTCAAAACTGAGTCCCAAAAGTCCGCATAAGAAGAATAACAAGTACAGACTCCATGTAGGCCTATGATTCGCTCCTTTGTTGTTCTGTTTTCTTTCAGGATCAAAAATACAACAAATGAAAGTGTTTATCTGTATTTCCGACTGATGAGAACTATGCATATACATTCATAAATTAGTCAATTTTGTATTTTGTTATGATATATTTTATTCTAATGTGATCAGTGACTCAAGCACTGATGGACCAAAGAGCGCGCATTTCGACATTTGCAGTAAAAACTTGAAATATAAATTCTCAGAAAATGCATTTAATACCAATATATTGAAACGTCTGTTTACCCAGCCAACACAGTTATGTTGTGACGACGTAACTGGACCGGACCATATTCGTTGTAGCGACGTACCAAATAACGTTCTAGGGACGTAACTTTGCGATTCCCATATTCGTCGTGCCGACGTTATAGTGTCTCTGTAACGTGAGGAGTACGTCTCAACGACCAAACTGGCACGTTGTAAAAACGTAACCAGATTGTCTCATATAAAGGCATCTTTACACAGCCGATTTATGGCTGTTCTGAAGCGGGTCTGTTCCTGCTCAGTATTCAGTGTAAAGACGCAATGCCGTGTTAAAGAAGACCCTAAATACGCCGGGTCTGACCCACCTCAGCCCCTAGTATCAAAGGCGAGTCTGATACTGTTCTGGTTCAGTGTAAATGAACGCGGAATATAGCCGCTCTAAACTACGTCATTGTCATGACAACCAAAAGCATTCCAGTCAGCTCAGGCGGCGCGAGATTCAAGAAGCAGGAGACGAAACATATAACTTAGGGCAAATAATAAAAATAATGTCTTCCAACAAGGGGCATTGAAGTAAAAGAGTCCTGTACTCACATCGTGAAGCAAAACCACCAAAATAACAGCAGAGAATCGTCGTGTGTCATCAATTGGCTTTCGCCGTTTGTAATCTTCCCATGAAGAGACTGTCGGATACACGCGCTGCTACATTTCTCTCAGATAAGGTAAATGCTTAACACAATCGGCGTCACTGTGATTGTGTACTGTTATATTATATTCCAAAAATCATCTCCTTGAGGACGATATTTCGCCCACACACGACGGTCTATCTGGTGATCTGCTGCTGCCTGATACACGCAAATGCTAGCATCATTTGTTGTTGTCTCTTTGAGAAAAAAAAAAAAAAAGGTTCGACCTCTTTTAATCCTGTTGTGAACTACCCGGTGTAATAATGTATAATTTTTTGTTGCATCGTTCAATTTTTATTATGACAAACATCAAAGCGTGAGATATAGCACGCAGTTTAGGTCTACTAACAGTTACTTTAAATTTTCGCATTTTTTTCGAATTATATTTCATTGTTTATTATTTAATTATTTTTAAATTCATTTTGTTAAAACTGTTAGTTTTGAAATACTTATGTTCAAAGCATTGTTTCCCGCGATTTTAATTCCTGTGTAAATGCATTTATGCCGCTTCAGGGGAGCATTAAACAGTCTGTGTAAATGCACATTTTTGTGATTTTATGCCGCTTCAGAGTTGGTTTCTGTGCCGCTTTTTCTGTGTAAAGATGCCTTTAGTCGCAGTGATGTTCCAAATAACGTTCTAGGGACGTAACTTTGTGATTCCCATATTCGTCGTGGCGACGTTTTAATGGTACGTTGCTGGAGCGTGACAGGTACGTCCTAAAGACCAAAATACTACGTCGACCTTTATCTTAAAATCTGCTTCTCACCTTTACTCCGGGGAATGGAAATGTGCACCGTCCATGACCTTGAAATCCATGCTGATAAACACATTCTCTTCATTCTCTGCTATAAAACCTTATAAATTCTAATTGTTATAGGGAATTGTATTGCTTTGGTTAATACAGTTGCAGATCAAAACATGTAGTGGAAACCAATATAAACCCTCATTAAATTCTGATAGAAAATGGCTAGAAACACATTGCATCCATGAAATCATCAGCATTGTTACTTTGTACAATTACTAAGCCAATACATTTGAACATTACCATGTAACCATGTTTTAACCATGTAAAGTGTTATCAAGTTATGAGTACAGAAAATTGAACACATGAATTCATAAATTGAACACATTCATAGATCAAACAATACAATCAATAAATAAATGTAACCAGTGATTAATATGTTTTATTCTTTTAATTGACAAAGTGTTTTATCATTAGATGGGTATAGTTAAATAATGATTTTATCAATTATATTCATAGATGCTCTTATGATTACTACTATCCATAATTTGGCACAAAAATGACAAAGATATGAAAAAGATTCAGCAGATATTTTATTACTTTATTTGCAAAAAATATATATTTAAACCATTTCCTAAGTGTCCTGTATGAGGCAGCTGCTACAAATATACTGAGGTAATTTGCTTTAATACTGCTTTACTGCCAGACAATATCACAATTACCAAAGATATACAGTCTTTGAGCTTCTCAAAAGCTAAAAAAATCCAGAAGATGAGATTCATAAAGAATAAAAATAAGGATAGGAGGATGGTCTCTTTATATTCACTTTGGATTTTGGCAAACTGGAAGCTAAAAAAAAAAATATATTATAGTAGTTATTGTAGTCAGGTTTATTGTTTGTTAGAAAGGTATGAGGAAAGCATCTTTAACTTACATGTGCCTCCTCTTCTTCATCTTGAGCTGCACTGTCACCTCGGTCACCACTGCCATCATCATCCTCCTCTGGCAGCTGAAAGGTTGAATTACATTGTTAGAAGTTGCATTTTTACTTTGGAAAGCAGTCTCTTCTACTTACCAAGGCAGCATTTGATGAAAAAATTAATTATTATAAAATAATAATATTGTGAAGTTTTACTTTAATATTCTAAAATAGTTTTACTATTAACTGTTTTCTATTTTTAAAAGTAAGTTATTCCTGTGATCAAAGTTGAATTTTCAGCATCATTACTCCAGTCTTCAGTGTCACATGATCCTTCAGAAATCATTCTAATATGATGATTTGATGCTCAAGAACACAAAAATATGAAGCAGCACATTTCAAAAGAAATGTCCGAGCATCAATTCAGCATATTAGAATGATCAAAGATCAAGTGGCACTAAAGACTAGAAAAATGATGCCGAAAATTTTCCGTCAAAGGAATAAATTAAATTTTGCAACATCTTCCAAATCTCAATATCTTTTACTGGCAGTGTACATTATTACATTTAGATAATTAACAGTGCACAAATTCTCAAAGAACTTACATTTTAACGATTACTTCAAGCTGGGGACACACTGAATGACTAGAAGAAACATTCTAAGACTGAAATCAACACACTTAAAAACTGTTTCCTTCGACTGAAGTGGATTTAAATACTTACAGATTATAAACAGACTGAACGCAACTGGCTCTGACTCGACGTGTTTGGGCAAGATCAGTTGAAAGTATCAAATTACATTTATAATCGGCCTTACAGTCGTTAAGTGTGCCCCTGGCTTTAGTCGTTGTTGCAGCCTCCTCAAAAATACATCTTTTTGTACACGAAAGCAAGAAAAAAAATATGTAAAATAAGTTTTTTAAAGTTTTTGACAGTATTTTGAAATCATTAAAATATCATGTATATATTGTAAGTTACAACATTATTTGTTTTTATCATGACATGAATTCATGTTGTTCCAAACCTGTTAAGACTTTCGTTCATCTTCAAAACACACATAAAGATAATTTAATGAAATCTGAGAGCTTTCTGTCCCTCCAATGACAGTCTACACAACTGCCACTTTGATGTTTAAAACAAAAGTTCATACAGATCGTAAATCTAATCTAATGAATATTGAGAGGTTTAGTCCAAATTTTCTGAATAAACTCGATCATTTTATATAATGAACAAATTTAATACACAAGTGCATATACAAACAAGTACAGTTGAGCTTCCATTTATGTTCGCTAATTAATGTTTATATGTGAATAAAAGTCTAAACTCAAACTGTATATTGCATTAAGCGAACAAGTCTCTTTGAAGTTCAAGTTCAAATTTGGACTAAACTGCTCCATTCATATGGATCACTTTTACAATCTCTTTATGAACTTTTTGAAGTGTCAAAGTGTTAGTTGCATGGTCTGTAAATTGAGGGAGATAACTCTCAGATTTAATTAAAATATCTTCACTTATGTTTCGAAGATGAACAACACATTCTTGCATGTTCGGAATGACATAAGGGTGAGTCATTTTTTTTATTATTTTCATTTTTGTGTGAACTAACCCTTTAGGCAGGCGTACACTTTGTAAGTTCGAACACTCAGTCGTTTGTGAGCCCTTGCATAAAAGTTAGTTAACCCGATAATCATGTCAAAGCAGTTGGTACATTGCACGACTGCACTACACAGCTTTTCTTTGTTTTAAAAACAGACTTAACATTTATCTATTATGGGTCCTAATTAGGAGACGATGAGCACATTAAGCTTTGTGCCATGCTGTTTATATTTATCAAGCAGTAAAAATGCCCCTTTCAACGCCCAAAACAAGAAGCTTGCGGATGAGATGATGAGAGGAAGGAGATTTTGGATTGTATTTGATTGTTTTAATCGAACAGATTTTAAAAAAGCTTTAATCATGCCCTTTCAAATGTGATGTGATTGTGTATAATTTGGGACTATACAATAGCTGCATTTACATGGACCCTAATAATTAATCTGTAATCGGACTAGTTGCACAGTCGAATTAAAGGGATAGTTCACCAAAAAATAAAAATTCTATCATCATTTACTCATCCTCAGCTTGTTCCACAGCTATATAAAATATTTTAAAGAAAGTTTGTTACCAGGCTGCTTTGGGCCAACATTGACTTCCATAGTAGAAAAAAAAAAAAACTATGGAAGTAAATGCCGTTTTTTTTTAACAGAAGAAATTTATACAGCTTTGGAACAAGCTGAGGGTGAGTAAATGATGAAAAAATTTTCATTTTTGGGTGAACTATCCCTTTAAGTCACATGCAACCATGTCATTCAGAATAAATTTGCCAAATCAGATTTTAAAATTTCATTCTGATTGTAAGGGTGGTTTAAACAATGTAACCATTGTTGTAGAATGAATGCAGTGTAATAAATGACGGTTGTCATAAAATTTCAAAATGCTTCTGTTTAGTTTTGAGCATTTTTACTGCTTGATAAATATAAGCAGCACGGCACATAGCTTCATGTTCTCTGCGTCTCCTAATCAGGACCTGGAATGATAAATATAAAGTCTGCTTTTTGTAGAAAAGAAGCAATGACAGGATGATGGTTAATACGCACCAACAGCGGGAAAGTCTGTAATTTTGGACAGACAGTGCATTTTAAAATATCAAATCCGATTTCTAAATAAATGTACACATCACCTATATTCAGATTCATCAATCACAATGATTTCATTCTGAATTAAATAAAAAGTGTAAATGTATCAAATAGTAAAATTGCTGACCCCTCAAATTCAGAATTATTAACATCTCCTTGTCTCTGTGAGTAACTGAATTGTGAAATTCAACCCTGTGAATTACCTGTTTGTCCTCCTGAGCCTTTTAACGAGAAGGCTGCTTGATTGACACACCTTTTGACCATGTTCTCACATCCAGGACAACAAAATGATCAAGCAGACCTGAAACAAATGACCCATGATTGAAATCACTTTAAATCCACTTAGTCTTACGTAAGTGATATTGGAAAAATTAGGCATAGTTGTTCACCCAGGATACGCTGCTTCTCCTGGAACATGGTCTGCATGATGAATGATGAATGATCTCTTGATCCTGGACCCGTGCAGTCCACCTGGAGATTATTTGAATGATATGTGGTTGCATATAAAGGGTAATTAATGACTGAACGTTACATACATACCGATAGCAGCACTATTAGTCCAGGACCTTATTGGTACTGAACAAGTCAGAAACAAATTTAATACCCACCCCTGCTTATAATCATTGTTGTCTTGTTGTTGCTGCACAGGCTGTCTCTCCTCCAGCTGCTGAAAATAAAAAGTATGTTAGATTTATTAGAATAAATAGACTCACACATAACGTTAACGTTAAACCAGTAAGAATTTAAGTAAACTAAAAGTGAAGTAATTAACCGTGTCTGATTAACCGTTTTGGGGCAAACCTGCCTCAGACTGAGAGTGGCGCCAAGCGGTAATTGCCCGCGATTGACGTTTAAATATTCCTATTTCAAAGCATATATTCAACAAAAGGTAATATATTTTAAAATGTGTGATAACATAATATTAATTTCATAAATACTGTAATACTGTGAGAAGCATAATTTAAATCGAAATGTACATTTTCGCTGCTCTAGTTGTCTCCCCACCCAAGCTGCAGTCTGACGTGTAGCTTGCCCACCATCCATTTTCAAGCGTAGTGGGCGCACCTAGCAAACTTACTTAAATCTGACTGAAGCAAATGGTGGAGTGCTCTCTGTCATGATTTGGGATGAAAGAGGGAGAAATGAAGATGACACAGATATATAGTTTATGTATGACCAGGAAGTATTTATTCAGCGATTGGCGGTAAAAGGTCGTCTGTACGGAACATCGTTGTGTACGGAACATGGTTAGTCTACGTTACCTCAGACCGCCTCACGGGGACAGTGCTCGTGCGCACATTAACCAAACGTAATTTATTTATGAAATACATTTAGAAAACCAAAAAAACTGCACTAACAGTACTCATCACAAGTGATATTTAGTGTCACATGGGCAAAAACGATGAATAAAAGCAGATTTGTAGGGCTTACCTTTTACTCCGTGTCCGTCTGCTGGAAGTCGACCGTTACAGAACAAAATGATGCGCATGCGCAGTACTCAGATTCTCCGAAAGTCCGTTTGACTTGCTTGTTTAAAATTTCGAATTTGTCTCGCACGTGCCCCATCCAATAAATCTCCTTCATTCACAAACACAACATATAATATATAAACAAGTCCGTAACTTTTGGCGCTCTACCGGTTAAACAGAACTGCATGCATCTTGCCTAAGACCATTGTAGCCGGAGCTACTTCTCTGTTTATGTCTATGACGAGTCACGCAGGTATTTGTGCTACTCCGCAGCGGTTCCTACCAGACTGGTCTAAAATAGTCTGAATATAAACACTTATTCTAGGTGTACCATAATGATTCAGGGTACAACAAAAACACGGTTTGGAAAATGTATTCATGTTGTACATTCCCATTGTATAATATTTGTAAATTTTGAACACAAAAAAGTTACATATCTGGAAAGTTATCAGGAGACCTATGGACCACGTCGCTACAACATTCTCCGTGGTATTAACCAGCGACGTCTTTTGAGGATGTGCCCGCGATGTTTCTGGAACGTTAGCCAAGAATTGAACATTACCACAACGTCCTCACAACGTTGTCATAAAGTAATGTCACGCTGACCAAATGACGACTAACTGACGACGTCGTCACAACATACTATGTTTGCTGGGTAACAACCTCATGAGATCCATCCAGTGACAGTTACTGTCATATTTGATTGCGTTCAGTACTTGCTCTGTAGTAAATCGCTGAGCCATTTCATGTTTTTCTTATTATTTAGTTTTCTGTCTGAATGAGTTGTCACTTTAGCATTGTGTTTCAGACATTGCCGCCTTGTGGAATAAAGGTGAATTGCACTTATTCCATCATCTAAGATTCAATTATTGTTGTGCAGAAAAAATATACGTACACTCATACACACCTCGGGTCGTTTGCGACCCTATACAATTTTTACAAAAAATGAATACAAAAATAGGCATTCTTTCATAATTTTATGATTTTTTTCGCGTTATATTTTTTATAATGAATTGATTGAGGAATACCAAGAAGGTTGATGTCAAACTTTAAAAAATGAACGAGGAGAAGGGTAGTGAATGACGTCCCGGGTCACTAAAGACCCGAGGTATGCATTTAAGGGTTAACATGTTTTGATATGTTAAAAAATGTAATTTCCTTTGCAATCCTGTGCACAATCATGTGTACTGTAGCCTGTGGGCTATGAAATATGTCTGCCACTAGTCTTTATGATGTTGAACTTGCTAACCAGTCCACAAACACAGACACCTGGATCCCAAGTCTCCATCATCAAACCAACTAACTAATTCCAAAGGATTCACATACTTGACAGACTTATCACTGTATACTCTATCCCCCAATGCTCAAAGAAATCTTCCTGCATTTTTTCATTATTTTTATTTAGTATGTTTTTTAAGCATTTTGGTATATATGCCATCAAACGAAGTTGATATGGCTTGTTTGTTTCCAATGGAGATGATTGCCAGCTGGGTCAAGTGATCATTGTTCATAGTTGAATGAAGGTATGTTTTAATAAGTTTCAGTTTGAAAGAGGCAACTGTTAAGAGTGTTTCAAACAATGCCATTAAGGCTACTGTCAAATTTGGGAAGATCTTTATTTTCCTGCAAAATAAAGCTCAGCTTGTCAATGGCTTTTTGTGCCCTTTCAGAATTCGGCTCACAGGGTAGATTTCCTAAATGATGTCTCTTTAAATGTCACTTGTTGTAAGTGCTTATCTCGTTACAGATTTATCCAGTTCGTCTTTTGTCATGGTTTCCATGATTAAAAAAATAAATTTGTCCGAGACATTGCAATTTTTTTTTTTAAATCTGTCACCAAGTTCCTGGATAGCTATGTCAACAATTACATTAAACACCCTACACTTGTTCAAATGCATCTCAGGGTCTTCATCTTGACTGCAATTGCTGGTTTCATCATGGAATCTTTTCTCCTGAACTCTGTGCTTTCATTCAATTCATTTGCCATTCTTCGTGGTATAGACATGGATTTTTAAATCCTTCCTCTCTGTACTTGTCACGATCACCGTCTGCTCCTGTCACTTCCCGGACTACATTCCCCATAATCCTCTCTGCCAATCACCTGCACTCACTCCACCAATCACTACACTAATCACCACACCCAGCTGCAGCTCATTACCAGGACTATAAAGGACTGTCACACACACCACCTCACGGTGAAGTCTTGATTACCCTGTGTCAATTCTAAGCGTTTCCCTGTCTGTTCATCCTGTTTCCCTGTCTGTTCATCCTGTTTCCCTGTCTGTTCATCCTGTTTCCCTGTCTGTTCATCCTGTTTCCCTGTCTGTTCATCCTGTTTCCCTGTCTGTTCATCCTGTTTCCCTGTCTGTTCATCCTGTTTCCCTGTCTGTTCATCCTGTTTCCCTGTCTGTTCATCCTGTTTCCCTGTCTGTTCCTGTTCCTGCCTTTGACCCTTGCCTTGCCATCCTGTTCTGTGAATGATATTTGCCAGCCCTGATCTTCTGCCTGTATCTTGACCATGATTCTGCCTGTCCCTCACTGTTCCTGTTTGCTCCTGATTGACCCTGCCTGTATGACTACGCTCACTTTAATAAAAGCTTTGCACTTGGATCCCTGCCTGAGTCCCACTTCGTTATAGTACTGAACCAAGAAGTCTTTCAGAAAATTGACCAGCATAACGGCTGTGTCCAAAGACACATTTGCTGCTTGTAATGCCTTGCTTACATGTGTGATCTCCGCCATAATGTCATACCAAATTATTGAACACACAAGAAATTACATGTGCACATTTGTTTTCAAAGAGCGATTCAGCCTCTTATACAATTTTATCTTTTTTTTTTTTCATATTTTATTACAAAAAATTGGATAGGAGTCAAAACATCAACTTTTTCAAAACACAAATATCAACAATCGCATATAAAAGAATCAAATTACAATTGTCAATACAAATATGCACTTAGTCCTAACTGAACTGAAAACATGAATGAGTCTGTCAGATTCTGTGGGTAAATATTGCGGACTTGGGAACACACACATCGCGCTGTCGTACAATTTTGAAAATTTATCTCAGACGACCAAATTGTGGCCAAAATATTTAGTCTGCCGATGAACAAACCTGCCTGATGGTCATCCGTCGGCTTGGTGTGTTCCTGCCTTTGATACAAGCCCTCATGTTTAGCTTGTATTATAGAGCTGTCTCTGTAATACTTACGAGTTCTGACACATCACTGTCCCTCAACTGACTACCGTCCACAACGGTCTGGATAACATTGGGTACGTAAAATCTTTGAATAGTCTCCCATGAGCGCAGAATCGACGAATGTTGATCTCGAGAGGAAACATGATGCTGTGTCATGGTCTTGATGCTGAGGGAATGCGTCTGCTTGAGTAGGTGTCTGAAGCATGTGTGGAAAATACTTGATTGTGAAGTATCAGGTTGTGAAGTATGTACAAGCACAAACCTCTTAGTCTAAAGGCTGATTTATACTTCTGCATCTGACCTACGCCGGAGCCTCTACACCGTAGGCTATGTGTCTGTTTTCATTTATACTTCTGCGTCGTTGTCCGCGTCCACATGCATGCAGACCACTAGTAGGCAGTGTCTACGGTAATGTTGAGGATCAAGGCAAAAGTCGAAGAAGCATGTACGTTGTCAGAGAATCTTACAAATAGAAGCGACAGAGAAGCGGCAAATAGGTAATGACTTTTGTTATAGTGTGACTGCATGTGTCCCCTGAAACAGTGTTTTTGATTCCTATGGAAGTTGTAAATGCTCGTTCTTCTCCTATTGCTCCACGCCAGAGTGAATGTGCACCTTAATAATAATAATTATAATAATCATGAACCATTTATTCATGAGTTACAAACATTAATAACCTCTGAAAGTGAACCTTTATGTAAAGTGGAGACAAGTGTATTAATGAGTGATAGATTTTATGTTGGTCTCAGCATTGAAAGTATGTGGACTGAGGCTCCTTTTTTCCTCTGTCAAAGTTGTATACTATGTTTTAAACATATGGTTTTCTATGTACCAGAACCATTTCCATATAAGGCTCTACTAGGAGTAAATGTGAAACAGGGAATGGTCCCTGCTTAGGAGAAGGTCCTTGGGATGCTAAGGGACCTCATGGGTACCTGACCAATAGATGACCATATTTAGACTTGTTTTTCTATATGTATCACATTCCTATAACATGATCTATATGATGTATTCTCTTTCTCATTGGCTGAAACTATACTACACCCCTTGTACTCTTTCTATATATTCTCTCTTTTCTTATCAATAAAAGGAGACTATATTCTCCCTCAGCGCTGAGTGATTGCTCATTCAATTGCCAAATAAGAGGTCTGGGATGAGGCACGAATTAGGAGCAAAAACCTAACAATTTGGGGGCTCGTCCGGGATTTCTCCAGACAGGTAAGAAATAAAATGCTTAAGTGCATCTTACTGTCTGTTGAGAAATTGATCCTTGTATTTTTGTGCCGCACTTTTTCATATTTGTTAAAAGTGGATATCCTCGTATTTAGATAAATGCGGGAAGAGTGAAAGAGGATTGATCACCCTTTCATTTTTTGGTGTTATCCTCACGGATTATATACGTGGGAAGGGAATAGATGAGTTTGAGTTGAAAATTTTTTTCTCTCTCTTAGTCCATTTCATGATGATATCCTCAGGTTCTTGTTGGCAGTTGAATGAATAATACTGAATTTAAAATTTTTCTTTTTGCCAAAAATACTAAAAAGTTAATATAAAGCTGCAGACTTTAATTTGTATTTTGTTTGGCCATTCTCTGAAATTGTAAGGCTTTTCTTTAAGCAAAGGAGAGATCTTTGTTGGCTGTTTTAAATGGGTGAAACGATTAGTCGACCGTTGATGGGGGAAACCCCGAGGGATTTCATGAATCGCAATAATAAAGCTTTTTTTACAGAACCCTATCTCTCTAATCTCGCGGGATGGTCAGAAGGGAAAATACAATTAGATCTGTTTCCCCGCGATGGTTCTTTTAAAGATGAAGATATGCGTGCTGCAAAAGATATGATCTTTGGTTCTTGGGGTGACCCAGGATGGCCAATTGATTATATGAAAGATGCGTATAAAGTTTGGATGAAGATGAAAACTTATTGGGATAAGGGTCCAGAGTTGAAAAAACAAGACAGCTCTCTCTCTCAGTCTCAGCTGAAACCTGATGCGTCTCTTCCTCCATATGAATGTGTTGTTTCTGCTGAAATTCCAAAGCCCTTGACCAATCGATTGTATCCGCAGTTGCCGTCCACAACTGAAGTTTTTCCGTTTGTACAGCTTCCAGATGGTTACAAAATTACTCCTCTGAGTGTTACGGAGGCAGTGGCTATTTGCAAAGATCTGCCTGATCCGGCTAAGTCACCACATCAATTTGTGGCAGTGCTGCAACGGTTAACTGCCTACAGTCAATTGACGGGACGAGATTATCGTTTTATTTTGACTAAAACACTGCCTGCGGAAATCACAGAGGAGGAAATGATTGAAGAAGTTTATTATTTAAACCCCATCTACGATACACCGCCTGTTCGTCGTGTTGTATCTCAGAAAGCTGGAGATTCGAAGCCCCTTGATTTGTCTAAACCTTCACGAGTGCTTCTAATTACTGATTCGGAGGAAGATGAGGACGAAACAGGTGATTGGATTTGGGCCAGCTCAGGTAAACTTAAAGATTTTTTCAAGCAATTGACTGCCTTTTTGTTAAAAGTGTCTTCTGCTAAACAAGACATCTCGCATGCAGCCAATACCAAACAGAGAACTGGTGAAAGCCCTGTTGCATTCTTTAATAGATTTAAACATGCATGGGTTGAGGAATCTGCGATTCCTATTGAACAAAATTGTCCATTGTTCTTAAATACGTTCCTAAATAATATGAACAAAGACACTGCGCAGTTAATTCGTATAACAACTCCGAATATTACTACCATTTCTGTTGATGAATTAGGACGACGCTTGCGTGAGCTTTCCTCTGCTGGAGCTTTTGATGTCTCCAGGAGCAAAACTCCTGCAATGCTTCAAGTGAATGCTGCTGTGAATCCTCGTCCACAACAATTTGGAAATGTGAGACGCTGTTTTTATTGTGGCAAGCCAGGACATCTGGAACGTGACTGTAGGAAAAAGGCTTGGGATTTGAGGCAGAGGTCAGAAAAGCAGAAGAAGAAGGGCTCTGGTGGTGGCTTGAAGCAAAAGCCCCCACTTGCGCTCCCTTCTGCAAAGACTAACAGACAAAATCCAGTGTATCCCATTTCCTGGCCACAATGACTGAGTTCGACTGAGCCCTCTTCTGATAATTTTTCATTGATTTCTTTGAGTTATCCGAATGTGTCAACTGTTTTGCCATTTATTGAATTAAATGTTGACCATAAACCCTATGTTTTTCTCATAGATACGGGGGCGTCGATGTCATCGTTATCCTCTCTTGTCTATGAGGGCTCGATTACAGGAAAACATGTAAACTCTGTGGGAATCAATGGTGTACCTGTGAGATGTGAAATGACACCAACATTTCCAGTTACTTCTAATGATATCCCATCACTGTTTAAAATGCATGCTTTTGCGATAATACCGAGTTCACCATTTTCTCTTCTGGGACGCGATCTCTTACATAAATTAGGTATTCAACTTAATTTTAATGCTGACTCTCTACAACTTATTTTTCCTGCAGCCTTTTCTCTCACTGTTGATACAGGAAATGCTCTCCTTGAGGATGATTCTGCAACTGAGCTCAAACAGGAAATTGAGGGCGTCAACCCCAAGTTGTGGGCGGCCCATAAGGATGACGCAGGATTCATTGATGTCCAACCCTATGTTGCTAAGCTAATAACAGACAAGCCTGTGTATCAGAAACAGTACCCCCTCTCAAAAGAAAAGGTGGAGGGTATTCTTCCTGTTATTGATAAATTACTGGCTCAAGGCATCCTGGTGCACACTCATTCACCTTATAATACACCAATTAATCCAATTAAGAAAGCAAATGGTTCTTGGCGTTTAACTCAAGATTTGAGAAAAGTTAATGAGTTAGTAACACCATTGTCTCCTATTGTACCTGATGTGCAAACTATAATTAATTCTATTCCTTCTGAACATTCATTTTTTACAGTTCTGGATATTTCCAGTGCCTTCTTCAGCATTCCTGTTGATCGCCAAACACAGCCATTGTTTGCTTTTACCTTGGAAAATTCACAATTAACGTGGACAAGACTCCCACAAGGGTTCAGGGATTCTCCGGCTGTTTTCTCTGCTGTAGTGCACGCAACGCTCAAAAATGCCAAACTTCCTCCAAACACCTGTCTGCTTCAATATGCAGATGACATACTCATCACAGGAGCAACTGAGGACATGTGTGCTGCTGCCTCTAAAATTGTCTGCAATATTTTGGCAGAGGCTGGTTTCAAGGCATCAAGAGAGAAATTACAGTGGGTACAGAGGAGGGTCGAGTACCTTGGACATAAACTGTCACAGGGCAAAGTGCAATTGTCTGCTGACAGAGTGAAAGCTATTGCTACTTTCAAGCACCCATCGACAAGGAAGCAGATGCAAAGCTTCCTGGGACTGGTTAATTATTGCCGAATATGGGTGCCCAACTGTTCCATGTATGATAAAATCCTACGAACTGCTACTCTGGGGGACACAGAGGACATTACATGGACAGCTGAGATGGATCAAGCATTCAGACATTTGAAATCCTCCCTCATGAAACCTCCTGCACTCGGCCTCCCAAATTACTCTCAAGACTTTCACTTATACGTGCATGAAAGTGGGGGTACAGCCGCCGCAATCCTGGCCCAGGAACATGGGGGTACTTTTCGTCCCATAGCTTATTTGTCTAAAACTCTTGATTCAGTAGCCAGGGGACTTCCTGCTTGTTTGCGTGCAGTGGCTGCCACGGCAATCATGGTGCAAGATGCTGAAAAAATTGTGTTATCACATAAATTGATAGTGCATACCTCTCATCAGGTAGGAGTCATTATGAGTAATATTTCTACTCAACATATGACTGCTCAACGCCGCTCTGGCTATGAGGCTATATTATTAGCTACTGCTAATTTGATTTTGAAGCCAACTTCTGTTATTCATGGCCCTACTGTACATTTGCACAGGTTGCTGACGCAAGGTGAATTTGAGAGTGATGACCATGAGTGCCTGGACAGAATCCAGATTTCGACTGCCTGCAGGCCAGATGTTTCTGCATCTGTCCTGGAGGAGGGGAAGAATTGGTATATTGATGGATCCTGTTTCAAGCCAAATGATAATGTATACTTGTGTGGGTATGCTATTGTTGAATTACCTGATCGTGTAATTGAGGCATACTCTTTGCCATATAAGTCAGCGCAAGTTGCAGAATTAATTGCTTTAACGAGAGCTTGTCAATTGGCAAAAGATCAGTGTGTTAATATATACACTGACTCTAAATATGCGTATAGCATAGTACATGATTTTGCTAAATTGTGGGAAGAAAGAAATTTTAAAACCTCAGATGGAAAGCCAATTGCTCACCATAGCATTGTAGCGGAGCTCATTAATGCAGCACAACAACCATCAAAACTCGCTGTTATTAAAGTAGCAGGACATACGTCAGGAGAAACAGATGAAGCCAAAGGAAACAGATTTGTAGATGAAGTAGCGAAATGGGCTGCTAAAGAAGTAATATTAAGTCCACATGTAAGCGAAAGGGGCACAGATGTGCCTATGATGAATTCATTATTGACTAATGATTTGGACATTAAAATATTACAAGCTAACCCTACGCAAGCTGATTTGACTTACTGGTCAGACAATGAAGTAAAACCAGATCAAGTTGGAATCTTGAGAGACAAACAGGGTAGACTTGCATTACCTGCATCTGCGATTGTTATGCTATGTAGACATTATCATGGTGTATCACATGTGTCAAAAAAGAAAGTGATACAAATGTTGAATCGATCTTATTGCATAGCAAATATTCAAAGAAATACTCTGTTGATATTGGATGCTTGTCTGGTGTGTGCTCAAACTAACAAGCACAAGGCAACTAAACATGACGCTTTACCACATCCTGAGCTACCATTCCAACACTTGCAAATTGATTTTACGCATATGCCTCCTTGCGGAAATAATAAATATTTGCTTGTGATTGTTGACAGATTTTCTAAATGGCCTGAAGCTTTTCCGTGTGGAAAAGAAAATGCACAGACGGTAGTTAAAGTTCTGGCTAAGGACATTATACCGCGTTTTGGTATACCAATGGTTATCGATAGTGATAATGGAACACCGTTCACTTCCAAAGTCACGCAGTTGTTAGCCAAAGAGCTTAATATTACCTGGAGTTTACATATCCCATTTCACGCTCCATCTAGTGGACAAGTTGAGAACATGAATAGGGTTATCAAAGATCGTCTTAATAAAGCGTGTCTTGATACAGGCAGAAATTGGGTTGATCTGCTGCCTGCCGTATTGACAGAAATTAGAATGTCACCATCAGCAACAACAAAGATGTCTCCGTTTGAAATCCTTATGGGTAGACCTTTCCCGACCCCATGGGTCAGAGGTCGCGCTGGCAATTTTTCCACAGGTGACACGGAGGTGATCATCACGGATTATGTGGATTCCCTAATTAAAACTTTGAATAGCATCAATGGTGATGTGTCTCTCTCTCTCCCTCTTCCTGCAGAAAAACCCACTCATCCTTTCGTTCCAGGACAACAGGTGCTGATAAAGTGTCTGAAGCCCACAAAACTGGGTGAGCCGAAATATCTGGGGCCCGCCACAGTGATTGCTGTGACGAGAACAGGAGTGCTGACTGACTTCCAGCCGCAGTGGATCCATGCCAGTCGACTGAAAGCAGCTCCATCCCAGGGGAACGTTCTGGTCAATGAGGAGAAGGAAGCCAGTGAGCCAAGGAAAGATCCGAAGGAAGGTGAACCAAGACGTTCAACGAGGAGAAGAAGAAAGAGATTGCTAGAGATCTAAAACCAGCAATAATTATCATTGAAGCTCTCTAGCCATGATTGCTAAATTGACATTTTACCTGGTTGTGCTAACAAATGTGTTTATTCACATACAAGCTGCTGTTAGCACTGGTAATGAAACTTGGGTACATTATGAAGAAGAACCACATGCCTTCGCAGCTAACATGTGGTGGAGATTAGCCAACTACACTGCCAAATCTGAAGGAAAAACAGGTGACTGTTATGTTTGCACCAAAATGCCACATAGTGCTTCTGGACCACATGTAGAGGTTAAATCACCAAGGACAGAAGAAGAATTAGAATGCCCTATTTTTGTTAGCATTACTGGAATGATGGCTCCAAATAGAAGTGCAATATGGAGTTGTGGAAAAAGTAGAATAATGATGCTTGCAACGCAAGTACATGCTAAAGTGACAACCATTGGCTCTATTCCAGACTCACTGTTATGTATGGAAAGAGAAACTGGAACAGTGAGACTGGGGGTAATTCCTAAAAGTAAATGTAATCGAACATACCATCATTGTGAGATAGAAAAGATGTCTTGTTGTATGAGGTGTATTTTGCATTATCCAAAAGCTAATATGACTGAGTGTTCTAAAGGAACACCACATCCTATATCTACTATGATTGCTTATGGATGGGCTAATCCTTTTATTCAAGATGTGTGTTCTAAATATTGTGCACTTGTGCCAGGTCAAAATTGCTACAGATATGCTCCTGCTTCACGGGGAACTAGAGCTGTAAAAGATTGGTTTTGGCTGTGTGGACATAGAGTCTACACTACTCTTCCAGAAGATTGGAGTGGAAGATGTGCTCTAGTAACTTTGGAAGAATATTCCATGGTTATTAGACCACACAAACCTCACGTTATGACAAAACAAAAACAGAAAAAGAAACGCTCCCTCTCTGGTCGCGGTTCAACTAGTAGTTTGAATAGAGATAATCCAGTACCAAAGCAACATCGACTCTGGACTGGTACTGAAAGATTCTTTGAAGCAGTGTTTCCAGGAATAGGTGTCTCTAGTCTTCAAATTGAAGTTGAGGTTACAAGATATGAGCTAATTTCATTTATCAATACTACAAGAGACACATTGGCTGGTGTTCAACAGGAACTCCGAGGGCTCCGTTTAACTGCCCTGCAAAACAGGCTAGTTTTAGATCAATTAACCGCGGCAGGAGGAGGAGTTTGTGTTATTGTTGGTACCTCTTGTTGTACTTATATCCCTGAAAATGATGCAGATGGTCATTTAATTTCAGAGGGTTTAAAAAATATGACTAGAATTGCTCAAGAATTACAAGAACGAGAAGTTACTGATAATCAAAGTGGGTTCTTAGCATGGCTCACAGGATGGCAACAAATGCTTGTATCTGCTTTGATTCCTATAGGTGTGATCCTATTAATTATGGCATTTATTATCTGTTGTATTATTCCATTTATTAGAGCTTTGATTAATCGTGCCATGAACAACTTTGTATCCTCTCAATATGCTTTGATGAATAGACCTGTTAAATGTTAATAATTTTGAAGGAAAATGAAGGAAATGTTTGCTGAAGAATGTTATGATTTTGAAAGTAATGCTGAGACTTGGGTATGGCAATTTTATTGCCAAAAGGGGCAATTGATAGATTTTATGTTGGTCTCAGCATTGAAAGTATGTGGACTGAGGCTCCTTTTTTTCCTCTGTCAAAGTTGTATACTATGTTTTAAACATATGGTTTTCTATGTACCAGAACCATTTCCATATAAGGCTCTACTAGGAGTAAATGTGAAACAGGGAATGGTCCCTGCTTAGGAGAAGGTCCTTGGGATGCTAAGGGACCTCATGGGTACCTGACCAATAGATGACCATATTTAGACTTGTTTTTCTATATGTATCACATTCCTATAACATGATCTATATGATGTATTCTCTTTCTCATTGGCTGAAACTATACTACACCCCTTGTACTCTTTCTATATATTCTCTCTTTTCTTATCAATAAAAGGAGACTATATTCTCCCTCAGCGCTGAGTGATTGCTCATTCAATTGCCAAATAAGAGGTCTGGGATGAGGCACGAATTAGGAGCAAAAACCTAACAATGAGTAACAAGGTTATTATACTCAAAAGGACAGAGCAAAATGGAGGATGATTCACTGTGGTGATCCCTAACAGAGAGACGCAGAAAAAATAAGGTTAATTTAAGCAATCTTCTTTAATACAATAAAGCTGGTACAATATAAAAACCAAAGCACACAAGAACTTTTAATAATTGTTATTTTTAAAGTGCTTTTAACAAATGAACCTTGAATACCAAAAAAAAAAAAAAAAAAAAAAAAACTTAAAATGTTTTCCTGTAAATATGGAGATACTAAAATATGGAAAGAAAATATACTTTTGTTAAGAAAAAAATTTGAACAGGTATAAAAACATTTACAGTGTTGTTAATAATAGAAAGACAGAAAAAATCCCAGTATGTAGATTCTCAGAAGTATTATATGGATGCAATTCAAGTGCTCTTAAACAACAAATATGTCTTCAATGGAATTAAATTAAAATTAAATAATCTGCAAATGCAAAGATCCTCTGCAATGTGGAAGGTACTTAAGTTCACCTAAACAAATAATCATTGAAAAGAAAAAGAAATAAATTGGCATGTTTGCCATTAACAAATGTTGACATACTGTTGTATGTGGTTCATAATTTGTTTTTAGCCTTCCCAATGGGGAGAAGTTCTTTTAGTTCCTCTCAGTTACAGACTGGCAACACTTTGAAAAACTTCTCTTTTGGGGGTGCATTTTTAGATAAATCTGAGAACAGGTCAGGGGCTGCAATGGCAACTTCTCACTCTATTTCTGTCAATCTTGTGCTTTAAACATTACACCAACCTTCTTAAATATCTTCAGCATGGATATATAATGTTGCACTGCAGCTGTTTCTGGACCAACTGGAAAAGAAAGAAGAAATGTGATCAATTAAAAGATAGATTGTCAAAGTTATATTTTATATTAATAGAAAAAAAGACTTCCTCCCTTTTTGTAATAAAAGACTTCTCATTGCACTACAGCTTGACCCTCACAGCCAAACTTGTTCTTAAGGTTGAGGTCAGGACCTCCATAAAAATGGCTGAACAAAGAGAAGCCACAAAGACTTAATTTTATTCATTATTAGTATCATTATTAGTTGCATATCTATTGTTAGTACATTTCATTATTCTACTAGATATCCAAATTGTCAAAAATCCTTCAGATAAATCAGTTGACAAACTCCTCCAAATTGCATTGATTGTAATTACTCCCACGTTGTTCAAGTCAAACTACTGAATGACTTGGAGGAAGAAACAGACAAAGCTGTGTCATCAGTGGAGGAGTCGTCATTGTCTTCAACAGTGATTGTTGATATCTGTGTTTTTGTCTCTCAGCTTAACCAAAAGGAGAAAAAAATATAATTAAAGCTGCAAGCAGTGATGAAAGGGCCCTCGCATCCGGGCCACCCCACCCGGAGGCCTTAGGAAAACTGTGAACAGTGGGTGATATTCATTTAAGAGTTTAAATATAGGAGAAATAGTCATTTCGATGTGCCACACTTCCTGCTGCCAACAGGTGGAGCTTTGACTATAACTGAACATTGCCATATAGATGTCTTCTGACCAGGATTATTATCAAACATGTGAAGTTTGGAGCAGATCGGACATTGTATGCCTGAGTTACAACAACTTCCTGTTTTGTTGAGTTATTTAAATAATAATAATAATAATAATAATAATAATAATAATAAAATATAATAACAACTTCCTGTTTTGTTGAGTTATTTAAATAATAATAATAATAATAATAAAATATAATAATAATAATAATATATATATATATATATATATATATATATATATATATATATATATATATATATATATATATATAATGTGGCCAAATATTACACATATTAGATTTCTGCACTTTTGTGATATTAGACATTAGCGTATGAACAGGACTTTTATTTTGTTCAGGAGATATGACATCACACGAGCGCGCCGCTCTGCTCCATCTGTTGTGATTCGGCTGAAGAAAGGTTTGTGTTTTAAAGCATTTAATGTGTTTAAATCAATGCAGTGTTCAATCGATTATATATTTTTCACACGCGACGTAAAGTAATTTAAAGCTATGTGTTATTTAATGTAGCATTATACGGCTTTATCTAACAATAATGAAGGTTTTTAGTGAGTAAAATGCGTCCAAACATAAGTAACAGAAAAAGTGCGTCTAGTTTCGCTCCCTATATCGTGAATCAGTTTATCGTCAGTTTAAACATAAATTCTGCAGCAAGTAGCAATGGAGAACGAAGCTTTTCGAAACGCCGCGAGAATTGAATCAATTACTATGTAAAATGATTCAGTGAATCGAAGCGCTCGAATCACCGCACACTGACGATCAAAACAGTTCAACGCGAACACAAACATGTGTAATGATAACTTTTACAAGCCACTGTGTTTTCATGAAAGTGTAACCTGTTAAATATAAGCTACAAATATGAAATGTAAGATAAATTACTAAACATAAAGTGTTTCTATAATTTACGTTCTTTTATTCATCTCCAGTGCAAATTTTGTGTTGTTTTGACTGACCAAAGCATTTAAAGTCGCCACAAAATATAAATATAAGCCCTCTTCGGACGTTAATGAAGTAATAAGTTCATATTTAGGTTATATAATATATAACATAGAATAAGTTAAATTTAATATTTATGCTGACTTCTACTCCTACTAAACTAAGAAATATAGTTTTTTTTTGTTTTTTTTTTTTTTTAAATACTTCCCAGCATTTCAGCAATAAAAGTGTACATCTTTAAAAAGAGTACATCTTTAAATTGCATTCAACTTACACTGAAGATCAACATTTACCGTACGGTGCTCAGCAGTGATCAAAAGGGATTTAAACAGTGAATTTTGTATTGGTCTCTGTAAAACTCATGGATTTTTGTGGAGATATGTGGATTCAGAGGTCAGTTAAATTACCACATGACTACTTTGGTGTTCGTTAGAAAACAGTAGGTAATTCGGCCAGGTGGAGGGAGTAAATGTTGAAAATATCTTACATCCCCATGAGAAACCATTACCTACCGTCCAAATAGGGATTTACATTTCTTTCAGGGCTGCCAACTCACGCCACAAGCCCATTTTCTTACACAGTGAAAAAAAATGTTTGAACACTGACATTGTGCCGACAGACAAGACAGAGCAGGTTACTTTTGACATGAAACAAAGTTTAGCTTTCAAATTAGTTATTATTTGTGCTGGAGGGAGACTGCTTGAAGGAGAAACTGTAGTTGTGTTTGGCTTTTCTGTGCTCTGTAGTGATGTAATGCTAAAAAAATCCTTACCTCAACCAGAAAAATGTAATGCTAAAAAAATCCTTACCTCAAGTCCCTTCAACAGCGTGGTTGAAGAAGGAAACTCTGTGCAAGATACCGAGATGACAGACTTCGTATGCTCAATGGCTTAAGTTAAATGGTCGAACAAAGAACTCAAAATATTAACGATGCTTTCTCAACTTAATTGTTTATTTTCATTGGACAAAGTAGTAGTAAACGTGCATTTATATAGTTTTCGTATGTAAACTCAACACAGTGCTTTAAAAAAATGATCCACTTGACTTGAGCTAGCAATTTGCAAGTTGGATTTTTTACAATGTGACATACTGTGAAAAATTAAACTTGCCTTGCCTATTCAGTTTTAAAGTACATTTCATACACAATGGTAATTCAAAGTGCTTTACATAGAAAAGGAATTAGTATAATCATAAAACAATAACAACAGATGCATATGAAATGAAGATATAGGCAGAATAGGTTTCGATAAAATAGGAAGGACAGGATCCATTTCATGTCAGATTTAAGGCTATTATCTCTCACTCTGACTCCCTTGCCACTGTACTGACTTCTGAACTAGTGAGCTGATGGAGATTTAGTTTGGATTTATTTCTCTTTCTGTTAATTCTCATCTTAATCATGACAGAGTGAAGCAAATGAGATCCACATGACACTATAATAAAGATGGCGTGTATTAAAGAGGAGAGTGAAGAAATTAAGATTGAAGAAGTATTCAGTCTGAAACAAGAAGATACTGAGGAACAAACAGGTTGGTTTCATTCTCAAAGCTGCACTCATTAATTTATGAAAATGATACAGAAGTAGCCTAAACAAAACATATTTTTTGTAACATTAAACCCAATCTGAATTGAATATAATAAAAAACATTAATTTCTATCACTTAATCATACAAAGTGTCTAACAAAAACACTTATTTTGCATAAAGCGAACCATGAAATTTTATTTAACCATTAAATAATGTCTGGGTAATACAAAACTACCCATCCATGGAAGAAATATCTCCCTAAAATGACTAACTTGGAGGGTTGTGTGGTTTCATTGGGTTAAAGGGATAGTTCACCCAAAAAATGAAAATTTGATGTTTATCTGCTTACCCCCAGCGCATCCAAGATGTAGGTGACTTTTTTTCTTCAGTAGAACACAAATGATGATTTTTAACTCCAACCGTTGCCGTCTGTCAGTCAAATAATGCAAGTGGATGGGAACTTCTACTATAAGAGTAAATAAAACTTGCATAGACAAGTCCAAATTAAACCCTGCGGCTCGTGATGACACATTGATGTCCTAAGACACGAAACGATCGGTTTGTGTGAGAAACCGAACAGTATTTATGTCATTTTTTTACCTCTAATACACCACTATGTCCAACTGCATTCATCACTCGATTCGTTTGGTCTGATCGCGCTCTGACAGCGGCAGTGATGTCTCGCTCTCATTGAAGTATATGCGCGAGACATCACTGCCGCTGTCAGAGCGCAATCAGACATTACTAAGCGAATGCTGAACGCGGTTGGACATAGTGGTGTATTAGAGCTAAAAAATGATATAAATACTGTTCGGTTTCTCGCACAAACCGATCGTTTCGTATCTTAGGACATCAATGTGTCGTCACGAGCCGCAGGGTTTAATTTGGATTTGTCTGTGCAAGTTTTATTTACTCTTATAGTAGAAGTTCCCATCCACTAGCATTATTTGACTGACAGACGGCAACGGTTGGAGTTAAAAATCATCATTTGTGTTCTACTGAAGAAACAAAGTCACCTACATCTTGGATGCGCTGGGGGTAAGCAGATAAACATCAAATTTTTATTTTATTTTTATTTTATTTTGTCATAACAGTGGACACTAATGATAATGTCTCTCATTGGAAACATACATGGAGAAAGAGAATGGGCCTAATACAAAGCCCTGTGGCACTCCATACTTATGTTTGATGAGTCTCTTCATTCTCACAAACAAAATGGTACTGGTCAGATAGATTGGAATATCATGTCTCTATTGAAAAGGACACATTTTGATATATTAAAATTTGTTGTTTTTGGATAATCTTTTCTTGTTTATTTTTGTTTCATTGGTTTCTGAATATATTGGATTTATTTAATTTTTTTTGTTTGTTTTTTGCTTAAGCCAGGCACACATTTAATGACCAGCTAAAACATTCTAAGACTGAGCTCAACACACAGCGATTGTTTCCTGCGACTGAAGCAGATTTAAATACTTACACATGGAATTTGAACACCGACTGTAATCACAGACTGAACGCAACTGGCTCTGACTGGACGCGTTTGAGCGCGATCAGTCATAAGTATTAATTTACATTCATAATCGGCCTTACAATCGTTAAGTGTGTCCCCGGCTTTAAAGAATGTTACTTACATGTCTCTAGTTTAGTTAATTATCTTGTGAACTAAACTAAACTTATCATGTGTTTATATACTTTTAAAGGTGCAATATGTAATATTTTTGCAGTAAAATACCCAAAAACCACTAGGCCAGTGTTATATATTTTGTTCACTTGAGTACTTACAATATCCCAAATGTTTCCAACTATTTGTAAATCGTGAGAGAATTGCAATTTTAACCAAGGCTCCGGGACGTGTGAGGAGTCGCCTGTCAATTGCGTCATACCCGCGTTACCCTCGGTTTCCGGTTTTATTTTGTAGAAAACATGGAAACACCAAAGACGCTTTAATATATTACATGTTTTAATAGACAAGGGAACAACTGTTTTGATATATTTATAGACAGAAAACTAATTGTTGTTATATAGCTCAACATGTTTAGTCTTATTATTTAAATCTAATTTTCTTTTTTGCGAGTACCATGCTTTACCATGCCTCAGAGAAAAACACTATTTTGTCAAGTAGCTAACATAGCATAACCAGATGCAGCTTTATTTTTAGTAACAGTAATACAGAATTTTCTCCATCATACAATACGTTTTAAAATTAATTGCATGCCATTTATCAACACAAGCCATCCAGCATTAATATGATATTCTAAAATCGATCTAGTTTACTGCAGTGTGCAACAAGTGTCTCACAGCAGAGTAACGGCATAACATAATTTTCAACACACTCAAATGTATCTAATATGATAAACAGAGCTGTGTTACCTCATACTCATGACCGGAAAAGCGGAAGCAGCGCCGGCGACTGTCATAATAAAAGTTCCGCTGCTCTTGAGGCATGTGTTGAGCAGTTGCTCCAGCGGCCTCGTTCAGCTCCCACAACACTCGGTCCTGCTCTGCTTCATACTACAGTAACGTTAATAATCGCATCCATGAACATGATTTCCTCCCGAGTCCCATCTCAATTCTTTTCCACCGTCCGTTGAGGTGAAGACCCACATGTCCCAAGATTCCGCTCTCAAACTTGGTGTCATCAAGTTACGCCTTTGTTTTGAATAGGCCTCTAGTGATCTCTAGCGGACAGAATTATTACATATTGCATCTTTAATTTTCTAATTTATCTGTTGGTTGTTGTCTCTTTGGTTATACAGAGCTGTCATGTTTGTGTTTCTCCTTAGATTCTCTTTTTGCTTTTAGTTAAAGTAGAGATTGCTGCACATGGGACTTTTCCACCGCGTGGTACTACTCAGTTTGGCTCGCTGAGATTATAGACTGATCATATAGTTGCGCCGTCTGTACTGCCGTGAATCCGCTTCTTGTCTACTGACCATGATACAGCCATTTCTTTTTTCAAGTTGTGTGCAACATTCATTTAAAGCAAGTCGTTTTTGAGGTTTCAAAGTCGTTTTGTGAACAAATGATGCTGCGGTGGCTGTTACGGACTATTTAAATCTAGCAGGTTTGGTGTCTCTTGTTTCAAATCCAATGACGCTGGTTGTGATGATTCTCTCTGACAAATCACTGTTATGCAGTGTTTACATGTCACATTTAGTATCGGTACAGCATGCTTGGAAACTCAACAAAGCATGCTGGGTACTATTTAGGCGAGCCGTACTGTGTAGTGAAAAATCGCAAAAAGTGAGCTGTATTGAGCCGTGCCGAAACGTACCATGGATTGGAAAAGCACCAATAGATTTTCATCTCTACCCTGCAAAAAGTTGCGAGAACCTGAACCAAGCTAATGCTTGTCCATAAATGGCAATATAATTCTCAAGCTATCATACATCTTAAGCTAAGCCAATGTTGTGGTCTGTTGTCAAAAGATCTAATAGCACTAGAAGAGAGAGCCAAAAGATTAGATTAAAGCCAAAAGCAGGTAATTTATAACTTTTATATGCAGTTTAAATTTCTACATAACTGAATTATTTATTTATTTATTTTAGACAAAAATGGTAGATTTGAGATTAGTCTATACCCAACAAGTTCTTCTATTCAAACTGTGTTCTATTTTAAATGTTGTGATGTTTCTTGCTTTGTGCCATTAAACTTGGGTTATTTGTCTTTTATCATCTTAGACCTGAAGGCGCTGAAAGAAGAGAGTCAAGAACCGAATAAAAAGGAAGATAAAAATCAGTATGAGAAACATAACGATTTCCTAACTGGAGAAAAGTCTAGTAGTCGCTCACAGACTAAAAAGACTTTGTCTAAAAAAAGAGCTAAAAAGAAAAGAACTAAAAGTAATTTCACCTGCCAACAATGTGGAAAAAGTTTCATTCAAAATGAAAGCCTTAAAAACCACATTAGAGTTCACACTGGAGAGAGGCCTTTCACCTGCCAACAGTGTGGAAAAAGTTTCACTCAAAAAGGAAACCTGAAATCCCACATGAAAACTCACACTAGAGAGAAACCTTTCACCTGCCAACAGTGTGGAAAAAGTTACACTCAAAAAGGAAGCCTTAAACTCCACATGAGAATTCACACTGGAGAGTACCCTTTCACCTGCCAACAGTGTGGGAAAAGTTTCACTCAAAAAGGAGGCCTTAAATGGCACATGAAAAGTCACAGTGTAGAGAAGCCTTTCACATGCCCTGAATGTGGAAAAGGTTTTAAATATAAAACAACCCTTAGAGGCCACATGCGAATTCACACTGGAGAGAAGCCTTTCACCTGCAAACTGTGTGGTAAGAGTTTTACACATAGATCAACCCATAATGCCCACATGAGAGTTCACACTGGAGAGAAGCCGTATGTATGCAGTGAGTGTGGAAACAGTTTCAGATTTAAAGTAATTCTTGCTGACCACATGAAGAGTCATTCAAGAGAGAAATGTCACCAGTGTGGAATGAGTTTTACAGACAGCGATCACCTTAAGAGACATGTAAAAATTCACATTGGCGAGAGGCCTTTCATGTGCGATCACTGTGGAAAGAGTTTCACACTTAAATCAAATCTTAAAATTCACATGAGAGTTCACACTGGAGAGAAGCCTTTCACCTGCCCTCATTGTGGAAAGAGTTTTACGATGAAAGGAAATCTTCAGACTCACATGAGGCTTCACACTAGAGAGAAGCCTTACAAGTGTCAGAAGAGTTTCACATATCAAAGTGCCCTGAAAAGTCATTTACAAACTCATAATGGAAAGAAATTACAATGTTCTGAGTATGACGAGAGGTTTACGAAGAGGAGCAATTTAAGAAGTCACCTGCACATTCACTCTGGAGGAAGGCAGTTTAATTGTGATAAGTGTAATAAAACATTTCCTTTGCCATCACACTTAAAGATACACATGAAAACTCATGCAGATGTGAGACCCTATTATTGTTCTTTTTGTGGAAAGCGTTTTAAATGGCTCAGCCATTTAAAATGGCACCAGAAAATATGTATCTCTGTGAAATCAAAGCTACGTTCATGTCCTGTAATTTCCGTTGTATAGGGTTGTCACTCATATATTTGATTCAGTTTGAAATCAGTGTATTGCATCTGCATAGCATTCTGATAGTATGTCTTTTTGATATTTTGTTTACCTTATGCTAAAATGCATTACATTCTTTTTTTCTCTCTTTTTTTTAAACCATTGCCAATTAAAACCCATATATATTCAGATCCTTAACTTTGTGAAGTCTTTTTGTGTATGATTCATAAAGCTTTACACAACTGGATTTATGGATTATCTTCCATTCATTTCTTTAAATCCTATCAAGATCTGTCAGTTTGCATCTGGACTGTCAGTGAGCAGCCAGTTTTGGGTTTATCCACAGATGTTCAATTGGGTTCAAGTCTGGGCTCTGGCTGGGTCATTCAAGGATATTCACAAAGTCAGTTCTCAAGGCCCAAACATACTTATGGCAAAGTTATGCGACCAACGTTATACTGTTAGCAAACATTCCAACACTGCTGTGAGCATTTGGAGGCAATCCGGATGCTTGATCTGCGAAATAATGGTCCCTAAAAGACCCGTTGTAACTAGGGGCATAAAGGTACATGCATTCGTCCCGAACAATCATGGTATGTCACGAATACAGGTGATCCACACTCTAAGCCACAAGCTTGCTAGGAAAGCTTTTTAGCCTAACCTACTTTAACCAGCAAAAATCACCAATAATCGCAATAAGCTCTGTGTTTTGTTACTTTCGATAACAAAGTGCCATCTTTCAAATTCTGCCCATTTTATCACGAAATTTAAACAATAAATGCCGTTTTACCGCTTTTTGATATGGCATGACAGATCATTGTATGGGCACCTCAGTTCAACCGGGAGCACGAGTGAACGTGATCATCCCTTTCTCTTCACTACTGCAGAATGAACATGAAGGTATGTTGAAAGATACAGTACAACTTACAGAAACGTATCATATCTTGTGTAATTGCTTAGTGATTAAATTGCAGAAAGATGTCAGTAAAACAGTTTCTAAACAATGTCACGTAGTATTACATTTACCTTCAGAAAAAACATTCAGTGTCAACAGCTTGTTCGCTAGAGAAATGAACTGTCTAGCTAAATTTATACACTATATTAGCCTATATATTAATCATATTTTATTAACCTGTTCGTTAATGGCCTAAAAGGCCTAAATAAATCCGTCATGAAAACAAGTTATGACAGCCACTATGACTATGACTAGTTCAGAGCTAATGCTATATCTTTAGATGCGTTTTAAGCTTTGCCCACTTTTAAGGCAATTTAATACTCTGGTGGTTCTCAAAGGTTAACTGTTTGTAATTCTTGCGATTCTTTGCTCTTCTTTCTTTACTTTTCATTATTCTGTTTATATACTTTGCTTAAGTTTAATTGTATGTATCCGTAGTTTAATTTATTAAAAACACTATATCCACGCTCGATTGTCTGTTCGCAGATTGCACATCAAAGCCACTACATTATAATGCTTTTCACTGCCATGAAGCATTGGTATCAGAACAAATCAATTTCCATATGAAAGACAGACCCTTTCTTCCTCAGGTCTTTCCGTTCAATGATACTTCTTTTTCCACATCTTCTTTCATCCCTTAGAAGTGCTATGTTTTTAAGTTTAGAGTTACATGGATTGTCAAAGAAACTCAGGTTGGTACACATCACATACACATTTTATTGGTTCTCTTTTCCTTCACAAAGGCAAAGCCAATTCCAATAAGTAAAGTCCTTTTTGGTGTGGACACAAATGTCTGGTGGGGTGTTGGTGTAATGTGAACTTTGGCATTTCAGCTATCCTCATGCAAAGTTGTGAAATGGGGAGTTTTGCATTCCTGACACTTTTCTTTAGTTTTTGAAGATGGTTCTTGAAATGAAAAGCACAGATCTCATTTAAGGAAGTTCCAAAATTTCTAATGTCTTCTGCTAAGTGGGTAAGAGAGTGGATATTGTATAAAGTGAAGATCTTAGTAGTTCTTCAACATAGGAAGTATATGCATTCCTTGTGTTGTCATTAGAGTTAAACAGTATGGACGTGGCAATAGGTAGTGTCAGGAAGTGGTGGTAGAAGCTCTCAGGCAGCACCACATGAAGAGCAACAGGTCCAGTGTACAATTAAAACTGTCAGAATTCAGTTACTTTCCATCTGTGCAGAACCGCAAGAGACCATGACTGTCTGGCAAATTCTCTTGGCAGTGAAAGAAGTTTGAATAAAATTTCACCGATTTGTCCTGAGATGGTTTACACTGTCTTGGACCCTGTTTGAGGAAGGTTAGTAAGCATCTAACCACACCCAAGCAGACCAGATGCATGTAGTCTATGTCCACTTTGGTGAGAAGTGTAGGACTACCAGATAATACCTCTTCTGTTCTTGATTTAAATCTTCTCTTGTGATTGGTAAGTAAACACAGCCCTGTGCTTCACGTATTGTCCTTTAATAGTGCCTCGCTCGCAACTACTACCTCTCGTTGAAGCATCATAAATTAAAGCACCAACTTTCTCATTTAAGGTTTCATCTTTGAATGCAATTACATCTTTTTGGAGTCTAGTAAGCTTTTCATGAAATTCTGACATGAAATCACTCACAGAATTGGGTTTCATTTATTAAAATATGGCTACAATAAATGCCTGAAACCTTTTGACACTACAAAGAATTGGCCAAATCTGGACATTTGATGACTTGAACAATGGCGAACCATCTATGTTGAAATTTAGGAGTACATTATATTCCCTGGATAACTAATCTGGGTACTGTGAACATATTTCCAAAATTCCAGACTCTATCGATATTGATCACTACATAATTCCTGTGTTTGTACTTGGCAAGGAGTTCCTAAGTGTTCTTGCATCTTTAAGCAGCCAATGTCCATGTTTTCTTAACAGAGAGAGGGGCTCATCAACAGATGTTCATGTTGCTTTATTCTGAATAGCTCATTTAGCCAAATCTCTCCTTAAATCACTCAATTCCTCTGAGGAGGTGCCTGTTTGTGTACCATCACTTTGACTGTAACTGTCATAGTGCTGGCCATCCTGGTCATACTTAAGATTATCAATGTCTGCAGTACTCCCTGTACCATCTTCTCTCGGTATGCTGTTGTTGGTTGCACCCACGTCAGCAGCTAAAGAGGACTGATCCTCCTCTGATTCACTGCTAAACAGTGATTCAGCATTTTGCCTCCTCCATTTTTTATGGTATGCCATCTATCAAAAGGTATTGTTAGTCGATGTGACCTTTTTATAGTACACCTTTTAACCCTAAGATTATTCGGGTAAGGTTAGTCAAATCTAGCCTAAACCAAATGGTCTATAAACTCACCAGCTAGCAGGTTGAAGTCCTTCGGAATGACGTAGAAGACTACCTTGTGGTTGTTCTTTATCGAGTCTCAGTTTGTAGTTATAAGTCAAATCTCACGGAAGGCAAATGTAACAATAAAATATATCTTTTATTGGTTACAATACAAAGCAGTTAATGCAAAATAAAACAAAATAAAACTTAACCTAAAAAGATCTATAACCTAGATTTATCCAGCAATATTGGAGATGCTGTTAAACTCTCACGTGTAATTAGGGTTGCGCCGTATAGCAGGTACAGGAAAATTACCGGTATATATTTTATTTCAGATGGTACGGTATCATGATTTTGCTCATTTCAGTACTTGATATGCTGCTGTTCCACAGTTCACTGCTAGGTGGCAGTGTTACCCAAACTGATGCAAAACCAGCAAATGGGACAACATAGAAGAACAAAATGGATAAAGCATGCCTAAAAATAATTAATAGGCAGCGGCTATTTACACAAGTGAAAAATAGCAATTAGACGCTGTCATGCTGTCAAAACCCAGGGTTGTGTTGAAAACTGTAACTAGTATTTGCATTTTGTCAATACTAGTTACTGTTAGTCAAGCACAGTACAGTACACGTAGCAAGTTTTTTTTTTTTTTTTTTTTCATTTTTTATAATATAGATTTTTATTAAAAAAAAGATTGAAAGTGTGAATGGTCTCTCTCCCCATTTATGTATGTAGCCTATGCGTGCGGGGGTGGGGTTAGATTTTCGAATAATAATAAAATAATTCCCAGCGATCATCGAATATTATTTTTATTTGAAATGCCAATCCCTATTACAATTCAGAGACAGTAATATTGTAATGTAACTACTTTCAAATGACAGTAACTACTATTATATAATGTATTACATTTTTTAAAGGTCCCGTTCTTCGTGATCCCATGTTTCAAACTTTAGTTAGTGTGTAATGTTGTTGTTAGAGTATAAATAAAATCTGTAAAATTTTAAAGCTCAAAGTTCAATGCCAAGTGAGATATTTTATTTAACAGAAGTCGCCTACATCGAATGGCCAGTTTGGACTACATCCCTCTACTTCCTTCTTTAATGACGTCACTAAAACAGTTTTTTGACTAACCTCCGCCCACAGGAATACACAAGAGTTGCGTTTGTAGAGTGTGTTTGTCGCCATGTCGTCGAAATGCTGTTATTTTCATCCCGCAGTCCAATCACCGGGTCTGATTCCGGCTCAAATTGATAGGGTAAAATTAAAGACATGTTTACAATAACACTGAGCGCATGCATCTCCATGTTATGGTAAGAGGCGTGACCTTTCCGGGCAAGGAGCGCTAAGCTGCTGTCGAATCACAACACAGGAACCGCTGGCACAATCAGAACTCGTTACGTATTTCTGAAGGAGGGACTTCATAGAACAAGGAAGTCATCAGCCCGTTTTTATGACAGTGGAAACAGCGGTATACAGATAAGTAAATTATGTGAAAAATACTGTGTTTTTTTACACGCGAAACATGAACACATGTTATATTGCACACTATAAACACAATCAAAGCTTCAAAAAAACACGAAAAACGGGACCTTTAAGTAACTTGCCCAACTCTGCTCACAAGTAGGCATTTATATGCTTCCCTGAACTGCCTGGCGTTGGGGTTGTCTTTGTGCCCACCCCTTGCTCTTATGGCAGCAAAGAAGAGCTCCAATTTGTAGGTCAGAAGATAACTGCATGCTGCATTGGCACTCTCAACAAGATCCTGGTAGATGTTGAGCGCACTTCTGCCATTAGCAATGAAGTCTTCTTTTTTGTTGTGTGGAGTGGCACCATCTTGTTGTACTGCTGGACCTTCAACCCATGGAGCATAGATTCTACCTGCTTTAAAATGGTCTCAGCCAGGTCTTTAGTTGTTAGCTTGACTGGGGCTTTGAAGCTTTTTCAGAGAGGATTTCAGCTGTTCAGTACATCAAAAGCTACAGTGTGCACAAACTGCACAGTTGCAGCACAACCCTTGAACTCCTCCAACTTCAAGCCTTGCTCACAGAACTCCACACTGCTTCTAAAGAGCTGTGCTGTCAGGTGAACTTTCATTTTTTGCTTTCTCCATTGTAAATGAGTCATCCTTAGCCTGTTTCCAAATTGCAGACCTTCTTTCTCCTGTAGTCCATTGAGGGCTTCAAAGTACTTCTTCCTTCCATCTTCTGTCTTAAATTCAAATGAAGATGCAAAGGCATTACGAAGAAGCTTTAGCATGTGGCATGCATCCAGGAACACATGTACTTTATGCATAGGGATGCAAGAAGCAGGACTTCATGTTGTTAATATTTAGCTCAGTGCCAAGTCCCCTTATCATGGTCAAGTTGCTTGTGAGACAACTTTAACACAAACCTCATGAAGCCTGCTAAGGCTCTCCCTTATGACATTTGCCATCACTTTTCCATCCATACCCGTGATAAGGAAGTATGCAAAGGGAATTTTCCATGACTCATTGACAGCTACAACCATGAGGACCAAGGCCTGGGTGGCCAGTGTGTTCTCCAGTGCCTATGTTCACATAGCCATGGAACTGGTCCCCTGCAAATTCAGTCATCTTCTGAATGTACAATTCATCCATCATTAGGGCACAGACAGTTTCTTTTCCCATCTCTTTGTTTGCCTGTACATAACTTTGTAGTGTTGTGAAAGACGTCACAGTAAATCCAGGATCGGCTGAGATGCTGCTGTACCAATTACGGATGGTGTGACTGTGTGGCAGAGCTTTATGAAAATTGTCACGGACATAATCATATGCCTTTGGGGAGTAAAAGTGTAGTGTGATGGAAAACTGCTTCAGCTCCTCTGAGTACTTAGCTGACTTTTTCCCCTGCTGTATTTTCCGCAAGATGTGTTTTGGCACTTCATTAACTGACACATTGATTTGGTATAAACAGATTCACACCCTTTAAGGTGCCGACATTTTCATTTAAACCGCTGGACTTTTAGCATTGCCTTCTAAACTTTTTGCTGTGGTATTTTGTAGAATTTGCTCTGTGGCCTGATTTTTTTTCTGTTTCAAGTCCTTGGACTCTAGGTCAGTGGTCTCAAACTCAATTCCTGGAGGTCTACAGCTCTGCCCAGTTTTGCTCCAATCCTGCTCCAAGGACAAATTGGGTCCCACGGCGTTGCTGTCAGACTGGATGTCTTCAGTCTTTTCCACATGAAAAGAGGTCACATCTCTCAAGTTTGGCTTGACCAATGAAAAAGCTCTAATTTCAAGCTGTCTTTGTCTGGAAGCTGACTCATTTGAATGATGAAAGAGGGCCCCCTTTGTGCACCCTTTATACTTTGATTAATATAACAAGCACATGCAAATTATGAGGAAGTGATATACACCAATGGGTAGGATACTAAATGAGGACTATTTTAATATGAAGAATGATACCAATAAAGTTACATTATGTTACAGTTCTGTCATAAGCTATACATAAAATAGTATACAATACAAAAGACAATATGCAAAACAGTAATAATACGCACAATGTCCTGGAGATATGCATGTTCCTTCAAAGAAAGATTTGTCTATGAATTAATGGAAAGAAGTCTTTTTTTTATGGCCTTATGTGTCTTTCCTAGGCATGTACTGCTGCATGTTGCCACCTTCCTTCAACTGGAATGTCTCTGAGGTTGACTAGTTACCTGGCTAGTGTCAGCAGGGGAATAAAAGTTGATAATGATGAATGGGAATCAGATTTCTCAGAGCCTGCTCGAACCTTTGCCTGTTAAGGCCCCAATGTACTTCAAACGAAATCGAAGGACGAACTGATATGACGTAATTTCGAACAAAATCAGGCCAAAACGAGGTTCGTTTTGTGTTCTTTTTGGAAGTTTGAAACGGCTTGCCAAAGTGCCACTTTCAGGAAAAGTTTGCTCCAGCTGCAAAACACCTTTGTACTACCATTGGTCCATGACAATAACGTAACAGGAGGTGTGTGCCGAGGCTCCGCCTTCATTCACGTGGAACTGTGCTTTGACTCATTTCGTCTCTACCCATGTTATGATCAGATGCTTTTCTTATGCTTTATATAAAAAATGCTTGTTTTCTCATTTTTGTTGTGTTTATTTTATTACTGAGAAGAAAGTATACAGCACATATTTACATATTCATCAAAATATCGCTCTCAGCTGTAATGACTGAGACAAATCAGACACAGTTATTTGTTAGTTAACCAATAGTTTTAAGCTCACTCTGGGGTCTGGCTTCCATCCCCCGAGAAGTTCTCAGTCACAAGTTTTATTGCACCAATAAATGCCGCATGGAGAGCAGAGAAGAGACACACAAAACGTGCATCTCTCCTGCATTATCATCACATAACACAGATTCTCTTGCATTAATGTACAGACAGACTGTTTTATAAATGAACATTAACAATCCCAGGAGATGAAATATTATCCATTATTACCATTGATGTATTACAATCATTGTATTCACGTATGTATGTGGTTTTATGATACATTTAAAGTAACTTCAATTATGCCATGTTTAGTGTCTATGGGTTCCCAGCGGGAAGATTTGAATGCTTGCGTATGCGGTATGTCCATACCTGCGCAACACATAAGTATTACAAGAATCTTTAATAGTTCTTCTTCAAAGCTCAGCCAGTTTAATCTTGCTCAGTCATAAAAGCCCCAACAACGGGGAGTGTTGTCACCCGGAAACACAACACCTTCATTGGCTACACCAATTTTAAGAGGTTGGACTTTGACCAGAGGTTAAAAGCTAGAGAACAATGCCACTCCCTCTCTTTCCCTTGCTTCTGGACGACCGAACAGATCTCCTTGCGGCCGGCCTAGGCCAGGCCCGCAAGGCCGGTAGGCACCGGCCTACAACACCCAGCCATGTGCTCATCACCCAACAGACTGGCAACAACTTCAGATGAAAACCTCAAGATTTATCCTCAACCTACAGACCCGACGCTCCTCAGCCTAAGGGCATCTTGCAAGTATCATACATTTTAATGCTAAACAGCGATTTAGTATTGATTTGTAAGACTTACCTTTGCTATTGCTAAAAGAAACTGATGAGTCCTTTACAGATTGTCTTTGACTTTTTCCTATAGCTCTAGTAACAGTACCTCCTCTGGTTCAACTATATCATTACTCATTCTTACCTACAATACGTATGTGTGTGTGACCTTTGTTGTATGTTATGTGTTTGTTAGTTTAGTTATGTGTTTGTGAGTTAGTTAATAAAGATTAATGTAGCTATATCCAGTAAATCTGATTAACAGATTTACATATTCATAATTAATCATAATTAATAAATCATATTGAGTTATGAATAATTATTAATATTTCCCCTTTGAGTTAATTCGCTACACAGCAGTGTGGGTGGCGTCAGATGTTTGTTTACAGTATATCGCTGGTCACGCATTTCGAACTTCGTTTTACCCCTAAACAAAGAATGCAAAAAGAACTTCCTTTGAAGTTGTAGCAAATTAGCTCAAAATAAATATGAATAATTAATCATAACTAGTTATAATTAATTATTAATATTTGAATCAGTTAATAAAATTAACTTAATGTAATAAAATTAATATTACAATCAATTAACCTGTTGTCCAATGAACACTCAGTGTTAATTGTTTATTAATTCTAAGAAATGTTCATTTCCAGGTTATGGGAAATAATAATCTTATTCTACTAAAAGCCTGTAGTCAGGATCGACATGAATAGGGACTCCAGTATATGAGCACAAAACACAGACAACTTTACATGTGACATGAATGAGACTTTATTAACTAGACTAAACACTTAAACTACTCTAACATTCACACACATACATGCATACAGTTTACCAAGAGAGAGAGAGCTAAAGCAGAGTACAGGAAGCAAGAGGTTACAGCATTGTTTGACATTTAGCAGATCAGCAGCCTTGAGCAAACCATCAGTTTAGTTTTAAAAGGCCCTTCTTTAAAAGGGGTAAGGATACTCAACGTATACGATAATGAGACTAAAGCCCTATTTGGACGGGACTAGTTTCACAGGGGGACGTTAGAGAAATTTCTGTTTCACAGACGTACTTTGAGATTTTAATCCCGTCCGAATCTGCCATGTCTGTCTTTTTCTCACACGACCTCTGTAAAAATTCCAGAGCAAATTACCTACTGTTTTTCGTCAAACTCGGCGGTCCTCAGAGAAATCTAATCCCGTCCGAATGCGAATGTCTGTGATTTCCGAAAATGTTTTTTCCAAAACGCTTTTTCTTGTGTGTTTTGGTCAACGTGAACTACCGTACAATCTCTCGCTATCGCGCCGGTATTCAAGTTTCTGCTTTTTGCGCACCGATAATGGATGTAGATGTGTTTGGTACACTGCGAAGAAATAAAAAAAATAAATCAACAAGAAAGAGCCAAATCACGTAAACTGTTAAGACTGGCTACTGTAGCTAATATCAGTGTCAGGTAAGATTACTTTCATTTCTGCACTTAATTACATAACGTGTAAATTATATAAGTTAAAACCTTTTATTCCAGTGGGTTTATTATAAGAACCCAGTTCTATTAAATCATGATGATAAATGTATGTTTAGTTTTTTCACACTACAATTTTTATAAAATGTTTACAAAACACTAAATGTGTTAGGATGTTTTACTTTATATTTCAAAGTGCATTCTGAACACGTGATCTTCTGAAATGCCCACATGTAAAACACAGACACTCCTACCTCGGTAATAAACACGAAGATGTTAGTCCCATCCGAATCCGTACATAAAATCACAGACGTAGGTTGATAAGAATTGTTACTCAAACGTCGTTTGGAAAACTAGTCCCGTCCGAATAGGGCTTAAGTTTGATACATGCATGTTTCTCCAAGTTGAATTAAAACTGTCCTGATGCAATTTGTGGAGGCTCCCATTGAATCTTTGCTGATATTGTCTTGATGAAAGAGAGCCAACTGGATTCAGAGGATCTTTGGTGAATGGAAGGTCTAGGCCGAGACCTGGCACGAGCTTGGGTTCCTTAGAAGCTTCTAGCTTCTTACAGCGTCATCTTGACGTCAGCATTTGTCAGTAAAAGAGAAGAAGAGGAGGAAGAGCAGGAAGAGAAGGGGGTTTGATCTTGTGATCAGTGAATATAAGGGGTGAAGATGTCACACCCTCTGGAGGTGTCTGAGCCAATAAGGAGTTTCCCTTTCAGAGGGAAGTTTTACGAGTCTTTGTTCTGTAGCAAGATATTAGCATAAGACACTGGATTGGATGAATGAGAGAATAACCTTCTAGATTCTTATAATACTAACATGTCACAGAGTTAGTAACATGTAACATAAATTACCAAATAGGAAATGAAAGTTGGAGTCCGTAGATACCAAACATGCTGCCAATGTGATCTCAGTTAACTATACATTTGCGACTATGGAACATTAATACCAAAATAGTTCAAAAGAGAGAATTAATACATAGAATAAAGCCTATAAAAGGAAAGTCATGAGATGGGAAAATTGGATACATGTTTATACATTTCCCAAGTGGTTATATAGAGAATACATAGGATTAAGAGAGTTTATTTGTCCTTCTCAGAAAGAATGAGTCACTAGTCTCTACAGCATTCTTCCAGATCATAAAAGTACCATATATCTGTAACAGGACACCTAGGTTGGCCTGTGTGGGCCACACTTGGGATGCTGGTTGCAGTTTTAGGGGGATGGGTTCAGATAACTTTGATAGTGAGAGTGAGTTTATGGGTAATTCATTAATACAATGAATAATTGTGTGGCTGATTGGTCCAGATGCTACAGAGTATACCGGGGCCTTTAAGGTCTTGAGGGGTCTGTTCGATTGTCTGATTGGTCCAGGCACTACAGCTCTGCAGTTTTCCTCAAATAAAAATCAATTAATTATTTTACAGGACATCTGGATTTGCAGACACACATGAATGGATGTGATGGGTGAAGTTGAGGAGAACAAAAAGTGATAGACGTCCTGCCAATTGCAGAAGAGCTTCATATGATCTGATCCATAAAAGATTGACAGCATCCCCATCTTGTCAGTAGAGCAGCAGTTTCAAGCACCTGCAATACATCCAGTTTCAAATACAGCAGATTCTGTGTCCCACCAATATGAGATCAACATTACAACCAATGAATCACAACTTCACATAAAATGTATTTATATGAATATATTTTATTATTTATAGTTGAGAAATGTTCAAGTCCTCTGCAACTCTGAAGCAGACCTTTCAGTGAATCTTTGATTTTGCATTGTCTAAATATCTCTTGGTCAGAAATTGATCTTAGTAAGAAGATTCAACTAAGTAAGAAGCCTGACAAGTTTTGTATTTTCTCATGGAAAAGCATTTTCCTTTTCTTTTTGAGCAAATAGAGTCTTCATTCTTTCCACTTTGCCCAGTGTTGGTCATGTGTGCACTTTGTAAACATAAGAATGAAATTATTAAAACTAATGTTTTATTAACACAGGTCATAAGAACAATGTGAATAATTTACAAATACTGCATTTTTTTCTTTTGTGTGTGTGTGTGTGTGTGAGAGTAGATCCCATTTATTAGACAACACTGTCAATGTGAGTACCAATTCACATTAAATCAATTGCCCAGATGCCTTCTCGTGTTTTGAAATTTGGCAGTAATTGATTTAATGTGAATTGGTACTCAGTAGTACTGACGTATTTCAGTCGGTGCCCTTAAATGTACAGAGTTCAGTACCCAACCCTACACTCAAACCTGTAAGAATGTAGATGACACAGAAAAGCCCAATGCTGAGTATACGCTGCTTGCAACAGCAACGCAATGTACTCCAGGCAAACTGATGGCAAATTTGCACTCAGAAAGTCCCACAAGCGACATTCAAATAAACGCACTCCCGGAAATCACCTGAAACGTCACATATGGCCCCAATTGGTTCCTTAAATCTCAAAGGGTATGGCTCTCCAGACCAAACTAATTATTCCTGCTACAATAGGCAGCAACTCACACAAATGACCCTTGACATCTGAGGCTTGACTTACTATCTTTTATTAAAAAGCTGTGAAATGCTTGATTTTAATTAGATTGAACTGTTTTTCTAGCAATATGTTTCAAATGTATTTGAAATTTGTATTGCTTCTTTTGTTTATCTTCTACTGTTTCATGGAAGAATTTTTACCAAGGTATTTTTAGACTAAATTAACCTTACAGTTCATTAGAGATTAAAAAAAAAAAATCAATACTGAATGTAGCTATAAAATATTTATGAACTTTTAACACCTTCTTTTTTTTTTTTTTTTTTTTTTTACTCAAGTCACCATTTAAATTTTAATTCAGGGATATGGTATAATTGTTTTTTCTATGTACTTTTGTGACAGGGCTTTTATTTTGGTCTGGCGATATGACGTCACAAGGCTGCGCCGCTTTTATTGCGTTTGTTGAGATTCGACTGAACAAGGGTTTGTTTATACTCTGCTTAAATCGATACAAGCCGTCCAATCGATTGTATCGTATTAACAAGCTATACAAAACGAGTTACTTATATTGAATGCAACACTGTCATGCTGAATAACGTTATTTTTATGAGTAAAGCGCATCCGCACACGAGTAACAGAAAAGTTGTGTCTCATTTCCCGTCGTATTTCGTTAATCAGTTTATTGTAAACACGAATTCTGTCACTGGCAAGTAGTGATAAACTTATTGAGAAATAATAACTAAGTGAGAAACTTAACTTTTTGAAACTCCCATTCAAGATTAAGTGACACTTGCTGGTTAAAACGGAGTAAATGCAACAAGAACACAAACATTTGTAATGACAACTTTAATTAACCAATAGCAAATGTTTAGATAAAAGTGTAATCGATTAAATATAATCTAAAAGCAAATAAGTAGCAAATATAAATCGTAAATAAGTACGAAGTGTATTTATGACTCCCTTACCAGTGCGCTGACTACTGAACTAGGGAGGATTTATTTTTCTTTCTGTTAATTATTCTCATCTTAAACATGACAATTTGTCCAAACAGAAAACTCCTGGTGAAGCAGCTGAGATCCACGTAACACACTTTTATAAAGATGGCGTTTATTAAAGAGGAGAGTGAAGAAATGAGGATTGAAGAAACGTTCAGTGTGAACCAAGAAGAAAATGAGACACAAACAGGTTAGTTTCATTCTCAAAGCTGAATTAAGTCATTTGATCCTTATTAAAATATCAAGTCCTAAAGAAATCAATAAATCTGGTGCACTTTGAGTTAAAAATGAGAAGCTCCAACCCATATTCAGTGTGTAAAAAAAGTCTGTGCATTGACTTGTACGTGAACTTTTTAAAGGGGACTCAACCCTCTTTTAGTTGTAATAGTGTCAGTCTACATTACACTACATAATATTAATAATAATAATAATGGTTATAATACTATTCCCATGACAGTAATATCCCTATAGTGTAAAACAAATGCACTGAAAAATGAATGAAACTTTAATAATTAGCAACCAAATGAATAATCGCTTTTACTTTGTTTGACAACAGTGGCGCAAAACACGACATCAAAGACCTTTCATGTATTAATTGTTTTGCATTTTTCATTGAGAGCATATGTCGTAGCTTAGATATATTTTTAAGATGGAAGAATGTGGTTTTACAAATGCTAGAAATGTAGCTTCAAATGAAAGATTGGTGTCAAAGAGCACACCCAGGTTCCTAGATGACAACAAAGATTTAACAGAGCAGCCATCAAGTGTTAGATAGTATTCTAGGTTATTACGTGAAGAAGTTTTTGGTCCAATAATTAAATCTGAAATAATAAAAAAAACACAGAGGTTTCAAGAAGTCGAAAATGACTAATCCAAATACTAATTTTAATAAGAAGTTTAATAGCCAGCTTGAAGGTTTTTGGTATGTATAATGACAATATAAAAAAGGTATATGAGTGAATAGCTGCATTTCCACTCTCAGACCAAAGGTGGGTGGGCTAGGGCCAGTTACGTTTCCACTGTCACTTTTGGGCTTCCTCTGGGTCAAGGCTGGAAAGACTGGACTGATTTTCTACTGTTTATTGTCAATCTCCATCTAACTCAGCCAGTTAAGATCTACATTTGGCCTTAGATGTTACATGAATATGGTCCCTGGAGCACAGGTTTTATCATCTGGCAATTTTCAATGCACATTTGCACAAGAGTGCAAGTTGCAACTATTATTAACATTAATAGAAAGATTAGGCATATCAGTATGTCACAATATCACCCTGTTTGGACTCTTGTTTTGCACCATTTCCTGCCAGTCTGTCATCATAGTTATGCATTTGAATTCACAAGCTTGCATTGAGTCAATATCAGTTACTTTGGATATACTGTATATCAGGTACAGTACATGAAAAATTTTCTCAAGAAAAAAAAAATCTCTTAACTAATGCTGTAAAATACACATGGGAATCAGTTGGTACATTAATATTGAAGGTTAAATGAACCAATTTGTATACAAACTTAAATTACCCTTCAGTAGTAAGTTGTTTATATATATATATATATATATATATATATATATATTTATTTATACAACAGTTCTGTCTGGTTCTCGAATCTGATTGGCTGATAGCCATGCGATATTTCAGTGATAACAGCACTCCTACTGCCTTTTCACCGTTTGTATCACTCCGCTTGAAGTGACCGTCATGGCGGCCGATCAAATCAACCGTAATTTTTACAAATACTACTTCTTGTACCACGAACTGTAGTTTTAATAGTTTTTTAGGCGAGAATGTAGTTGTTTAGACCTGAAATATGTGACTCATATTTAATAACAGCGCCTATTTTACAATTTGTTTTGACGTTTTCGGAGATGCGAGCTCGAGTGCGTCAGCGGCCGTTCAGTGCTTCTGTAACCGCCGAGAACAGCTTCATCTCGGCCAGTGCCTTGGGGATTTGCCGCTGGCTCTTATAGTGGTTAAACATGAGACATAATTCAATTTGAGTACATAGAACGGGCAATCTTTGGTCTTCTTAATCTATTATTTGTTCCAGAGCAAGTCGAATTGTGCTATATTAAATTTGATAATAATAAACGTTACGTTACATCCTTATATAGCACATTGGCTACAACTAGACGGGACATATCAGACTCTTCTCCGCTACGTAATACATAAAACATTAAACTTTATAAACATATGTTTTTTTTTGAGTAAAGAAAACGCTTTACAATTTTTTTTTTTTCAAACATCAGATCTTTATTTACCTTTGCATTGCACAGAGGAGATGTCCAAACTGCCTGCGCACTTTATTCAGGAGGTGAGGCAGATTAATGAGGCTTGATTGACAGTTTGAGGATCCAATGGAGTTAGGAGGTTTTGTCACAAGCTCTTTAAAATCCTTTTCATTCGTTAAATATTTGTAAAACCCACATACAAGCGTAAATGGTGACCTAATTTTTTTACTAGTGCTTTATGTTTGACTGAACTGTACAGTTGTGCTTATTTGTTGTTCTAAATATTATTGTTAATAAATATGATTTTATATAAATATGTCCATTAAGTAATATGGATTGAGTGAACATTACATTAATACGCCATTAGATGGTGGCAACACTTTACAGGAGAATGAGTCAGTGAAGCACAAGAGACTTTTAAATTGAAAGGAACTTTTGCAAAAGGAAGTTGTTTTAGCGCTGTGGTGTAATGGATGTTACGGAAAAGGACAAATACAAAGATCGCTTTCCTCAGCGGACATTCAAACGGACTTGTATAAAGGATATAATATTATGGACATCGACTTGAAGAATGAATGTAATGCAATATACCAGACACAGGTAATAGCCTACTCTCTCTCTCTCTCTCTCTCTCTCTCTCTAATACTGTACAAAATTCAATGTGTTTCAATGAAGCGACTCAACGTTCCTTCGTTACTAGTTCTAAAGTGACGTTTTAGAGTTAGTAACGGAGGCTTGGTTCAACTGACAACTTGAGTTTTGAAACGTTCCTTCGTTACTAGTTCTGAAGTGACGTTTTAGAGTTAGTAACGGAGGCTTGGTCCAACTGTCAAATTGAGATTTGAATCCGTGGCGGAAGGAAGTAGTGCTGCACAAAAGACGGTTTTAAAGACACTCCGTTGTTGTTCTTATTTATTTACACACTCGTGCCGTCGAACTGTTGTATAAACGCAATATCACACTCGTAGCCGTGCGATATGGCTGTATATCAGCACGGCTACTCGTGTGATATTGCTCATATATATATAATAATAATAAAGTTATAATAGGCCCACTAACTTTAACTAACTTTCTCTTTTTTTAAATATAAACATTTAAATGGTGGCTGTCAACTTGATGAATTTATTCAAACATGCATTATATAGGCAATTGAAGAACATTAAAAATTATAATCAATATGTAAAATGGTGCATATATTTAGCTAAATGCTCCTCTCTATAGTTAATTTTTCTAGCTTACTAACAAGTTTATGGTCATGATGAATATGTTTGTTCTAAGGTAATTGTGACGTTACGTTTGTTTACAAGCTGTTAACTTCTTTCCGTGGTTGAAATACTGATTAAATGATTACATGACATGATATGGATGTTGGTCAGTTGTTCTGTATCCTTTAACATACCTTTAGGTGTTCATTCATGTTTATTTCGCATTGTAACTGGTATTAAAGCGGAGGAGAGGATCAGTTCATGTGCGCGTCAGGCTGCAGCTTCTTTTGAACTGAGGCACTGTGATCTGTCGCGTCACATTAAAGAGCGCCAAATCCGTATTCTTGCGCTTTTTTAAGTGGATATACGGAAATCCTTGACCTTTCCTAGTGGGTATAAGGCATATACCTGCGTATCACGTAGACTACACCACTGGGGGGATCCCCCTAAGGAGAACTCACCGGGGCCTCCCAGGCACACGTCTGTATACATAAAGAACAAGTCCCAGCTAGTAGGCTGTATGGCATGTGAAACGGATCATTTATAGCCTTTTCTCACAGCAGCTGCAATAATTAAACGTATCTTTTAGATGGCAGATTGTATGGTATGACAAATTAACTTTAGAGATTAGACTGTACAGAAATTTAAATCTACAGGTTACGCTAATACACTAAATACACAGTCGCACAATGCTGATGTTGTTAAAGGATCTGTTCACTTTCATATAAAATTTCCTGATAATTTACTCACCCCCATGTCATCCAAGATGTTCATGTCTTTCTTTCTTCAGTCTAAAAGAAATTAAGGTTTTTGATGAAAACATGCCAGGATTATTCTCCTTATAGTGGACTTCAATGGGCACCAAACGGTTGAAGGTCAAAATTACAGTTTCAGTGCAGCTTCAAAGGGCTTTAAACGATACCAGACGAGGAATAAGGGTCTTATCTAGCGAAACGATCAGTTATTTTCAAAAAAAAATTAAATGTATATGCTTTATATAAACAAAAGATCGCCTTCCAAGTGCTTGACATGGGGGTGAGTAAATTATCAGGAAAATTTTATTTGAAAGTGAACTAATCCTTTAACAAACAATTTGAGAACAAAGTAGAACATTTAATAATGATTTGCACAGTTTGACGTAATCCAAATTAAGCGATCGTTAGATTTAATCACCATTGGCAGCGCGATTTACTGCCTTTTTTTTTTCTCAGTCAGAACAAAAGTGGCAGACATGTTACTTACTTGTTCATACATTTTCCTGTGAAAATTCTTATATTGGTCATACTTCCAAGAATATAATCTGTGATTCCGAAGTACAGTATCCACAACGACAGCAAACATTAGATTTATCCATGCTGAAGAGCCGTGCCAAGGCACAGCCCACGTAAAGATGACAATTCCGCAAACAACTGCAATTGCAGGTTTCAAACAGAGATGGCGACAAAGAGACAATTTACGGACTGCAGTTTTAACTGGTGCAGAAAAGAAAGTCCATTTTCATGAAGTGATGCCTTTAAATCTGAAAACCAACCAGTTCTCCCATGGTCAAGCTGTGTTTGATAAGGGGTTTGATAACATGCAGCATAAAAGTTTGAAAGTTAAGAAAGCAAAGAGTTGACAATATTGATATGAAGTTCTGAGATTACAGGAATAATCCCTTTAAGTTGCCATTTTCAGTACGTTTTCGTGTCTTATGCTGGTTTTGATGTCTGCTGCTTTGTGTAATTAAACTGGTGTTAACTTGTTTATTTATTTATTTTTTTACCTTAGACCTAATGCCACTGAAAGAGGAGAGTGAAGAACTGAATGAAATAGAAGACAAAAGTTGGTACAAGAAAAATCAGTATGAGAAATATAATTTTTGCACAACTAGAAAAAAATCCACAAAGACTTCCTCACAAGAAAAAAGAGGTCAGAAGACCAAATCTAACAGCCATTTCAGCTGCGAACAGTGTGGAAAGAGTTTCAGTATAAGACAAAATCTTGAAGTCCACATGAGAGTTCACACTGGAGAGAAGCCTTTCACCTGCCAACAGTGTGGAAAAAGTTTCAGCCAAAAAACAAACCTTAATACCCACATAAGGCTACACACTGGAGAGATCCCTTACTCCTGCCGACAGTGTGGAAAAGGTTTCACTAAAAAACAAAACCTTGTAGTCCACATGCATATTCACAATGTAGAGAACCCTTACACCTGCCAACAGTGTGGAAGCAGTTTCAATCAAAAAGGAAACCTTAAAGTCCACATGAGAATTCACACTGGAGAAAAGCCTTACACCTGCCCTCAGTGTGGACAGAGTTTCACACATAAAAACACCCTTACATCCCACATGAGAAGTCACACAGGAGAAAAGCCGTTCAAATGTGATCGGTGTGAAAAGAGCTTCACAACAGAACTAAACCTTAGGTATCACATGAATCGTCACACTGGAGCAAAGCCGTTCGTATGTGCTGACTGTGGAAAGAGTTTCACTCGCAAGGTAAGCCTTAATTTCCACATGACGATTCACTCAGGAGAGAACAGTTGTAAATGCGATCAATGTGGAAAGAGTTTCAATCATAAAACCAGCCTCCGCCTTCACACAAAAAGTCTTCACATTGAAGGGACGCCTCACACCTGCGAACTGTGCGGTAAGAACTTCTCACAAAAAGGAAATCTTAAAGCTCACATGAGACTTCACACTGGAGAGAAGCCTTTTACATGTCTAAAGTGTGACATGAGTTTCACATATCGGAGAGACCTGAAACGACATTTGCAAACACATTCATGAAAAATTGTAGAGTTTGAAAGAGGTTGAAAAGGAACAATTTAAACCATCACCTGCACATCTGCTCTGGAGTGCAGTAAACAGCAGAGAAGACTTCACCACTGGTCCCCACTTTACAACAGTTTGGACTCTGTCCCCCAGTTTCACAAACAAGGCTCAAGCCTAATCTCAGACTAAACTGCATGTTTGAGCTGTTTTAACTGAAAGTAACTTGTACTGACATATCTTAAAATATGTCCGTGTCATTGTTTTGTCTCAAGATGCACACCAGTAAGTTGTTGTTTTTTTTCCTTCTAGTAAACTTTTATAAAAGCTACTTAAATGCCCTAATTGAACTAAGGCCTAATCCTAGCTTAGGGTAAGCCCTGTCTGTGAAACCAGGCCTTATGGGTTCAGGACACTGCCCTAATGATTTTTAAAGAGGTTTGGAAATAAAATAATGCATATCTAAAATTCTAAAGACACTGTTTGTTTTAACCCTTGTGCGGTCTGCGTTTGGGAAGTACACTCAGGGTCTTCGGGGTCTCCACAGACCCCAGGCAACAAAATGCAATTTTGTAACAAAATACTTGTTTTTTTTTTTTGTTTGTTTTTTTTTAACAAATGTAATTTTACTCTGTTTATTAATGTTTTTACTCCATGTCTGTGAAGTTTTTGGAGGATTTATCATATTTTTTAAATTTATATATATAAAAAAAAAATATATTTTTTAAGTAGGTTTTTATACAAAAACAGCTTTTTATGTAAAATTCACTTTATAAAAGACCCACATTTCTAAATTTCATTCATGGGGATAACATGGATAATTTGACATGGTTTAGTGTATGATTTTTGCCCATCTTTTGGAAAATGCAGTTATAAAAGTAAAAAAATTATCACTTTTACCAGTAAATGGCTGCAGTATTTGCTATGTGCTATTTGACTGACTGAAAGACATCTTTTTACAAGTATTTTTCAGTTGGATTCATATCTAAATATTCCGAAATCACAATTATAACAATAAAGGCTACTTTTTGTCAAAGTTTAGTACTTTTTATGAAAAAAATCAGTTTTTCAATATTGTTACATTATGATGAGACCCCACTTAGAAATTGGACAAAATTCATCCTCAAAATCAACATTTTTGAAAAACTTTTTTTTTTTCAGTACAAAAAAAATGCTAAACTTTGACAAAAAGTATTTTTTTATTGTCTTTTATTGTTATAATTGTGATTTCATAATATTTAGATATAAATCCAACTGAAAAATACTTTCAGTCAGTCAAATAACATATAGCATATAGTAGAGCTCTGCAGCCATCTACTGGTAAAAGTTATGTTGTTTTTTTTTACTTTTAAAACTGCATTTTTATAAAGTGAATTTTACATAATAAGCTGTTTTTGTAAAAAAAAAAAAAAAATTATTTATATAAATTTAAAAGAAAAACTGCACAAATATGAAGTAAAAACATTAATAAACAGAGTAAAATTACATTTGTTTTTTAAAAAAACAATTGTTTTTTTTTTTACAAAATTACATTTTGTTGCCTGGGGTCTGTGGAGACCCCGAAGACCCACTAACATAAAAACAAGATATCACTCCATTTTTTTTTTCTTTGTAGATCTAGAAAGTGTTAACAACTGTACAAAGTTTCATGTGATTTGGACAAAGAGAACTTTTTTTTTTATTTGAGCAAACGTCATTTGGGGTCTGTGCAGACCCCAAAGACCCTATAAGGGTTAAAGGAACACTCCACTTTTTTCGAAAATAGGCTCATTTTCCAACTCGCCTACAGTTAAACAGTTGAGTTTTACCATTTTCGAATCCATTCAGCCGATCTCTGGGTCTGGCAGTATCACTTTTAGCATAGCTTAGCATAGTTAATTGAATCTGATTAGACCATTAGCATCTCGCTCAAAAATGACCAAAGAATTTTGATTATTTTTCCTATATAAAACTTGACTCTTCTGTAGTTACATCGTGTATTAAGACCGACGGATGGGGAGCGTGCCTTGCAACCATGAAGACATTTGTGAGAGGTGCTGCGTAATATCATTTCGCCTGCTGCACTCATGGTACGGCAGCAAAGTTCCTTGATTATTACGTTGGAATGAGAGTATAGTTCCTAGCCATATCGGCCTAGAAAATCACAACTTTTCATTTTCCGTCGGTCTTAGTACATGTTGTAACTACAGAAGAGTCAAGTTTTAAATAGGAAAAATATTGAAACTCTTTAGTCATTTTTGAGCGAGATGCTAACGGTCTAATCAGATTCAATGAACTATGCTAAGCTATGCTAAAAGTGGTACCGCCAGACCTGGAGATCGACTGAATGGACTCGAAAACAGTAAAACTCAACTGTTTAACTCTATGGGAGTTGGAAAATTAGCCTATTTTCAAAAAAAAAGTGGAGTGTTCCTTTAACTGTGTACTTGGGACAGTGCAAATAAGTGAATAGGGATAAGTGTATCCCCAGGTGGACATAGTGTTGTTTTGAATTTCTGATCTGACGAGGAAAGGGACAACAGCACAACCAAGGTTATAATTTTGCAAGTGGACCCTGCATGCATATTCAACATTGCCTGACTTACAGTTCTCTGGAATACCCACAAACCACCAGCATTCGGTGAACATGACTGATGGAAAGCAATTGCTTCTCCCACTGCAAACAACAAGAATCCCCAGTGGAAGATATCCCTCACCACTGGACTAATCACCCAACCACCTGCAATGTAAATATAAACTCTCTTTTCAAACGATCTTGAAAAGGATGTTTACACAGAGGCTGTTTATCTAGGGTCAGCTTATGACAGATACAAACGTTATACATGCTATCTGAGTTCATAATAAATGCCTATTTAATATTCATATCATCGTCTTGAGAGACAGACCACATATGACTTCCCTTCATAAGACTGTTAATTTCCTGTTCATTGCTTCACCCGAATATAACTGATGTTTATCTGCTGGCTGTTCATTCCATTTAAGTTTGTGTTAGTTGGTAGTTTCTCTTTTGATTATGGATTCTTTTATTTATTAGTAGGTTAGTCATCCTTCTAGTTGTATTAAGTGTGATATTTTCTCTTGTATATATTTTCACTTAATAAATTAATTTTATTTCTACTGTTTTATCGTGTTGATAATCAAAGTCTCTACAAGTTAACCATAATCTCTATGGCTGTGACCATACGCTTACAAGATCAGATGGTGCGTGATAATGGGTTCACAAGAACGAGACGAGACTGTATTTTAACACTTTTTACAACTAATATGTTGTGAAAACTAAATAGAGATTATTGAATTATCAAAAGTTTTGAGTGATTTCGAGCACAGAAGAACCCAGTCAGGTAAAGACTTATTAAAGAAAGTTTCTGTCAAACAAATTAGTTGTATTAAAATAGTAGCTATTTTGTTTGACAGAAACTGATGTGTTCATTACAGTTAAAGCAAAGGCAAAGTCTGCATCAGGATAAATGTCTCTGTGTCAAAATGTATTTTATTTACCAGTTTCACAGAATAAATGCTAAATCATGTTACATCTGCTTTTGCAATTGGTGTGGATGACATGCAGAAGCCTTGCTTTGTACTATTTTCGTTTTGCACTGTTTTAATTAAGAAACTGCAGTGTTACTGCATACAGACAATAAAAATGTAAAAATGTTACAAGAATAAGAACATGAGTCTGTATTCCTCATTATCAACTCACACAGGGAATATAAACACTATATATGCAAACCTGTAATAAGTAGCTTAAAACAAGACCATGTAAATATTGAAAATATGTAATTTATGGGGGAGAAATTATTAACTTATCTTTGATATTTTTATTTATTATTGGTAATGTTTAGCCAGACAATCACATACAAGAGTTACATACAAACGGTTTAATATCAGTTTAATATTTTTTTTAAGAACATGACAAGGTCTTGTAAAAAACTTTATCATTATTTCAACAAGAATGAGAGACAAACAATATTGGTTAAATTTAAAGAAAGCAAGCACTAAATATGTAGAAATAATTGCAAAAGTAGAATATAACAAACTTTTATAAAAATGTAATAAAGCTAACATTTTGAAATATTTAAGCACAATTGGATAATTTAAAAAAAACAAAGATTAGATATTTAAAAATGTCCCAAAGCTTTCCTACTCTTCTGCTAAACACTCAAAAGTATGTACTTTTTCTACTGACAAAACAAGGCACATAACCTATTGACATGCATAGCTTTTCCAGTTGTGAATGGTACCCTAATTCCAAACTGTACCGTACCACTTTTTTGGGACCCTTTCGTTGGTGTAACAAGCACAATAGTATCGTACCAAAAGGGTGGAGCTACACTCTGCAGAACATTGATTGGTTGACAGAGAATCGTCATTTGTGCGTTCTACAAGGGGAATGACAACACGAGGCGCCACACAAATGTGGCTCAGGCAACGTGTGCATTGATTATCTTTACTTCATGTAGGCTATATAACAAAACATAATATAAAACACAACCCTGCCTCTTTTCATTTTCATTTAAAAAATATGAAACCTATTAATGTGTGGTTCAGGCAAAATGTGCATATGTACTATGATTATCTTCACTGTATATCTAGCCTACATTTACTACAAAGGCAGCAGATATACATATATGCATTCGTGCTGTTGCGGTAAAAGTATTATTGTGGTTGAGAACTGTCAGGTTATTCCAGAAAGCAGGTTATTTGACATACACGGGTATGTTTAAGAGTAAGTAAGCGATTAACCTCAACTTTCGGTTCCAAAAACGGAGGTAACTTTCAGGGTAAGTAAGGAGCTATAGCAACTTACTCTTTGAACATGACCTTGTTTATATATACAACAATCAGGCATAACATTATGACCACTGACAGGTGAAGTAAATAACACTGATTATCTCTTCATCATGGCACCTATTAGTGGGTGGGATATATTAGGCAGCAAGTTAACATTTTGTCCTCAAATTTGATGTGTTAGAAACAGGAAAAATGGGCAAGCGTAAGGATTTGAGCGAGTTTGACAAGGACCAAATTGTGATGGCTAGATGACTGGGTCATAGCATCTCCAAAACTGCAGCTCTTGTGGGGTGTTCCCAGTCTGCAGTGGTCAGTATCTATCAAAAGAGTGGTGAACCGGCGACAGGGTCATGGGCGACCAAGGCTCACTGATGCACGCGGGGAGCGAAGGCTGGCCAGTGTGGTCCGATCCAACAGATGAGCTACTGTAGCTCAGTTTGCTCAAGAACTGTTTGCTGCTGCTAACATCTTGTTGCCAGATACCACAGCACACCTTCAGGGGTCTAGTGGAGTCCATGGCTCGATGAGTTAGGGCTGTTTTCGCAGCCAAATTGGGACCAACACAATATTAGGAAGGTGGTCATAATGTTATGCCTGATCAGTGTAGAAGGAAGTAGAATGCTGCTTGTTAGCGTCTGTTTCCATGGTGAATCATCGATTCATTGCTCTGTTCAGAATGTCTTTTTGGAATTTTGGAACCAGCATACCTCAAGTAAGCATGTTTTGGGTTAATCAACCAAGAGTTCAGGGTATATGTGAAGGTAAGTTAACCTTACTTTCTGGAATACCCCTCTGTATAAAGCCAAAATTGAATAACTATAAAAGATATTAAAAAAGTAGAAAAAAATCAGAAATTGCATTATGATTTAGGATCCTGATGTGGTAATTTGTGCTCAATACTGTTCAGCTCTCCTGGATCTTATGTCATAAACCAGCACAACAATGGCAGCTGCAGCAGCCATGCCCACCAGAGCAGTGGCAACCAATCGGATCACAGCTTCAACAGTATCACAACCACGGAAAGAGTCTGAGGAGTAAAAACATGAAACTGAGATCAGCTCAGTGAATAACTACCAAATATCACTGCCAACATCAACTAATATCAGCGCTGACGTACCTGAACATGTGTAACAGAGTTGACTAATGTCCAGACGTTGAGTCTGTTCAGTGAATGAATTGTTGAGCACACAGCTGTAGGTGTTTTCATCCTGATATTCCACCTCCAGAGGTAGAGAGAGACTGATGCTGAAATCAGACACACTTGTGCTGGAGAATAAACTGTTTCCTTTGTACCAGGAGAGCGTTGCTTGACTCGCATTCAAAACTGAACACAGCAGAACATGTCTGGACACTGTTGATGATGATTGGGGACAGTAACAGAAGATGACAGGAACAGGCAGAGGAGCTGGAAAACACGAGAGAATAAAGATAAATGAGGATGAATGAATATACTGAAGTAGATGAGAAAGAAACATTCAGAGACATAGAAGTTAAACATAAACCTGGAAATTAATTAGGCAATTTAATGTTAAGGATCTAAAGAAGCATGTTATCTTTTAGATGTTATTTTATGTAACATCTAAATATAATGAAGCTGTAATAGATGACCAACACCTATGAAGAGACGGCGCCAACTCCTGCGAGGACTTCAGAAGACGCAATCATCTGGATCAACATGCACATTGCCCAATTTCTATATCCTAATTATTGTTAATGTAATTCATTTTTCCAGGAGCTCATTGCTTCTACCTTCAGTTAAACTGCTAACAGTGATTGTAAATTAATTGCCTAAATTATTACATTATTTGCTAACTGCATTCTTTAAATTCTAATGTTGACATGCATTCTCTGTAAAGCTGCTTTGAAATGATATGTATTTATTGAAATAAATGTGAATTGAATTGAATTAATAAATTAATAAAAAAAAACTCACAATAGACACTGAGAATGAAAACTTTCTTCATATGGTTGGTCTGCATTGGATAAAATCCAGTGTGTTCAGTTCTGGTGTTTGTGATGGTCAGAGATCCAGTTTGAGGATCCACCTGCAGTCTGCCTCTGAATCTCCCATCGAGAACCTCATCATTTACAGTGGTGCTGTTGACTGTTTTATTGAATTCAGCAATTAAGTAGTTTCCAAACTGCCACAGAATCAGATCATCATCATTCTCCATTTCACTATCAGTGTGTAAAGTGACAGAGTCTCCCTCCATCACTGACTTCATTATCTCATCATCATGATCAAATACACCTGAAGAACAAAGAGAAAGAGTTTATTTTTTCACAGATTTAGACTTTAAAATACCTTTATTAAAGCAAAACTACATTCACTAAAGTAAATAGTTTGAAAAGAATAACAGAATAAACTAGAATGTACATTTCCTGATGAAAATGTGAGTGGTGCTTGCAGTGGCAAAACTCAGCACTTGGTTGCTAGTAGTGCTGGGTATTGACACAATGTTCATGGTTCGATTTGATTTCTATTCATATGCTTTCGATTTGATTATGATTTTGATTCGATATCGATTATTTTGGATGTAGTATTTCAGTTACAGTACATGGCAAATTTTCTCGAGGAAACTAATGCTGTAAACAACACTTGTAAGTCAGTTGGTACTACTTTACTATAATATTGAAGGTTAAATTAAATTATTTATACACAAACACTTAAATTACTTTATTAAGAAAATGTTTTTATAATAAATAAATTTTAGAATTACATAATCATATTTTTACTCCAATTTGTTTTTTGTTTTTTTTTAAATATAAACACTTTAATCATGGCTGTCATAACTGATTCATTTAAACATGCATTAAATATTGAAGAACATTATAATGAATATGTAACGGTGTATATTTATCAGAATGTTGCTGACTAATGAGTTTATGTTCACTGAATATGTTTTTCTGAGGTAAATGTGACATTACGTGACATTGTTTACAAACTGTTTTATTGACGTCTTTCCGAGGTTGAAACACTGATTGCGGTATTACACAAGACATGATACAGATTTTGGTAAGTTGTACTGTATATTTTAACATACCTTCAGATGTTTAGTCGTGTTTATTTCGCGCTGTAACTGGTATTAAAGCAGAGGAGAGGATGTTCATGCACTCTGCGCTGCCGCTTCGCTTTAACTGAGATCTGTCACGTCACATTAAACAGCGCCAAAACGGTATTTATTTTTTGCATCTCATAATAAGATGGACGTCATTTGATATCTGAGAATTTGCTTCATATCAAAAGTAACAAAGCACAAAGATTATTGCGATTTATTGGATTGGTGGTGCTACATATTCTGCTCATTCATCAACTGAAAACAGAATAAACGATTCTTGGGATTTAAGAATCGATTAACAGCGAGAAGTCAATATTGTTTATCCAGCGCTAGTTGCCAGGGTGTTGCTATGCGGTTGATAAGGTGTTGCAGTGCAAAACTCAGCATTTGGTTGTTAGGGTGTTTCTAGGCTGTTGCTAGGGTGTTCTGGGCGGTTGCTAGGGTGTTGCTATGAAGATTGTAGGGGGGGGGGTCTAAGGCATTGCATGTGTGTGTGAAAACGGCAGTTGGGATTCAAATTCATGAAAATTCCACCAATGTAAAGGCCTGTACACGCCGTGACGAATATTGTGTGCGATTATCGCCAACGTTTAATGTCTCATGACTAAACATAGGGTGCCAATGTGATTGTGCACACCGACGCGAAAGACGGCAGGCATAAAAGCGTCATTTTTTTAAAAAATGCCTCGGCTTTGTTTTTTTTGTATGACTCGCCCCATTAAAAACTTGCCAACCAATGAGATTGCCACTTTTGTTCACGTACCTGGAGCTGCTGAAGTTACTGTAAAACATGACTTGGTGGTGCTCAAGCACAAAACGGTCTTGCCAAACACACATTGATACCAAGACGACAAAGAGAAAGTAAGTAGACGAGGAAGACCCCTACAACCCCCAACTATCTCTGCGTCTCAAACAGCTCCCTCGCTTCCTTGGTCGTGTATCAGTATACCGTGTAAATGTGGCCGACTCCCTGATCAACCCTGACTACTGAACTAGGGAGCTGATTGAGACGCACGCTATGGGTGCTCTGCCACTTCTTGGCCACACCAATAGATGTGTATTATTTCTGAATTTTTACTGTTTTTTTTTTCTTTTACATTCAAGAAATATAGTTGAGAATGTCTATTTCATAAATATGTTTATTTGCACTACCGTTCACTTGCACTACTGTCATTGTGACTTATTTGCACTACCATTTCTGACTACCATCTCTCATATGTCATATATATGCCATTTTATATCTGTATTTTTATCTTCTTTAATTTTATTAATATCATAAATATGTTTATTTGCACTACTGTTAAGCACAAGCGCCATATACTGTCAGGGAGTGAATATGCACGTTCACACAGTAAAAATCGCTTGGGTATGAACACAAAAAACATCTCGAAAAACGCTGGCGATAAGCGCATGTGATATTCATCCCAGTGTGTACAGACCTTAAGCCTATGGGATTTTTTTGCCTGCTTTTTCGTCCGCTGTGCGAATATTATAGGTCCAATCACTTAGAAAAGTCATACCTCTCCTCAGTAAGCTGGTCGATTTGACACCTAATTCATGGGTCTATGACAAACGCTGTGGGACGAGTAGTGCACCAAAGTTTTGTGTGGAAGAAGAATGCAAGAGATCAATAGTGATGCTTTGTCAGAGGCAAGCGCCACTAATTATGAAACAGATGAAACTGGTGTTTAACTCACCACTGACAGTGACAATGAAAAACTTCTTCATACGGTTGATCTGTAGTTCATAACGTCCAGCATGTTCAATTCTGGTGTTTTTGATGGTCAGACATCCAGTTTGATGATCTACCTTCATTCTGCCTCTGAATCTCCCATCATAGTCATCATTTACAGTCACACTGCTGTTCACTACATTGATTTCAGCTATTAAAGTGTTTTCAGGCCCAAATCTCCACACAACCAGATCATTATTCCTCATTTCTCTATCAGTGTGTAGAGTGACAGAGTCTCCCTCCTTCACTGACACTGGCTTCATCTCAACACCTGAAAAACAAACAGAAACACTGTGAGACTTTTATGATGGTTTACTACAGTAAATAGTTTGAAGTCTACATTTGAAATAAATAATACTGTACAATAAAACAACAAAATGGCTGCCAAAGAAGGAAAATGGTGTGTGTGAATTAATAATCTTTGTGGTGATTTTGAATAAAACTGTCATTTACCAAACTGAAGTTCATTTGAGCTCCACACAACACTTTTCTTGAGAAAATTGGTTATTCAAATGAGAATGTCTCCAATATCAACTAATGCTGCTGGTAATTGAGCCTCTATGTAGTTATATAAAGGACAAGTTGCAGAAAGGACTAAACTCATAAAAAACATTTAAAACTCACCAACCAGAAACCACAGGCACAAACAGAACGAAACCATGTAAAAATCTTGTTTTATCCACAAATATGAAAGGACAAACTCTTCAAGATAAAGAGTTTAGTAATAAAATGACAGATGCACTGATGTGAGAGCTGGTGTGTATTAAAGTGTTGTGAAAATAATCATACATCTTTAACCAATTTCACAATATCTTTGCCGCAACTTCCTGTAGTTCCTACTGCTCTGCAAATTTTGCAGTTTTTCTTAGCTAACACATCTGATTCAGATCATTAGCTCAATAGGAAAGAACATCATGAACTGAACTATGAAAAGAACATGCAAAATGTGCAAAGCAGTGGGATGCCTGGACTGGATATTGATGAAGAGAGGTGTGACTGGGCTCTCTTGGGCTTGATAAAGACCAGTTGTGCGTCATTTGTAGAGGTTTGATTGAGCTTGTTGGAAGTCCAGCCAGAAGAGCATTTCAATAGTCCAGTCTTGAAATGACAAGGGCCTGAAGGAGTTGTGCAGACCAGGGTGTGATTTATGGGGTTGGACCCCCCCTAAAGAAGGCATGACCCCCCTTAAGAAAGTCAAAACAAGATGTAGGGAGGTTGTAGAAAGTAGCCTACTTGTAATGTGAAGCTTCACTTGTAAATACGAAGACATTTCTGTAGCTCTGACTGATTTTAAATTTTGGCTGCCCCTGAAATAGGTCATATATATGCATTTATTGCATGAATGGATAATTTTTTAAAAATGCACGTGCACAGTTAACTTGAATGATAAATTTTGCACTACATTTAATTTAAATGAATGCTGTTAAATTGAATGTATGAAGTAAACTGTTTGCGCAATATTTATCTGTCAATCTGACATGCTTTTGTTATCACGTGCATTTGTTCCTTTCTACAGCACGAAGCACTTTTTCCTTTCAGAATCACTATTGGCCGATAAAAATAAAAAAAGGAGCAGCGTTTTTTATTTTAAATGGATATGAAGCTCTCTAGTTTATTGTGCCATAACCTTTTAAACTTTGCAAAGAAGAAATTACTTTCAACCAATGCAGAGAAGTTCCTCACACTGTCTGGACTGCTAGACTTTTAAAGGGATAGTTCACCCAAAAATGAAAATTATCCCATGATTTACTCACACTCATGCGATCCTAGGTGTATATGACTATCTTCTTTCAGACGAACACAATCGAAGATATATTTAAAAATATCCTTGCAACTCTTAAAGAAAAAGGTGTCATTGTCCAACTTAAATAAATTCAGTATTGATTGATCCATTCTGTTGTAAAAATCAATAGATATTAATTTAGGTAATTTATCTATATATCAGCACTAGAGAAAACAGTGATGTCATCATCCAGCTCAGTTCAGTTCGCATACAATTGTGTCAGTGCAGGCAGATCAAAAACATTGTTGAATGTCAAGTGTCCCCAACTAAGCAAGCCAAAGGCAACAGCGGCAAGGAACCCAAACTCCAAAAAATCTTGGGAGAAACCAGGCTCAGTCGGGGGGCCAGTCCTCCTCTGGCCAACAGTGAACAGTGCTTGATTATGATTCAGGCAGCGTTACAAGGTCATAAGTCCGATTAGGATCACAACAGTCAAAATATTTAATCCAGTTCCATCTAGTTGAGGATCGTATTCATGACGCCGGTATGGTAATGTTTGTTGGGAATCTGTGCCCCTGGCTGTCGTGTCGATGAGGCCTTCACAGGAGATGATCGAGTTGACATAATCTCTGCTGACACTTCAGGGCTGGGTTGTCATCGTGTCTAGGCACAAGTCCTCCATCTGATCTGGATATGGTCCAGATACGGCTGACTACGGTAAACTTTGGGATAAACAGAGAGACTAATATTAGCGTAGACCTAATTTATGCAGCCTAATAATCCTTTAACGGATTTGAAAATATAAATTGATAATGTGTTATGTGTATGCCAGGTTAAAGAGATGTGTTTTTAGTCTAGATTTAAACTGACAGAGTGTGTCTGCTTTCCGAACAATGCTAGGAAGATTGTTCCAGAGTTTAGGTGCCAAATAGGAGAAGGATCTACCGCCTGCGGTTGATTTTGATATTCTAGGTATTATCAGCTGGCCTGAATTCTGAGATCGCAATAAACATGAAGGACTATAATGCTTTAAGAGCTCGCTCAGGTACTGGGGAGCTAAACCATTTAGTGCTTTGTAAGTAATTAGCAAGATTTTAAAATCTATACGATGTTTAACAGGAAGCCAATGCAGTGACGACAGAACTGGGCTAATATGGTCATACTTCCTAGTTCTAGTAAGAACTCTAGCTGCTGCATTTTGTACGAGCTGTAGTTTATTTATCAAGCGGGAGGAACAACCACCCAGTAGAGCGCTACAGTAATCTAGCCTTGACGTCATGAACACGAACTAACTGTTCTGCATTTTTCATTGAGAGCATATGTCGTAGTTTAGATATATTTTTAAGATGAAAGAATGCAGTTTTACAGATGCTAGAAACATGGCCTTCAAATGAAAGATTGGTATCAAAGAGCACACCCAGGTTCCTGACTGACGACGAAGACTTAACAGAGCAGCCATCAAGTGTTAGACAGTATTCTAGATTATTGCGTGAAGAAGTTTTTGTTTGAATAATTAGAATCTCTTTTTATGTCAGCTATGCATTGTGTTAATTTTGTGAATTGATAAGTTTCATCAGGTCGCAAAGAAATATAGAGCTGAGTATCATCAGCGTAACAATGAAAACTAACGGCATGCTTCCTAATGATATCTCCCGAGGGTAGCATGTACAGAGTGAAAAGCAATGGTCCTAGTACTGAGCCTTGTGGTACTCCATATTGAACTTGTGATTGATATGACATCTCTTCGTTTACTGATACAAACTGATAACGGTCAGATAAGTATGATTTGAACCATGACAATACAATTCCACTAATGCCAACATAATTTTCGAGTCTATTTAAAAGAAGATCCAATAACACTAATAGAGAGATACAACCACTGATCTGATAAGACCAAATCATTAGTAACTCTAATGAGAGCAGTCTCAGTACTATGGTACAGTCTAAATCCTGACTGGAAATCCTCACAATACCATTTCTTTCTAAAAAGGAACATAGTTGTGATGATACTGCTTTTTCTAGTATTTTTGACAGAAAAGGTAGATTCATGATCGGCCTGTAATTGGCTAATTCTCTAGGACCAAGTTGTGGTTTTTTAATAAGAGGTTTATTAATAGCCAGCTTAACTTTTTGGTACGTATCCTAGTGATAAAGACAAATTAAATATATTAAGAAGAGGATCTATGACCTCTGGAAGCATCTCATTCAATAGCTTAGTCGGTATAGGGTCTAACATACATGTTGTTTATTTAGATGATTTAACGACTTTAGATAATTCTTCCTCCTGGGGCACAAAAAGCCCATAAATATAACTTAAAAGAAAAATTCCGTTCCTGAAAATCATAGCGATCAGCCGACTTCAGATAACCATAACCTACAGACAAGCTATGAAAGAAATAAACAGATTTGGAAAGAGCTTGAATTTAGCTTTCATATGGTACCGAAACCTGTGATAGGTACAATTCCACCATGTTATGGGTTTTCGTAGATCACATCACAAATGAAAGGAAGCCCACACACTCACCACAGGGTGATTGTCTGGGTGGCCTTACGATAGGCCAACACTTAGGATATCATCTACCTAGAGCTCAATGGAGCGGCGGCTTTGATGTAGTGACTCTCAGATGAGAGGAAGCCAGCTCACTCACCACAGGCTGGTTGTGAGAGGGTTGAGAGCTTGAAGTCATGATCTAACTGGAGCTCAGGGGAGTGGAGACTTCAGCATAGTGCCTCATACTCCCTCAGTGAGAGAAAACCACTCCACTCAGCCTAGGGCAGTTTATCAAGTAGGCCTAAAATCGTGAAACACTTGAAATCTTGACCTTATCTGGAGCTCAGGATATCAGTTTAACCTCAAGATAGTTTCTCTCGAGAACTCACTGATGCTGAGGGGTTATGGCCGGAAAGAAACCATTCGTGTTTTCTAATCTTGCATGAGCGGTCTCTACCCTAACACGCTCTCATGACAGCTGATGGCTGTGTGACGTGTGCTCCATAACACTCAACAAAACGTCATACGCGGAATGCACGTCTCAAACTCTTCAGCAAGCTCCCTCTGTGAGCCCTATGATCTCGGTCTCCTCTCTGCTTCAGCGCGAGTGGGACCCAAGCCACCGGGCACAGAAGCCCAAATGAGAATGGAGTTTCCTCAATAGGAAATGCTCACAGTGCACACCAACAGCTCCCTCAGGAACTGAGTGTATATGCTCTAACAGAGAACGCACAAGTCATGTGTGTTATCGAGTATCAAATATTTATGACATGGATCGTGCAACACAGCTTGAAATGTTTGCTTTAAAGAGGTATTTTTACCTTGATTTGAACAGCATGCTTCAACTAAAACAGTCCCTGAACACGAATAAGAGGATGTTGAGGCGCCCCTTATATGGCCAATGAAATCTTTAGAATCGGCTCTAGGGTGGGATTTCCACTGAACTGGTTTGGGAAAAAAATCAAATGCTGCGTCCAAATTCGCCTACTTATACTACGCCCTAAAAGTATGAACTCTTTTTGTGAACAAAAAGTACTTACTTTTGAGTGTGTAGCAAAAGAGTAGACAAGCTTTGGGACATACTATCACGTCATACAATCACGCCTTATCTCTCTGTCGCATCCTGTCACCGTAAACTGGCCTGTCAATCATCTTACATCCTCCCCATTTCATTTAGCTAATTTCCTACCGTATCGGAGAGAAATGCAGCACGTTGATCTGCAGTCGCGGGTCTTTCATGTGGAGAACTCTCCTCATATTAATGCATAATGATGCATTTAAAAGTTAATAGCCAATCAGATCTTTATAAAAGTCCACATTGGTATTTGCAGATGAAATATAACACGGATAACATAAAATAAATATTTTCTATCAGGTTGAACTGATTATTAGTCACTCAAACCTCTCACTGTTGGTCGTGCATATCCACCATGTTTTGTTAGTTTTTTAACGCTTTTTACTTGTGTTTGTAGTTCTGAACTGAATCCTCGTCCAACGCGCAATGGGTTGTGGGCAATATTAGCCTTTATAGTGTGCACGGATCCACACTTCGAAAATCTACCAGAAATAGCAGACCATCCGGGGACTTTTGGCACACTCTTCTCAACATACTATAGTTATTTTAATCTCACATACTATTTAGGATGGATAGTATGGACATTGGGACGCAGGGATGCATACTTTCTTGTCGCACTAGTATGACATCATTGGCTGTTGCCGGCCAATAGGATTGGTGTAATTTTACAGTTGCTTCAGATACCTACTAACCCTTTAAAGATGTTTGTGTGGAAACTACTGTGTTGTGATGGCAGAACTTTTATGAATATTTAAATTGCAAAATGTTACCTTTTGATTGTTGCATGTTTTTTGTCATGCTTTTTTTTTTTTTTTTTTTTTTGGCCATGGCCCTAATAAAGGTTTAATTTTATTGACAAGCCTTGTTTATTGTAAAATAATGTAAACATTTTTTTACTAAGTTCTCGCTCAGAAAAGTGCATCAAACATATATTTATATATAATATTTGATGCCTGATTTAAAGCACATACCTTAAGATTATATCTGATGGTCACTTTTAAAATGGATATATCCAAGCGCAGGCAGACGCGACTGGGTCATGCGCCAATGATCCGGAAGGTCCTGCCAATGTATTTGGATGTGCTTTCTCAAGACATCTTGAAAAGGGAATGTGCATGTCCATATTCCACTGTAATGTGCATATACAACAGGAAACTGACTAAACCAGTCAACGGCCATTGAAACTCTTCCCCCCTCCATTACTTTCTTCTCATTACTTTTCTATCTGTCTTATCTTTTCTATCTATCTTCCTCCCTCTCTGTTTCTAACCCTTATTTTAGTTCTTTTTCTATTTCCGATTTACCTTAGTTTAACTTTATTTTTTTATTTTTTTCTTTCAATTCAATTTATCCTAAAAATGAATTTGGTCAAGTAGTGGTGAGAGAAACTGAGCTTTTTGAAACTCAACCAGAATCAATTACTACACAAAATGATGAACTGTGTCAAATTGCCCGAATCGCTGCATGCTAACGTCACCTGCTGGTCAAAATGGTGTAAATGACAAGAAAACAAGAAAACAAACAAACATGCAATGAAAGCTTTTTACTTACCATTAGCAAACGTTTTGATTAAATATAATCTAAAATCCATAAAGAGGCAAATTTAAATCATATCAAAATATTAAGTGTCTGTATAGTTTGTGTACTAGTTTAAAGTGATTTTTTTTTTTTTTTTTTGGCTAATAAGGTTAAGGCCATTAACTATCACTCTGAATCCCTTACAAGTGCACTGACTACTGAACTAGGGAGCTGATTGAGACGCACCCTGAGATTTAGTTTGAATTATTCTCATCTTAATCATGACAAATTGTCCAAACAGAGAAAAACTCCTGGTGAAGCAACTGAGATATACATGACACACTATTATGAAGATGGCATTTATTAAAGAGGAGAGTGAAGACATGAAGATTGAAGAAACATTCGGAGTGAAACAAGAAGATACTGAGGAACAAACAGGTTGGTTTCATTCTTGAAGCTGAACTCAGTCATATCTACAGAAATGATTATTTTTTTAAGAATGTCACATTAAGAGTTTCATAATTAAAGTTGTTTTGACATGGAACAGGCCCCATGTGACCTGTTGAGATCACATGACCAGACAAATAATGCCGCCTGAAAGTGAACCCACTTTCACGTTGGACATTCTTTATTATGGCATGTCATGCATTATTTAGGAAAAATAATACAGAAGTAGCTTATAATGTATATGTGATTCATTCCTGTTATCCAGTAACATTATGGCTTCATAATTATTGGAAAAAAGGTCAAGCTCGGGACTCAAAAAATAATAATTCTGGGTAGATTGTTCAGACACTCGCCATGAAGGTATTCCACACTTATAGTTATCACAAAATGTTAATAATATAAATGTTAAACAATAGTGAGCTAGTCTATAACATTATTGAGCATACAAAATAGTATTTTTAATGTCTATTAGCTCTGTTTAAATGATAAATAAGTCTTAAATATATAATTTAAGCCATTTCTTATAAATATGTGACTCATTCGAAATATAAGTAAATCATAGAGACAGAAAAGTCACTATAACAGGAACGACTCTTGTATTTAAATGTGTATTTCTCCAAGAATTCAACTCTCTCTAACATGTATTTTATTATTGCACTTTTGTGAATTTAGACAGCACTAGACTTTTATTTTGGTCTGGAGGTGTGACGTCATAAGACTGCGCCGCGCTCCTGCGTATGTTGTGATTCGGCTGAAAAAAGGTTTGTGTTTAAAACATTTAAAGTGTTTAAATCAATGTAACATGTCCAGGCAATTTTTTTGTTATTTTTTAACACGACGTAACATGGTATAATTGTTATTGAATTTAACATTGTATCGCTTTATCTTTGTCTATCTTTATCTAACATTAATAAACGTTATATGTTTGAGTAAAGTGCATCCGCACGTGCTGTTCAAAGCAGTGTAATCTATAAATCATTTTCGTGTTTAAATATTAAATGTCTGTATGATTTGTGTTTTTGTATTAATTTGAAGCACTAATTTAAAGTTTTTGTTTACTCTAGTCAGTTAAAGTCATTACCTCACTCTGACTCCCTTACCAGTGCACTGACTACTGAACTAGGGAGCTGATTGAGACCCATGTAGAGATTTAGTTTGGATTTATTTTCTCTCTTTCAATTATTCTCATCTTAAACGTGTCAAACTTTTCAAACACACAGAAAAACGACTGGGGAATCAACTGTAAAGATGGAGTTTATTAAAGAGGAAAATGAAGACATGAAGATTGTAGAAGTATTCAGTCTGAAACAAGAAGATACCGAGGAACAAACAAAGATGGCATTTATTAAAGAGGAGAGTGAAGACATAAACAGTGAAGTAATCAGTGTGAAAATAGAAGATACTGTGGAACAAACAAATATGGGGTTTATTAAAGAGGAGAGTGAAGGTCTGAGGATTGAAGAAGTATTCAGTGTGAATCAAGGAGATACTGAGACACAAAAAAATATGGCGTTAATTAAAAAAGTGAGTGAAGACAAAAAGACTGAAGAAGCATTCAGAGTAAAACATGACACTGAGGAACAAACAGGTTGGTTTCATTCTCAAAATTGAACTTAGTCATTTGATCCTTATTAAAATGTCCAACTCTGCAGAAATGAATATTTTTGGAAGAGGTTAAGACATGTTGAGGATCACATGACCAGCTAAACAGTACACTTGCTTCTAATGCACCTGGGAAGCTGCTCCTTCAAAGTTACTACAACATGCCACACATTATATGGAAGCAGCCTAAACAAAATGATTATTTGTGTAACATAAAATACTTTTGAATTAAAAGTGAACTATACTTTGGGCTAAAGAGTTAAACTTAAGTTTAACAAATACTCTGAACCTTTAGCTGACAGCTGAGACTTAAACGTGTTGCATTGTGCACAACTATGGCATATGACAGTACTGTCCACATGCTTATTGCTCCTACATAACAGCTCATTTTTATTCATTCGTTTGTCTTTGGGTCGTTATGTTTCGCACAGATTTCTGCTTGTTCTAAATCAGATACAGAAAGTAGTACAGTAAAGATTACATTTAAGTGATTACATGTGTGAATAAATTTTACATTGCAGCGTCTATTTACATTAGTGAAGCTGTGGGTTTTAGTTACTAAGAAATATGTGCTAGAACTTTTAAGTTTCTAAATCATTTTATTGAGAAATCACAGAACAGTGTGGACAAAACATTTACGCGCCACTGAATGGTTCATGCACGCGATGTACAAGTCTACGAGCTATACTGTGTGTATGTGCACTGAATGAAAAGACAACTCAGGACGACTATTTTTCATCAATTAATTTAAATTATCCTTTGACTATGTTCTGGCTCGCCATCTAGTCTGCTATTCACACGGTAATCGTCCATGTGAACCTGTAAACACCCCATCATCTCGATAAACAAAGCATCAAGCTTCATCAGATTTCTATGCTTTTCATTGAGTTGGGAAGATGCGCTGTGAGGAATAAGTCTTGAATTTACCTCAGAAGAACACGATGTGTGGCTTGATCCGAAGGAAGACATCATCAGTAAGTCATTTATTCTCACTTACATTAGTTAACGTGTTATTGTAACATAAGCTTGTAAACAGTTTACTAGTTGAGCATTGCCAGAATTAACTGAAACGTTGAAATATGAAATGGGCAATACGGGCAGGGAGGCATTCATTCCAGTATGAATGAAACAGACATAACATGTTTTTAGTGCTCTGTAATGCTCACACTCCACTAGGGCTGTGACGGTATGGGATTTTCCTTACCGCGGTGAAGACGCAACATATCACCGCGGTTTGGCGGTTAATCGCAACCCCCCTCCCCCAACCTCTGTGGAAATATAATGACTTAAGAACACATGCAGCTTGTAAATGAACATGGAAATAAAGCAGTCGGTCTTCTTTATTATTTAAACGGCAAATTATATTAACAATAATAAAATAAAATTACATTTATTTCAACTTTGTTTTTTCGATGTCTTTTGAGTTTAATAGGAAATATGGAACAGTTTTTTACCATTTAACAGCAAATTACCATTACTATTATTTAACTTAAGGCTACATTTACAACAACATTTTAAAGTGGAACATAAAAGATGCTTTTTTTTCTTATTTGGAGTTTTTCAAAGTGCAACATAAGGGAACATCAGGAACATCATTCTTAAACTACTGGGCCGCTTAAGTGAATCGGCAAGTCCTGCTGCTTTATTTTTCGGTCTTGAAGTTAACTTAGAATTTAGACCAGCTAAAATATATTGTTAGACCAAAAATATCTTATCAATTAATTAAGTAATAAAGACATGTAATAAAGTAATAAAGAAATTTAATAAAAACAGAAAGACGTCTATTGCTTCAGCCTCATTCAAAGGCCGCAGAAACATGGATTCATTTGTTACGAACTTCAATCCATTCCACAACCGACGTTCTTGGTTTTCTTCCTATTTATTAAATATAGGCAATTGGTTGATGAAACATTGATTGAAATTAAGATACAATTTCTACAAAACGAAATTCACTTTAAAGAAAGACTTACTATAAAACAAAACTTAATGAAGTGGTCAAACTTATGTCTGACCCGCTGCATGTCTCCCCACATTGCGCATCCGTCGTGCTATTCACTTTTCATAATCAACATAGGTGACAGTTTAAAAAAATAATAATATTAGGCTATAGCCCAATATTTAAATATAAATATGAAACTAAATTGGCTACATTTTTATCCCTCTGGCCGACGAATGCGCCGGCGCATTCTGATGGATTTTTTCCTCATGACAGCTGAAACAACTTAAAATAGGCCTTCCGTCATTTTGGCGATAGCCTACAGATTAGTGCAAGACTACAAATCGACTACTTTTTTAAAATTGTATTTTATATTTACGCTCACAATAACAACAACACCTTGTAGGCTACTTTTGTAAAATAGATTAAATAAAAACGGGGTGCGCTTTCAGCTGTCTCTCTGCGAAAATCTTTCTGAAACGTCTCAAAATTTAATTTAAACTCTGCGAATAACTGTACCTAAAAGAAAGAAACATCTCCATTTGATAAGAAATGTGTAGGTCTGTGTTAAATAAGAGGCGATCTATCCGCTGGAATGTGTTGTTTCTGAAATCATGGCCAGTGCTCGTTGCGGCTGTTATCCATTCTCTTGGCGCTCCTTTGGTTTTAATGAGTAAATCAGCCTAAATATTTATTCCTGCCGGTATTTTAGTCTGCGATATCAAAATCACTAAACATTATATAGGCCTATCATAGAGGCTAGGCTATAATATTATTCGATAATAATAATATTATATATAATATATATAATAAAAGCTGTTTTAAAGCATTTGCTGTATGGATTAAAAAATAGGCTAGTAAATATATTCATATATCAGACAAAATTGCGTTGCAGCAAATCCTTTAAATTTTAAGGTAGGCTATTCAGAACAGAGCAACATAAAAATCAGAATATATAAGCAGCTATACGATTATAGGACAAAGTTTTACATATATGCCATTATAATTTGTGTTTTATTTTTTTAATTGTATCGAATTATAAAATAAAACGCAAATTTTAATCGGGCCTGTTTTAGGCCTTTCCTTATTTTTATATTTTAGACATCCATCAATTATGGTTATGAAAAAAAAATGACTGGCCATCTCCTCATTGAATGTGCCTTTAGAGAGAAATGCACGGATTACATAATGAAAGAGTTTCTATTTTCGATTTGAATTATTTCGTTTTAAAGTAGTAATTTAAAGCTTTCTATATATATTCGTCATGCCTGTGTGAAGCGCCCCTGTTCAAGCCAGAGACGGCAGAAAAGCACAACGTTTTGTTGATATTGTGAGTGTGCACGAACAAAAGTAGACCTTTACAGTTTGGAATGACGTATTACTCTTACCTTTATGAGCAAAAATGAATGCCTATTTTAAGATGTTTCCACTGTTAAAAAAAATGCAAGAGATCTCGCTAACGCCTCCATGTCCTGCAGAGCCCGCTTCAGCTTCACTCCGTACAAACGATTGGATATGCGTCTAAGAGTGCACATTTATTTAGGTTAAACATTTAAACTAACATTGTGATATGCTTGAACTGTTTTATATCTATAGATTATATTTTAGACAAGTCCTTATGATTTGAGAAGGCTAAATTTATTAAAACATAGGCTATGATCAACTCATTGTCTGCCGCTGGCAGCTTGGCCATTAGCCTACTTAAAAAAAAAAAAAACTTACATTTAACTAACAAAAAAAATGCTCCAAACGTTTTTGTAAATTAATTTTATAAAGAAAAGAAACGAAATATAACCATTTTTACATTACATACAAAACTGAACTATTTTAATAAAAAGGGGAAAAAAAGACGGGATAGGGCCTATATTTGAGGCCCGTGCAGGGCGCTAATCTACTTCATCCAACGCTGTTTTGTTCTCTGTTATTTTCATCTGTGAGCATGCTCTTGATATATGCATTTCACAATTTTGTTGAGTTTAAAACGTTTGACAAATTCGTTCTGCTCTTGCTGTTCGTTCGGCAGACACCCCCCACCACCTTGCAAAAACAAAAAAACAAAAAACAGAGGAAATACTGCAGACGCTGCCGGGACGGAAGACAGTAAATTGGAAAAACAATGACTGTTTATACTTCATATAACACACCATATGCATTCCTGTAACTTTCACTAGCAAATAATAAAAAGAAAAAAAAAAGGAGTGCGGTGATGACGGTGATGACCTAAACACCGCGGTCGACATCTTATTACCGCGGTTATGCGGTAATGCGGTTATCGTCACAGCCCTACACTCCACCCTATTTTGGGTGAACATAAGTAAGTAAACATACTATAATCCATATATTTTTTCTACTGAAGTGTTATGATGATTATTATTAGTACTTCATTAAGAATCATAATAATTATTATTAATCAAATTGATCTATTAGCAAAAATATTTTGGGCCAAATTGTGCAGCCCTACAAGCAAACCTGGTGTTCTTAAATTGCAAAACACAATTTTATCCAGAAAGATTGCATTTTGATTTTTTTCCCCCCTAAATCATGCAGCCCTAGTTGTTCCTGATATAAGCATGTTCACTGTTGTTTTGTTGTTGTTTTTTTACAGGGACCATATGCCACTAATGAGTCCTACTGACTCAAACTTTCACACAAGTCTCTTCAAACTGTTCCTTAGATGACAGGGTAAATGACAGATATGTTGAACTAGAATTGTTTCAGGAATGGCACAAATATGGAAGTAAAATAATGCCAAATGTTTTTGAAATAAAAAGCTTGTTGAATTGCACTATTTGAAAAAAATATGCATTACATTAGCTGTACTTGCATTTAGATGCACTGTATTTTTAAAGCTTGCATTTTTATGGGCTGAAATTCAACATGGTCGTATATTTAGGGTGTGAATATTTCAATTAAAAATATTTCACACACATTTTCATTATTAAAAATTCAATAATTCATATTCACCTTTTAGATTTCACTTCCAAAATATTCATTCCGTTTAAAAATACAACCTATAAAATTCGACTAGCAATTTTCAGTCCATTTTATTTCGCTTTACAAATTCGCTTCCACAAATTCAGTGGCTCAAATTCGGCAGAAAATTCAACATTTCACATCCGGGAGCTACAGGAAGAGCAGTAGAGTGCCGATGCATCATCTCTATCTGCTGTTAGTCTGCTTCACCAGCAGGTGCCGCTAGCGGCTGTTTAGGAAGACCAAAGCAACGCTAGTAAGTCATCATTCATACATAAAAACGGATTTACAGAAATGGAGCAAGCATAAGTGAATGTGTGATGATTATCAGGGCCAGTATAAATGCAGAAAAGCTGATAAAGACACAAAAGCTGCATTTATGTTTAATTCAGTGTATTTACGCTTACTTTCCCAATGTAGCTACAGCTTTCTCTCAAGTGAACAAGATAACGTTATTGCCCGATGCTGGTGTACAGATCAAACGTTAAATCTGAGATAGACATATATTTCTCTCTGTTGTTTAGTTTCCTTAACTTTATATCGCGGCGCTGTGTTGTAATACTATGACTTCCCTCATCCGTCATAGGATTCCCCTGCCATCAGGACATATAAACTCTTAACACAGCTTAATGGACTCGTACAGTGATATAAAAGACCAAACTCGCACCTCATTTGTGATTTAGGTTAGACTATATAGGCTCCAAGAAAGCAGATACTGGCATTAAGTTGATTTGACGCTGAACGTTTGATTATGATATTCGCAAATTTAGGGACTGTCTCTAAAGTTACGACATTCTGTATTCACGTTTCTACCTTCAATAGCATTTAAAGAGAATGACTTAGTCACAAAACCAACTGTAAATTGTTCATCTAGGTGTCAGGCATAATGCAAACCTTTTAGATTTGTGATGTTTATTAAAATAAAAGGTAACACTTTATATTAAATAGTTGATATGAACGAACAATGAACTGCACTTCTACAGCACTTACTAATCTTTGTTAATGTTAATTCCAGCATTTACTAATACATTATTAAAATCAAGAGTTGTATTTGTCAACTTTAGTTAATGCACAGTGAAGTAACATGAACAATGAACTGCTGTATTTTTATTAACGTTAACAAAGATTAACAAATACAACAACAAATGTGTTGCTCATGGATAGTTCACATTAGTTAATACATTATGAACCTTACTGTAAAGTGTTTCCAAATAAACTGTCAAGTAATATGTAAAGATTGCTATGTATTTCACTACTGTATTGGATTATACAAAAAAATGCCATAATTTAAAGCTCAATAGCATTTGATGAGAATGATTTACAATCACCAAAACTACCTGCGAAGTGTTCATCTATAGGTGCCAGGTCGAAGAGTGATGCACCCTTCTCTCTCTCTCTCTCTCTCTCTCTCTCTCTCACACACACACACACACACACACACACATTTTCAAACACACTCAACTCAAAGTACATGCACATATACTTTTTCTTTTTTTTACACATTCATCACACAATTAGTTCTACTTAGTTAATTTTATTTCTAAACTTTATTTAAAATTTGTATAAGCAGGATAATCTATGATCAGGTAAAATAAAAAATGAACAAAGTAAAAAAAATTGTGTGATGAACGTGTAAAAAAAAAAAAGAAATAGTATATATGCATGTACTTTGAGTGAGGTGTGTTTCAATATGTATATGTGCATGTGTGTCTACAAGAGTTTGGTAGAAGGTAGAAACGTGAATACCATATGTCGTAACTTTAGAGACGGTCCCTAAATTTGCGAATATCATAATCAAACGTTCAGCGTCAAATCAACTTTATGCCAGTATCTGCTTTCTTGGAGCCTATATAGTCTAACCTACATCACAAATGAGGTGCGAGTTTGGTCTTTTATATCACTGTACGAGTCCATTAAGCTGTGTTAAGAGTTTATATGTCCTGATGGCAGCTATGAGGGAAGCCCTAGTATTACAACACAGCGCTGCGATATAAAGTTAAGGAAACTAAACAACAGTGAGAAATATATGTCTATCTCAGATTTAACGTTTGATCTGTACACCAGCATCGGGCAATAACGTTATCTTGTTCACTGGAGAGAAAGCTGTAGCTACACAGGGAAAGTAAGCGTAAAGACACTGAATTAAACATAAATGCAGCTTTTGTGTCTTTATCAGCTTTTCTGCATTTATACTGGCCCTGATAATCATCACACATTCACTTATGCTTGCTCCATTTCTGTAAATCCGTTTTTATGTATGAATGATGACTTACTAGCGTTGCTTTGGTCTTCCTAAACAGCCGCTAGCGGCACCTGCTGGTGAAGCAGACTAACAGCAGATAGAGATGATGCATCGGCACTCTACTGCTCTTCCTGTAGCTCCCGGATGTGAAATGTTGAATTTTCTGCCGAATTTGAGCCACTGAATTTGTGGAAGCGAATTTGTAAAGTGAAATAAAATGGACTGAAAATTGCTAGTCGAATTTTATAGGTTGTATTTTTAAACAGAATAAATATCTTGGAAGTGAAATTTGAAATGTGAATATGAATTATTTAATTTTTAATAATGAAAATGTGTGTGAAATATTTTTAATTGAAATATTCACAGCTTAAATATACGACTGTGTTGAATTTCATCCCATAAAAATGCAAGCCTTAAAAATACAGTGCATCTAAATGCAAGTACAGCTAATGTAATGCATATTTTTTTTTCAGTTAGAGCAATTCAACAAGCTTTTTATTTCAAAAACATTTGGCCTTAATTTACTTCCATACACAAAGGTTTGTAACTGTTCAAGTCTGTTTCTATCAGTGTGCTCAGTGATGTCTTTTGTTATGTATATTTGGATTGTGTTGTAAATAAAATAAAAACAATCCAAAAAAGCTATTCTTTTAATCTCCTTAGATTCTTTCTTTTAGTCCCACTCACTTGACAGGGTCAGTAAGAGAGGGGTCTTTGTCTTCCCAGGTGTGAAACACAGCATGCATTAAGGCAGGAACACACCAAGCCGACGGTTGGCCGTCGGGCATTTTTTTTTCTTTGTCGGCCGACTAAGTTTTCTCAGTGTGTTCCGCACCGTCGGCTGAAGTTGGTCCTCGTCGGCCTTTTTTCGGCCGATTCGACATGTTAAATCAGCGTTGGAGCTCGTCAGTCCGTCGGTCCATTGGATCATTCTGATTGGCTGTTCAGCTACTGCCGCCTGCTGTTTCGGAAAGGCATTTCATCTCACGCAGGCGCAGAACTGACGTGCTGCTTGGCCGTCGGCTGTTTAGCGTCGGTTTGGTGTGTCAGGGCAACTTTGGACACAGACGCTGCTGACGTGAGCCAACCCCGCAGTCTGCTTTCGTTGCCACTAGTTCATCGGCGTCGGCTTGGTGTGTTCTGGCCTTTAGTGACACAAAACATGTCTTACAAAGTTTAAATCAATATATTGTTTTATGTGAATGAGTGGGCAAGATTATTTTCACATTGTTACTAAGCAAAAATTCTAGGCTACAAGATCCAGTTTTCAAAAGTTTTTTGAACAAATATTCAGTGTGGGTTTTATGGCCTTATTTCAGTGATTTAAAAACTTCACTCTTGATTTTTTTTGTAATTATACTTGAAGTTGGATCAAATAGACTGCAAATTGGACCTGTATAGGGCATAAATAACCCCTGACACAGTCTTTGTCATTTGTATTTGGGTCTTGAAGAATGCCCGCTGTGCCTTCGTGGGTACCACCAGCTCAGCCAGCATCTGAGGGTGTCCCACAAGGTCATCAACAGTCAAGAGCGCAAGCTGCTGCTTGCCATTTCCTCGGGGAGGGTCGACGTCCGCAAGGGCACCTGCCCCGTGCCCGGCTGCAGCAAGTACACCACCCGCATTGACCGCCACCTAAAGGGCCATACTGAGTTAACGAGGGAAGCCCAGCAAGAGACCATACAGGCGCTGAAGAGAAAGAAGATTATTCATGACCTCGCAGAGCTGCGAGCAAGCAACCCAGCTGTGCCTATGGCCTCGACTCTAGATCAGGAGGAGGCTCAAGATTTGGAGGATACTGCCCTCCCTCCGGAGGAGGAGGAGGGGACCTGCGACAACCCCTGCTGCCAGCAGGCCAGCAAACGGCTCCAGGATCAGGTGGTGAACCTCAAAAGACAGGTGAAAACACTGAAAAGTGTTCTCAGAGACATGACCCGTCGCAAGCGTCTGTTGAGGAGGAGATCACGGTCCATCCCCTCCACCCAGGTTGCCCAGGTCACGAGCAAACATTTAATGGCTCTTCGCTCCCCTGAGAAGGAAGTGGAGAAGGAGGAAGGCAAGCTCCATAACAGGCCCTCGGGGAAATCGGGCAGCCAGGGCCTCCTGAACAAGCCCCCCATCACCCAGCCGTCATCACAGCAGTGGGAGGAATACCCTTTCCCGGACCACGTGGTGGCACTTAGTGAGTACCACACTCTGTTTGCTTCTTACTCTTGCTCTGTGCCCTTGCCCTGACTGACCCAATTGTTCTTGTGTTGTTTTTTTTCACAGATGTCCTCCTGGAAGAGTACTGGGGCCACCATGATGGCGCCAACCTCACTCCGGAGGTCAAAAACAATGTAGCCTCAAAGGTTTTCCACATCCGACATTTCATTGCCTACATGGCGGCAGGGAGATCAGACCTGGCCAGTCTGACCTTCCTCAACCAAACCAACCGGATGGAGTCCTGGCTCAACTCACTGACTGAGGCTAAAATCAACAAGACAACTATCCACCAATACCTGAAAAACATTGTCCACTTCCTTGATTACCTGGCTGAGACCCCACCACCCACTTGTCAGCTCTCAAAATTGGTGCTGGTGGGCATCAGGAGGGAGGCCAGGGCAATGTTAAAATTGTTTTGGAGGAAAGAAGTGGTGCCTGAGGTTGCCTTCAAACAGGCCAAGGAAGACGGCCTCATTCCGAAGGCAATGTTAAAAGAATGCCTCTCCTGTGCCAAGCGGATGATTCCAAAGATTCTGGGTAAGTTTTTGCCTCCCTTTAAAGGTCCCGTTCTTCGTGGTTTTTTGAAGCTTTGATTGTGTTTATAGTGTGCAATATAACAGGTGTTCATGTTTCGCGTGTAAAAAAACAAAGTATTTTTCACATAATTTACTTATCTGTATACCGCTGTTTCCATTGTCATAAAAACGGGCTGATGACTTCCTTGTTCTATGAAGTCCCTCCTTCAGAAATACGTAACGAGTTCTGATTGTGCCAGCGGTTCCTGTGTTGTGATTCGACAGCAGCTTAGCGGAAAGGTCCCGGAAAGGTCACGCCTCTTACCATAACGGGGAGATGCATGCGCTCAGTGTTATCGTAAACATGTCTTTAATTTTACCTTATCAATTTGAGCCGGAATCAGACCCGGAGAGCATAGATGAAGAGGATCGAGTAGAACCTGTGCAAACACGTCTTTTACAGGATGTGTCACAATGGTAAGCTGTTTATTTACAGTAGGTAACGTTACATAGGCCTAAACATAGAACAATGATTCGCGTGGCTGCAGCTAAACCAGCATGTGGTTAAACAGTAAACAACAGATATAATCAACAAATAATTTAAACTGATCATAACAATCACCAACAATCGATGGTGTCCGGTTGAATTACTACACTTTTTAAAAGTTTTGGTCGGATAAGTTTCAATTGCCATCTAGTTAACAAAGCTAAACAGCGTTGCCCTTTGTGTGATAAGTTACAGAAACTGTTAAACGCACCAACGTAAATAATAAAATGCACTTACCGGTTGTGATCCACAAACAACGCCTTCTCCAGACAAAGAGGGAACTGCTCCATCTTTCAAAAATAATCTTTGTGCGAATCCGGCATTAAACTGACTGAGATTGAGGAAGCTGTCCTCAGTAAAATGTGCTGCACATAGTTTAACATGTGGATTATAATTTTCGGGAACCGAGTTAAACATAAATTGTAACCACTGATTTCTAAGTACAGCGTCCCTGGGAAGGCCAAACAAAGGTGATTGGACTGCGGGATGAAAATAACAGCGTTTCGACGACATGGCGACAAACACACTTTACAAACGCAACTCTTGCTCTTCTCCGTGGGAGCGCAACAAGACCACGCCCCCTTTTTTGTGTATTCCTGTGGGCGGAGGTTAGTCAAAACACAGTTTTAGTGACGTCATTAAAGAAGGAAGTAGAGGGATGTAGTCCAAACAGGCCGTTCATTGTAGGCTATTTCTGTTAAATAAAATATCTCGCTTGGCATTGAACTTTGAGCTTTAAAATTTTACAGATTTTATTTATACTCTAACAACAACATTACACACTAACTAAAGTTGGAAACATGGGATCACGAAGAATGGGACCTTTAACTATAAAACTGTGGCGTTCCCAAAGCACTCCTTAAAGGGATGGTTCACCTGAAAACAAAAATTTTGTCATTTACTCACCCTCAAGTTGTTCCAAGCCTGTGTATATTTCTTTGTTCTGCTGACTACCATGGTGGACAAGATCTGCTTGCTTACAAACATTCTTCCAAAATTATAATTTTTGGGTGAACTATCCCTTTAATGCAGGGGTACTCAAGTTCAGAGGCCAAGAGGGCCGCATTAAAACGCGAAGGGCCACAAATTATAACTTGGATCGTAAGACTTTTATTTAGGCCTACTTAAGACAATATTTGTAGTTTTACTGTTTATTTACTAAAAGTGCAGTTTATTATCTAGCTAAGTCTTAATAGTATGGTGTCCTTTTTAAAGTGTCACTTAACATGATAAATGGCATTTAAAAAAATGATTAATAGCTTGTCTTGCTGTATTCTTAATGTACAAATGCATAAAGAAAAACAAGAACTGATGAAAAGAAATCCTTATTCATTTGAAATGTCTGCATTGTTTTCACAAGAAATTTAAGGTCTGGCTGTTGTTCACTGGCTGATGAGAGTTTGTCCGTAAGACGAAAACATTGCATTTTTTTTATAGTCTTTTTATACTCCATTGCACCTTTTTAACACTTTTTATAGCACCTATTTATACTCAGAGAATAAACATTTTATTATTTGTACCTTTTAATTTTGAATTCAAAAATCTTTTTTCTTTTTTTTTTTAATGTTCAATCACAATCTCATGAATTATCTAACTATAACCAACGTTGTAAACATGATAAATAAGATATTCTCCGTGAGCTCAATGATGTGATGACAGATCTGTAATGGGAGCGCTGCTTGCTTTCTGTTTATAACACATTGACATTAAGAATAAAAGGTTTGTTTTTCATGATGCTCGGCAACTTACACACTGCAAAGTTTGAGGAATGTCAACTGCATTTCATCATGGAAAAATAAGGTTACTTTGTTTTTTACTTGCGCACAGTCTCGAGCCTTTGATGGCGTTCATGAACAAAAGTTCTCGACACATGCGTACTAGAGACATTCATGCTTGTCTAGTCTTTTTCGCTCAAATAGTTACAATAAAATGTCTTTGTACTTGTTTAAAATTAGAGTCGCTGGTATCTTTTAATCCCCTCAAACGAGCGCTCTTCAACACGGTCGGTTATTGTGTTTGTTGTTACTCTTGTTCTGTCTTATCCGTTTCTTTTCAGACTGAAACAGCAGCCCGTTTCAGTGCTGACACCTTGTGGACAAACTAAATTAGTGCAAAAACGATGTGCCTTCAGTTTGTTCTTTGCGGTTAGAAAAACTGTGCTGCGCGCGTACACTATACGCGTTCTCTGCTGATGATTACAGCGTCACGCGCACTGTACGCCTACCCTAGTGTATGTGTAAAAAAACGAAGTAATATTCACGCTAATTTTGGATGCAAATTATAATAAAAATACATTTATATGTAGCATGATGCGGGCCACAAATTTAATGCTGGCGGGCCGCCTGTTGAGTACCCCTGCTTTAATGCTTTTCTCTTTCTATGTGCAGCTTGCCTCAGGAAGTCGGGGGACAAGAAGGACCAGTGGTCATTTTACGGACACCTCACTGCATACATGGCCTGCCTCTATGGCCATCGCGGAGCGGTGTTCCAGAACATGACTATAAAGGAGGTGGAGGAAGCCCAGCAGACTGCCAGAGAGGGCACCTATGTTATCACCGTGAGTGGTTTTATTTCTCTCTCTCTGCACAGTTTTCTCATAAAACTCCCTAAATGCTTACACTGCTTGTCACTGTCTCTGCAGATATCAGCTCACAAGACCAACCAGGCCTTTGGGGCAGCCCACCTGGCCATGGATGCTGAGGAGTATGGGTGGCTTGAGGAATTTTTATCAATGAGATCCATCTTGGTGGGCGGGAAAGATGCCCACTACTTTTTTTTTACGTCCAAGCCCAGCATCTGCAAAAATTTTAACCAATATTTCCAGGAGGCATGGGCTGGCATGGGCTTGCCTGGGACGCCCACGTTCACTGATGTCAGGACCTCCATCGCCACCCATGTAAGCATTCCTGATCTTTTTTCTGGTGTGTGTGTTTGTTTGTTACTAACTTTTCACCAATGCTTTTCTCTCTCCATACAGGCAAAGAACACCCACTGCCCCGACGACTGGTATAAAGTGGCAAAATTCATGTGCTATGATACCTCCACAGCTGACCGATTTTATGCATTGAACTTAAATGCAAAGCAGATAGCAGAACACCGTCGTTTGTTTGAGTTAGCTGTCAGGGGTGAGGAAACCACACCAGTAAAAAAAGTGGAGACCCGGAAGCGTCCCATCACCTCCAGGCAAAAGAGGGCCTGCAAGCGGGCAGCCAGACTGTCCTCCTCCGCAGAGGTAAGAAGGCCCGGAGTAGAGTAGGTGGGTTCGCTGACTCTTTGCCTTTCTCGTTCTTTTCAGGAAGGACCAAGCCCAGTGCCTTTTTCCTCCCAAAAATTCCAGGCAACTCAAAAGTTGGTTTAAGGGATCAATTAAAAGCACCTTTTGTAAAGAAAAAAAAAAAATTGTGTATGTTCAATTTAAAGCTGCAGTCCGTAACTTTGTGTTCAAAATTTACACAAAATATATAATGAGAATATACAACATGTATCCATTTTACAAAACATGTTTTTGTCTTATACTGAAACATTATGGTATTATCATTAATTGTTTATAATTCTGACTATTTTAGAACGGTCTGGTTGGAACCGCTGCGGAGTAGCACAGTATCTGCGTGACTGGTCATAGACCTAACCAGAGAGACGTGTCTGGCTACAGTGTTCTTCCACAAGATGCATGCAGTTCTGTTTATTAACTGCTAGAGTGCCAAAAGTTACAGAATGCAGCTTTAATATTTTATAGTTAATCTTTGTTCTAGTTATTGTTCTGAATGTTTATTTTCTAATTGTTTTTGTTTTAGTGTTCAAGTAAAGCTCTGTAAAGTTTCTGTTGTCTTGTCTTTTTTTTTTCTTCTGCAGAATAAATTTCATATGGTATAGGTGTCTATTTCAATTTATTCAATGTAATGTATTTTATAGGTCAGTAGGATGATTGTCCACAAACCTGAAAACTATTTCCATTGAATAAATTGCAAGTGGACACATATCTGATTTGTGGACAGGGGAATCTTGGGATAATAATAATTAATAAAAAATAATGAAGTATTACCTATAAATGCAGTGTCCACTAGGGGTTGCACAGACTAGTCGACTGCCATGCTCTGCCATGACGCTTTAAGCTTGATGTTGACTAGTCGCTGGTCCTATAGAGAGCGCAACAGCATCAGAAATTGGTCCACATTTACACTCCAAAATATTTCCAAAATGACAAATAAACAGGAGAATGCATGTTTTAAACAGCTTATTGTACAGGTAAGATAATCGTCATTCTAAACGCGCTCTGCTCTGTAACGCATACAGTATAGCTCGTAGACTTGTACATCACATGCACAGAATCATTCAGAAGCGTGAAAATATATTGTTCACACTGTTTTGTGATTTCTCAATAAAATAGCTTATAAACTGAAAAGTTCTAACATATATTATTAGTAACTAAAATCCACAGCTTCACTAATGCAGAGAGACGCTGCCAGGTAGAATTAATATTAGTATTCTGTATATTATTTATATTTCACAGATTTCTGCTCATTCTGAATACCTAAAGATTAAAAGATCTAATAAAAATTAGCTGTTATGTAGGAGCAATAGTCATGTGGGCAGGTTATCTGGAGCCCACTGAATAGATCGGAAAAGGACACATCCATTTCCAATGTATTTATTGGGGCCAAGGTAGTAGCTTTATGGATGGTTTTTCAGCTTTCCTTATGAAATATTTTGATAAAACCTATTTAGGGCCCCCTGAGTCTGTAGCACCAAGGTTTCATCCCATTTCTACTGCCCACAAAGCCGTTATTTTGTATGGCATAAATACAATGGCATGTGGGATCTCAGCTGTGGAAGGACCTAGAGCCTCCAAACTTGCTCTCCTGTCTCAGTTCCCTCTATTAGAATGCAGTTTCAAGAAGATTAAAGAAACTTTGCATGCTCAAAGTCTAGTGTGACCGCGGCATTAAGGCCCCGGTATACTTCTTCGTTTAGGGGTAAAACGAAGTTCGAAATGCGTGACCAGCGATATACTGTAAACGAACATCTGATGCCGCCCTTACTTCTGAGAGCTGCGTTTAGATGAATATGTAAATATGTGCCGTGCACTTTCTTCTCAGTAACAAAATAAACAACAAAAATGAGAAAACAGCAAGCATTTATTACAGAAAGCATAAGAAAAGCATCTGATCATAACAACATGGGTGTGTTAGCATGAGCTAATCCTAACTAACCCTGAAGCACAACTTCATTTTGTACTATGAAGCGGCTATCCAGTGTGTTCATGTTTTCACCCATGGAGATCTTATCTCGACGAATTCAAACACACGAAATGAATCAAAGACGCGTCTCACGCGAGTGAAGGTGGAGCCTCAGCGCACACCTCCTATTACGTTATCGTCACGGACCAATGGTAGTACGAAGGTGTTTTGCAGCTGGAGCAAACTTTTCCTGAAAATTAGCTTTGGCAAGCCGTTTCGAACTTCGTTTTAAGCCGCGGTCACACTAGACTTTGAACGTGCAAAATTTATTCGGATGCTGTAACGGTCGTGATATGACGTCACGGTCTACAACGTCTTTTTTATAAACATGAATTCAACACATAACTTAAAGCAATACATTCAAAATGTAAAAATATAGAACCTACTTGACTTTACTGCAAAAATATAATTCTTTTAATTCAGCCAAAGGTCATGCCGTGACGAATCGATCTTCTACTGGTCGCAGTTCACCAAAGTTCACCAAACTTGAACTTTGGAACGCAGCGAAATGCGAAATTCTTCGCACGAGCTTGCGTTTCCGGTCTGACGCATTCGCATGCGTTTGAATGGAAGTCAATGGAACGAAAAGTGCAGTGTGACCGCACCTTTAGCCTGATTTTGTTCGAAATGACGTCACATCAGTTCATTCTTCGATTTCGTTTGAAGTATACCGGGGCCTTTACACCGCACATTTGACCTTCCGCAAGAGGTTTGTTCTTGAGCATCAAGCAGATTCAGTTGAGCTTCTGTTTATGTTGGCTGATCAAAGTTTATAAAAGCCGAAATTAAATCTGATCATAATATAAAGCAATTGAGTCTTTTCAGAAAATTTGGACTAAACCTGCTTAATTCATATGGATTATTTTTGAACAGTCAAAGTGGTAGTTGGTAGCTGTCTATGGAGAGTACAGAACTGGATGAATCAGCAAAATTTTGCATTTTGATTTTTTTTTTTTTGGTTGCACCTCTTCTGTTGGTAGAGCTCCATTTTAACATTTGAGACATTTACCTAATAGAATGTTTTAGCAATGTTGTCAAAAGATCTAATAACACTACAAGGGAGACTTAGCTGCAACCAGATGCCAAAAGTTCCCTGGTATGACGGGGCTTAAACTCTAACTGAAATTCTCGACAATTATCCAATTATCTGTTTTCTGCTAATATGAACATAGTTGAGAGGACATTGTGTTTCTAATATTTTAGAAATAAATGAGAGAATTGAGATTGTCTATAATAAACCCAATTCTCCTTGGTAACACTTTTTTTTTTTTTTGAGAAGCTGGTTGAATTTTGTTTTAGATGTGTCCTAAAGAAAGCAAAGAGTTGAATATGTGGAAAAATTGTTCTGAGATTTCAGGTAACACCTCTCTCGATAGCTTAGTTGGTATAAGATTTGTTGGTTTGGATGCTTTATGTTGGCGTTAATGCTTTACATGTCTAAATGTTTTGATGTCTGTTGCTTTGTGCTATTAAACTGAGGCTAATTTATATTCTTATTTCTTTTTTCACCTTAGACCTGATGGCGCTGAAAGAGGAGAGCCAAAAACCCAATGAAAATTACCATGATTTCATAACTGGAGACATTTTTTTTAGCTGCTCTCAGACTGAAAATACTTACTCCAAAAAGGCAAGAGCTAGAAGTAATTTCACCTGCCAAGAATGTGGAAAGGGTTTCAGTCATCATGGACACCTTAAAGCCCACATGAGAGTTCACACTGGAGAGAAGCCTTTTACCTGCCAACAGTGTGGGAAAAGTTTTGCTGAAAAAGGGAACCTTAAAAAACATATGAGAGTTCACACTTTAGAGGGCCCTTTCAGCTGCCAAGAGTGTGAGAAAAGTTTTACTCTAAAATACAGCCTTAAAGCCCACATGAGAATTCACAATGGAGAGAACCTTTTCACCTGCCAACACTGTGGAAAATTTTTTCATTCAAAGAGAAAGCCTTAAAATCCACATGAGAGTTCACACCGGAGAGAAGCCTTTCATATGTGATCAGTGTGAAAAGAGCTTCAGACAAAAAGTCACCCTTAATTACCACATGAGGATTCACTCAAGATAGAAATGTTTTATGTGTCATCAGTATGGAAGGAGTTTCACAGTTGAGGAAAGCCTTAATACGAACATAAGAGTTCACACTGGAGAGAAGCCTTTCAAGTGTCTTTAGTGTGAGAAGAGTTTCACATATCAAACAGACCTGAAATGTTATTTGCAAACTCTTTCTGGGAAGAAATTGCAGGAAAAGGAGCAATTTCAAAAATCACCTTCACAGATGATTTAATTGTGGTCAGTGTCAATGGGGTCGATTAAAATGGGGTCAGATTATACTGTGTGTGAGTTTGAAGTGTTTAAAAAGATGCAACCATTTTGAAGTTGAATTCAATTCATATGTATTTACAATATTCAGATGAGACTGAAACAACACAATAAAACTAGAAAATTTAAGCTGTTAAAAGCATAGAGCCCATTGGTTCTATACCATAAATCAGTCCTTAAGAGTCCTATGGTCACTATGATTTTGCCAAGTAAGACATGTTCCTGGATCAACATATTTTGTTGATCCTGGAACAACATTCCAGTCTGAAAATTTAGTCTTAACCCTATTCCTAGCCCTAAACCTAAACCTACCCGTAACTTATCCCTAAAATCAGAGGGGAAAATAGGTGAATAACATTGATGTAGAAGCAACTAACCCTGGTTGCAAGCCTAAACGTGACATAAACGGTAAACTTGTCCGTCAATTCTGATTGGTTGATTGGAATGTTGTTCCAGGATCAACAAAGATGTTGATCCAGGAACATGTCTTACTTGGCAAAATCAAGGTGACTAATTCCTAGTGTGCTGAAAGTCTTAATGTGGTGTGCAAAATCCTCAACAGTGATAATCCAATTAAAGTGAAGTGCTTGGCTGGAAAGGTAAGTCCTTAAAAACAACTCCTCAATCCAGCTATTTGGTAGTCATGATGATTTGTTAGATATGGAGAAAACAAGTCTGACCACCAGATGTCGCTAATATGCACTGTGTTAAAAGCTTAGAGTAATTTTTCGGCACAATTTGATGAAAGCCTTGAATGCTTCAGAAAGCCTCAGTTTCCCCATCACTATTTGGTGATCATCCTGGGGTCAGTTTGACTATTGACCTTGATTGTTTGTCATGCTGCTTCTTTTATGCAGGCTATTTCCTGTTTCCTGGCATGTGATCAGTCACATGACAGGCAGATCCAGACTGATTTAAAGACATACAAGCTGCGTCCGAAATCGCCTACTGAGTAGGTACAACATTTGAATTTATATTTACTAAACGACTGTTGAAAAAAAATTGTTCTATATAGTATGAATGCGTGTAGTATGAATGAATTTGGACGTACTATATCCGCCATGTTGTTGCTGTCACATGACCTACCAGCATCAGTTATGTCCCTTCAACTCCATTCACAAATCCTCTCCCGTGGCCTCATGGGATAGTAAAGTGTCCATCGTATATGCACGTCAGAATGTCGCCGGAAGTAGTTAGTCACCCAGGTACTGTTTTTCGAATACTATGAATTCGGACATACTACTCTGTTTGCATACTGCATTTCGCATACTATAAAGTAGAGAAGTATTTGATTTCAGACACAGCCATTTTATTCCTCTTACCCATTTTAATGTGTGTAACTAAGACAACATGTAAACCAAATAAAACTCCAATATATCTAAAACCATCATGCTATATATTGAGTGGTATAAAACGTGTCTTATGTGATAGTGTCACACAGAACTTAACCACAACTTATCCAGAATAAACAACACTTAAACAACTTTGGAATGAATAAACAGACTCTAAAGTACACACTACGCCTCACAGTTTGACTATGGACATATATAAACAGTTAATTTGACAATGCGATTATTGGGCATATAGAGCTCAATATATTTTTCATGGTGGAACAGATTGTTTTGCAGTTATTGGTAATGTATTTCTTTAATTTCACTGAATATACTACAGCTAAAAGTTGCACCTCGGACGAACTTGGCAGTGTTCATTTTTATCAAGACTTATCTAAGTTTGCATGACACGGCTGCTGTCCATTGTGCTGAATGCTAATGTTTCAGCTGTGTGCCAATGAACTGAAATAACTGTTAAAGTGCTTTGCCACTTTGTCAAGGTGCAGGTAAGAACATCTAGGAGATTTTATGCATCCTCCAGATAATGCTTAATATTTTGAAATTGTTTTTGTGTAATCCAGTCAAAAACTATAGAAACCTAAATTTTGATTCATTAAAAACAAGTCAAAACACAAACAGTTATTTCAGCACCATGTGCATGGACAGCGACATCTCATAAAAACTTAGAAAAGAAAAAAGTATTTAAAAAAAAAAAAAAAGAATATTGTCATGTTCGTTTGAGGTTAAATGTTTAGCTACAGTATATCCTGTAAAAAAAGATAGACATTACAGAAAAAAATAAAAAAAACTTCTTGAACCATGCAAAATTTACTGAGCTTTATATGATGTAGCATTACCAGGTCTAGTGAACTCAGTAAATATGGCCATACCCAAGCTATAGTATGTACTTTATAGTATGCTACATTTTTTTACAAGTCAATAAGGGCAATTTTTGTAATCATTAAAAATATATAGAGGTTGTAAGGTGAAACTGTACCATGTGAGATGCTGAGATGCTGTGTCTTTATAAAAATGTGAATCTCCAAACTTCATCTGAGGTGAAACATTGGCCTGTATGATGTTCAGTAGACTACAAGGAAGACATTCCAGCATGTTCTGAACATTTCTGTTCCATCTTGTAAAATCTATTGAGTGCTGTATGTTACTGTATATCAAGTCAGCAGACTTCAACAAATAGGACAATTCCCAAACTTTGAGATGTTGTATGTCCTTTAGAGGGTGCTTGATAATAATTTAGTGATTTTAGGTCAATCTATGCAGCGACATAAAAGATATTGAAACTTCAAGGTGCAGGTAGTGCAACTTCGAGATGTTAGTATTATTCTGTTTTGCACATAAGGGCTGTAATGTTGTTTCTGAGAAATCTTTTGAAAAATATTGAAACATAAATCCAGGCTTGTGTGTATGTGTATATATAAAAAAATCCAAGTACTTTAACAGTTATTTTAATACACTGGTCCACAGATGAAGGATTAGCTTTCAGCACCATGGACAGCGACCATACAAACTCTTTGTAAAAAATTAACCTGCTAAGTTTGATTTGGCAGTAGTACATTCAGTGAGGTGAAAGAAATACAGTTCAAACAACTGTAAAACAATCTGTTTCACCATGTAAAATGTATTAAGCTCTATATGCCCAATAGTCACAATATCAATATATCGGTGTACATATGTCAGCAATCAAACTGTGAAGTGTAGTGTGTACTTTACGGTATGTTTCATCCTTCTAAAGTTGTTTAAGGGCAATTTTTGTAATCATAAAAAATATTGAAGTTGTAAAGTGAAACTGTACCATGTCAGACACAAATGTGTCTTCATCAAAATGAGAATTTTCAAACTTGAACTGGGTGAAACATTGGCCTATAGTATGTTCTGTAGGCTAAAAGGGAACAAATACAACATGTTCTGAATCTTTCGATTTTCCCTTGTAAAAATATACTTAAAACTTATATATCTTAGACACCTACCCGTTGTAAAACTCCAAATATATTTCTTCAATTGTTGCACAAATTGAATCAAAACTTGGGAATAGTGGTAAAGTCACATAGTAAAATGGAAACAACTGCACACTCACTGAAGCAGAGGCTTAGTATTTATTCACCAACATTTCAGCTAGTAGCCTGTTGTCAAGGTATAGTTTCACAAGAATGGAGAATAGTATAAGTAAAGATGGTAATTGTACACAGCTGAGAGCAATGAGATCAGACCATCAAATGAGTGACTAATTGACAATTGGGTTCTAACATGAGAAGTAATAACCTCAACAAATTAAACTATAGAAACAAAGTATAAAAATGAATGAAATTACAATCAAACAAAAATTAATTTATAACATCCACAAAAAATTGCTAAAAACAAAACCACATCAGAATAATCACCAAAACATTAAATGGTTAACTGATTATAAATAAAATACTGACATGGGGGGGTCTGTGAGTCTGTAAATCACAGACTACAAAAAACAACTTAAATCAAAATCAACATTTAAACTGTAACGAGACGGGACATAACATGGGATCCATGTGCAGGCTTTATTGAACAGATCTCGTGGTCAAACAGGCAATGGTCAAACTGGCAAACAGGTATGGCAAGGGCAGTCACATATTAGTCACAAGTCCGAGAGAGAGCAAATAGTCCAAAAGGCAGGCAGCAGTGACTCGTACATGAGAAACAGACTGGGTCAATTACAGGCAGACAAAAACAATGACAAACGCTCAGAAATGCAAACCGTAGTAATAAAAGACCTCGCAATGGCTTAAATAGTCCAGGTAATGTACTGCAGCTGGGTATGGGTGATTGCTGATTGGTGGAATGAGTGCAGGCGATTGGCAGGGGGTATTATGGGAAATGGAGTCCGGGAATGACTGGAACTGTGACAGAATGTCCCCTTCCGGGAAGGCGGGTCCTCGCGCCGTGGATGGAACAACCAGGGAGGGGGGGTGGGTGCCCTGGAGACCTACTGGCAGGTGAGGGTGGATGTACAGACAGGTAAGGAGGTCTCCAGGGCAGGTTCAGGGACTCCAGGCGCCATGGCAGATCGGGAGCCTCGGGCAGCCATGGCAGTTCGGGAACCTTGGGACGCCAAGGCGGGTCAGGAGTGTCAGGCAGCCATGGCAGTTTGGGAGCCTTGGGACGCCAAGGCGGGTCAAAGGTCGTGGGCGACCATGGCAGTTTGGGAGCCTTGGGATGCCAAGGCGGGTCAGAGGCCGTTGGCGGCCATGTTAGCAGAGGAGCCCCACCCATAAGTTCCCCACCTATGGGTACATGCCCCCCACCAAAATTTCTTTGGAGAAATCCGTGGTGGAAAAGGATTCGTGGGCAGGAATGGGCTCGTGGAAGGCTGGAATGGGCTTGTGGAAGGCTGGAACGGGCTCGTGGAAGGCTGGAGCGGCTGGAACGAAGTCTGGAGCTGGCTCGACGACTGGAATGAAGTCTGGAGCTGGCTCGACAACTGGAACAAAGTCTGGAGCTGGCTCGGACTCTGGAGCTGAGTCTGGAACTGTCTCGGGCTCTGATGCATAGTCTGGAGATGCCTCGGGTTCTGGAGAGGAGTTTGGAGATGACTCCGGCACTGTAGCTACCATCTTGTCCGTAGACACTGGTGAAGCGGCCATCTTGTCCATAGACACTGGCGAAACGGCCATCCTGTCCATAGACACTGGCGGGCTTGAGTGCGTGGCAGCCGGCGGGCTTGAGTGCGTGGCGGCCGGCGGAGGCTTCGGAGTGCCAGCTGCTCGTGCTGAAGTCAGCAGTGGATCGTCCACACTGGACAACAATCCTCTCCGCTCTCGGACGGGTCCAGAGACGTGACATGACTCTGGGCAATCAGCGGAGACGTGACGTGGCTCTGGGCAATCAGCGGAGACGTGACGTGGCTCTGGGCGATCAGCGGAGACGTGACGTGGCTCAGGAAAATCAGCGGAGACGTGACGTGGCTCTGGAAGATCAGCGGAGACGTGACATGGTGAGGCTCTGGAAGGTCTGCTGAGACGTGGCGAGGCTCTGGGAGATCAACTGTGACTTGACTTTATTCCGGAACATCAACTGTGACTTGATTTGGCTCAGGAAGATTAACTGTGACTTGACTTGGCTCAGGGAGATCAGCGGTGACTTGACTTGGTGGTGTTGTTGTGGCCGCCATCTTGTGAGTGTCTTCTAGCGCGGCAGCCATTACATGAGTAGACGAGGTGTCGCATTCCTCCGCGACCCTCCTGCTTGAGCCATAATAACAGTTGTGCAATGTTCATACCGGGCCAGTGTTCTCCAGAAAAGCTGCTGGATCCTTGTCTGGGCGAGGTCTTCTGTAACGAGACGGGACACGACGTGGGATCCATGTGCAGGCTTTATTGAACAGATCTTGTGGTCAAACAGTGGCAAACAGGTATGGCAAAGGATAGACAAATGCGTGGTCGAAGAACAGGCAGTAAGTCAGGGCAGGCAGATATCAGTCACAAGTCTGAGAGAGAGCAAATAGTCCAAAGGGCAGGCAGCAGAGAATTGTACACGGGAAACAGACTGGGTCAATTACAGGCAGACAAAAACAATGATAAACGCTCAGAAATGCAAACTGTAGTAATACAAGACCTTGCAATGAGTGTGAGAATGAGAATGGCTTAAATAGTCCAGGTAATGTACTGCAGCTGGGTATGGGTGATTGCTGATTGGTGGAGTGAGTGCAGGTGATTGGCAGGGGGGATTATGGGAAATGGAGTCCGGGAATAACTGGAACTGTGACATAAACCATGTGGAGTCAAGGTTTTTAGTTTATAAATCGAGAAAGGCTCCCGTTTGAGTAGAATGTGTGTGGTGTTGTTTTTTTAACATTTACTATGGACTATGACACTAATAAAATTAGTTTCTTGGACTTATGGATGGTTCGTGATGATATTTGCTTATATACCAATCTTTAAAAGAAACCAACAGCTCGTTATTGAGAGTGGATTCTTACCATCCGTTACCTTTAAAGAATAGCCTCCCTTATAGCCAAATGTGTCGACTAAAAAGAATATGTAGTAAACAGGATGATTTCAATCTTACCGATATTAAAAAAAATCTCAGAGGATATAAGGCTAATCAAAAAGTCGCAGAACAAAAAATTGAAGAAAAGTCTCGTTCAAATTTATTAATGAAAAAAAAAGAAAAGTTTTTCTGTTATGTTTTCTACAAAATACACAAAACGTTCTGAACAAATCAAAAAGATAATTCATCAACATTGGCACATTTTGCAATCTGATGCAAGACTCGTATCCCTCCATAACCCCTCTCTCATGGTGTTTAAAGGATTAGTTCACTTTTAAATAAACTTTTCATCCAAGATGTTCATGTCCTTCTTTCTTCAGTCAAAAAGAAATGGAATGGTGAACGCTTCAGGAATGGTGCTTGAATTTAGCAGTCTGGAAAAGCTAAATGTTGCAAACTCTGCCAGGCCCTTGTCTTCTGTCTGCCTGAGCGTTGCCTGACGGACTGCTTTTAAAACAGGGGCAGAGCACATATACAGTGGTGCATTTCCCAAAGCTAACTATGGTCGCGAATTCAACAGGACTTACGACCATAGTTGACTAACGATGGGAAACTCACCCCAGAATAGTGAATGGCTTTGAACCCTCTAGCAAACTTTTCCCCTGACAAATATCACATGCTCTGTCAAGATACGAGTTTTACTTTTATCTTGATTCAAAATTTTTGAAACGAGTCCCCCAGTGGCGTCAAGGTAGAGGGTCACAGGACACGTACTTCTCAGGTGTTCAATGAGAATACTGGTGCCCATTTCTGTGCACAAATGGACCCCAAAAGGGTCCATGCTGTATGTATCCTGGCATTTTGAAATATGATGTTTCACACTCTCTTAGAATTGTCTGTGTGAGGTGCATATCAATCAATGTCTCTGTGGAGCTTCTGGTTTCTTCTTACCTCTGAACTTATTACCTTGAGCACATTTTACTTAACCCTTTAACTGATTTCTCAACCATACGGTAGACCTTACTTTGAGTGTGAAAAAAATCAGTCAAAAGAAGGAGATGAAACTAAAATCTTCCACAGCTCTATTGTCCCACCCCACTGTCTACTTTTGTCATGGAGGGTGGGGCTTTGAATTTAGCTGTCTGGCAGAAACACCTGTTTGCCATAATTTTCCAAAACTATGCGTGACTGTTTGGTTGATTTGTCTGTAAAGGGTGAAAATAGCCAGATGCTAAGAACTGAAGTGTGACAATAGGGTCTTCTAAGAGTGGATTATGAGGATGTCCATGGGGATATTTTTAATTTTTTTTCCTGAAGAAGACATAGTAAAAACTTAATGGAATTTAAAATACAATTTCATAAATGTTACTCACACATACATTTAAACAGTATTTTATTTTGGGTATAGTGGAAAGGAACTGATCGGGTAATGAAAAGTTAGTGTTACCATAGGTGTGATTGGCAAAGGACAAAAAAGCAGGAAACTATACGGTGCACTTACCATGACGCGGCGTACGAGTGATGGGTTGATGGGGCTGTCCCTTGACGGCCTGGAGTAGTGCTGAATTGCTGAGACCTGTATGGCCTTCAGCTGATATTTTACAACTTCATAGGCCTCATAGGTCTCCACATTAAGGCTGCTTGTTTTGGCCTGCATGATGTTGGCCATCATACTAAATGAAGACTCTACTTGAGGGCCATGAAAAGGGCATAAAGCAAAAAGTGCCATCTTGGCAAGTGTTGGGTACCTCAATGTTTGTCTTACTGCATTCCACCACAGGTCAACTCTTGTGTCATCCGTCATTGGTGGCAACATCATGTCACTTGCATATCTAAGATGAGAATATAAGATATGAGATTATAGGACCCTCTTGAAAATGAGATGTTGCATCTCAAGAGGCTATCCTTTAATAAATAAATTCAATGAGAAACAACATGGTAAATTTTCATTTTGCACACAGAAACTAAACATTTTCTAGCACTCACGTCAGTAATATATTTAACTTGGTCTTACTGTGTATCCAATGTATTAATAGTATGAGTTAATGTTAAGCTAATAATTATACAGCACAATGACTGAATATATGCATTGACTGTTTAAGTAAAATTAACATGTTGTCCAGTAGATAAACATACTATGGTATGGTAGAGCACATCTCAAATGGAAATTCTTCTCTCATAAAATAACATGATGTGCTATTTACAATTACACACACCTGTATAACAATTACTGACAATTACACACACCTGTATATTTCATGCTGAAAACCAGCTTTCTCCTCTTCTGTAAGCTTCACAGCTGGAAACATGTCCAGCAATTTCTTTAGGTGAGGAATGATGTGCTGGCTTCCCCGGGCATTCGGGTCCAAGCATGACAGGGTCCTCAGAACTGGATTGTCCAGAGGCAGTTTTGCTTGCAGGTCAATGGCACATCTGGTGTAGGCTTGGATAACCTGTTATAATGAAGACAAATGCTTGAGTAACACAGAGAGACAAACAGTAAATGGAGGTTAGTTCAAGACCATAGTTTATTCTTTCTGTATTTCTTTTGATATTAAAAAAGAAAAAAGTTTTTTGAAATGTGTAGAGTTATTTCAAACTAAATTTATGTAAACAAGCTACACATACTATACCTTCATATTGAAAGACATTGCCAAGGGATGATTTTTTCCAAGCTTTTCGAGAATGGATGTGGCCTCATATCCGATAAAAGGCTCTGACAGATGGGTCTCGGTTGACCTTAAATCAAGAAGCTTCATGTTTGGTCCCGACAAGTTCTTCCCCTTTCTTACGAGTTTCTCTGGCTTGATGAAACAGGACAAGAACTCTTTAAGGAGTATTTCTTGCTCATCGTGCAGTCTGTGGATCTTCGGCTCCTTGCATTGAAAGAGAATGGTGTATTGTTTTAGCATTGGAAGGAGAGACGCATAAAAGTGTAGCTCAAGCAGTGTTCTCTTCTCCTCGAAAAACACCTGCCCAAAGCATAGAAGAGCATTATTAGTTTAAAACAATCACTATAATGGTTACAATTAATGTAATTCTTGACAAACCAACTAACAAAAATACTGACAATAAGTATATTTATCATATTTAGTGACTATCTACTTCTTGAGCTTTGCCTCTTCTGCATAATTTGAGTTGAGGATTGTGTGCCGTTTCTTACCTTTTTGTAAATTCTAGCTTTTCTCATCTTCCCTTCATTTGTGAAGTTTTTGGACCTGATTCGCAACTCCTTCCACAACTCCTTTATGCGGGTCCAGCCAGCTTCTTGTACCCCACGCTTTTCAAGGATGCCATTGACTATGTCTTTGTATGTTGCCCTATCTTCATTGCCCAGGAAGGCATAGTAAAAGATGACGAATGCATCCCATAAGCGCAATGTGTCCAGGCTCACATCCAGCACTGACAGCCACCGGTGTGGGATGTATCGCTCAGGCCGTGAGGCATGGATTCCAAGGATGTTGGAAATTTCTCTGAGGCCATCTCTCATGTCTGCTGACCATCTGTGGTCTGTGTGAAGATCTGAGAGCAAACCTTCGACCCAATGTTCGAATGGAGAGCAGAATTTCTTGCTGGCATTGTGTATATGGTGGCATGAGTCACCATCTATGTCAAGCATTTGAGGGGCACGCCGATCTCTGATAAGTTTCTCCAGGCCATTTTTGGAGCCTCTCATTACAGCACACGAGTCCATAAGAATGGAGATCAAATTATCCCACGGCAGACCCATCTTTTCAAAGAGCTCGTCCAATTTCTTGAAAAGGGATTCCGCAGTTACAGACACTACCTCCAAGGCTGCTAAGTGTTGCACAACCATCCTCTGAAGTTTCTCAGACCAGTAGCTAACAAGCACACCCAATATCCTCTTGTACGTTTTGCTTGTCGCCTCATCAATGTTGAGGGAGAAGGGGACACTTCTTATTTCCTCCAGCACTTCGTCTTGAATTGTCTTCTTAACACCATAATTGAGCTTGTATGAGGCAGAGGTCCTGTCCATAGATAGTTCTGCAAGAGCTTTTGGGTCTTTTGCAAGCACCTTTGCTAAATCAATAAGCCCTGGTGTGATTGATAGAGGAAGTGAGTTCTCAGCAACAAATCCAAGAACGAGTGCCTGTAAGGTAATGGGGAAAAAAAAGTAAGAGTGTTTTCAGGTGCAACTGTACATCCTAACCCCTCATAAGTCTATCTTTAGTAATTATACAGTACATACACACAAACAAAAACAAATGATACCCTGTCTGGTCCTGCCTGATGGCACCTTTAAATCAAAATACATTTAATACTCTACACTCTTCTGCAATTACAAGCAAGTTGTTCATTGCCATTTCTACTTATGCCACATTAAACCAAAACCACAAAATTAGTCTGCACTTACTTGATCCTGTGCAACTCGGTTGCATAAAGGAGGAATTCTGGGTTGCACTGGATTGTTGGGTGAAGCTCCAACAATTATATTATCCGATGGTGTTATATCGATGCGCATGTTCTGCTGTTGCGTCTTCCAAGTCTTTATATGCTTTGGATGCTCCACATGCTTCATTAGGGCACTCTTCCCACTTGTTCCGTAATTTATATGTTGGTTGCAAGTGTCGCAAATTGCCCTGCCTGCTTCCCTAATTTTGCTGAAACAATTCATTGGCATGGTCTCTCCTTGGACTTGGACAGTCTCCTGCAACCAGCTCCATTTAAACCGATTCTTCACCCCCTCATCGATGTTTTTTACATCTGGGCTGTTCAGACCAAGTTTGGCCATGACTAAATGAATGCTGGGAATGTAAGAATTAAATTAATTTTACTTAGGTAAGCAAGAATAGGAATAGGAATAAATGTTGATTTCAATAAAGTAGCCTATTAGTTGCCTAAATTAACAATAAAGTGCAGTTTATTAATAGTAAATGTTAACTAATGTAGTTAACTAGAGTTTAATAAATGGAACATTATTTTAAAGTGTTACCTATTTATTATACACCGATTCAGAAGTATCGTGAGTTCAGTGTTGGACAGGGCTGCGTTTCCCATAAGCATTTATGTTTAAATGAATTTATAAATTAAAAAATTAAAAAGGGAAGAAAATAGAAATACACATCTAAATTAAATGATTGAACAAAAAAAATCATAAAAGGAGTAATATGGGAAATATGCTTCAAAGACTGGGCAAAATAATGACGATTATTAGGTTGAACGTTCAGAATACGATTCCATAGGTTATATTTCAGCACGAATTTCGCGAATGGACAGCGACTCTTAAGTAGCACGTAGAACGCGTCCATGTCAAGTACATTTTTTGGGAAAAGCGCGTGGAATTGCGGCGAGCGTTTGTAACCTTGCACGTAGAGAGCGCTCTTTAGAGCTAAGATACATCGTTATCGGGAAACTCGACCCAGATCAGTTTTAAGCATTCATTAAAGTGAATCGGTTCAAAGGAGTCATTAGTTCGCAAATCGAACGTGTCATTAGTGGACAGATATGCTCATATGCTCCGCACATATAATGTTACTCCCAAATATATTTTTAGGTCACACAGATTAAATTTTTAGGAACATATGCAACAAAAATGTTGGCAATTTCGAGCCTTGTCGAAGCTGCTAAGCTTTCTAGCTAGAAGTAAGAAATAACCAACATGCCGTTACTTTCCTAAATTAGCCCAGAATCGTTTAACATTAATGTTATGGAATCATGACAAAAATGATCAATAGATTGGTTAAATTTTACTAGACCTGCAGAATGAAGACAATATATTGGATTTGCTTACCTGAATCATCCGTGTTCACTGTCTTCGTCAGTCGACTGAAGCTGTTCACGTGAGTAGATGGTTGGGCGCGGTTGGGTGTGTGCATTCATAACGGTGCGGTGCGCGTACACTTTTAACTTCCATCGTGAGAAATGATTGGACTACCGTAATTTCCGGACTATTGAGCGCACCTGAATATAAGCCGCACCCACTGAATTTTAAAAAAAATATTATTTTGAACATAAATAAGCCGCATATGTCTATAAGCCGCAGGTGCCTACCGGTACATCGAAACAAATGAACTTTACACAGGCTTTAACGAAACACGGCTTGTAACAAAAATAAATACCGGTAACGTTAGGCTTTAACGAACGGGCTGTCACAAAAATAAATAGGCTTTAACGAACGGCTGTCACAAAAATAAATAGGCTTTAACGAAACACTGCTTGTAACAAAAAATAAAAAATAGCAGTAAACAGTAGCCTACCAAGAAAGTCATTGGTCACTATCTTCCTCCTCCTGTGCACTGAAACCACTGAAGTCATCATCTTCGGTGTCGGAGTTGAATAGCCTCAGAATTGCTTCATCCGATACTGGATCGTTTTCATTGTCGCTCTCGTCACTTTCATCCGGAGGCAAATCCCCCGCTGAGCCCTCTTCAACACGCAGCAGTCCAGCCTTTCGAAAGCCGTTGATGATGGTGGATTTTTTGACAATGCTCCACGCTGTCAGGACCCACTGGCAGACTTGACCATAAGTTGCTCTTCGTATGCGGCCCGTTTTAGTGAAGGACTTCTCCCCACTTGTCATCCAAGCCTCCCATTGAACACGGAGCGCCACCTTAAATGCACGATTTACACTGATGTCGAGTGGCTGCAAATACTTTGTTGTGCCTCCAGGAATCACAGCTGGAATTGAGTTTGTCCTCTTGATGGCTTCTTTCACTGAATCGGTTATGTGGGCCCTCATGCTATCCAAAACGAGCAATGCCTTGTTCCTGTGAAAGAATCCTCCCGGTCGCTTGCCGTAACACTCCGTATGCCATTCATGCATTAGGCCTTCCGTCATCCATCCTTTCTTGTTGACTTTCACAACAATTCCTCTCGGGAATTTTTCTTTTGGCATCATCGTGCGTTTAAAAATCACCATCGGTGGAAGCTTTTCTCCCGATGCCGTGCAGCTCAGAACACAGGTGAAGTGCGTTTTTTCATGTCCGGTTGTTTTCAAAGTGACGGATGATTCGCCTTTCCTGTTGACAGTCCGAGTGAGAGGCAGGTCAAACGTCAGAGGAACCTCATCCATGTTTATGATGTCGTGCGGGCCAATGGAATGCTCCGCTATCTTTGCATCAGTGAATTTGTGGAAGTTTGAAACTTTTTCCTCGTAGTCGGGAGGGAGCTACTGACACAGACTCGTCCGTGCCCTGATGGACAGGCCTTTACGTCTCATAAATCTGAGACACCACGATGGTCCACCACTAAAATCCTCAAACTTCATCACGGTGGCTTTCAGTCGGATCTGCAGTTGAAACACCTCGGCCGTCTGCTCTCTGTGTTGACCCAGTCTTCGAGCTCATTTTCTAGTTCGGGCCATCTGCTTTTCTTCCCTCTGAAAGCTTTAGTTGTCTTTTTGCACCGAGTCAATTCCTCACGCTGCTGTTTCCAACGTCTTATCATCGACTCATTAAGACCAAGCTCCCGTGCAGCAGCTTGATTTCCTTTTCCAACAGCCAGATCAATCGCCTTCAACTTGAAAGCTGCATCATATGCATTTCTCCGTGTCTTTGCCATGACGAGGGTGACAAAATGACTACCGTAATCAGAATGATGGGAGAGCACGCTCGATTTAATCTAAACAGTAAACAAAAAAGTTGTTTGACCTTAACCCCTTCGGCAATTTCATTGGTCTAATGAAAGCTTCATGCCGCCAAAAAACAGCACGTCACAGAATGTTTTTTTTTTGGAAAGAAAAATATATATATATATATTTGAAAGCGGGAAAAATCCATATATTAGCCGCGTCATTGTTTAAGCCGCAAGGTTCAAAGCGTGGGAAAAAAGTTGCGGCTTATAGTCCGGAAATTACGGTACTTGCGGAGTGACATGACGACATGAATCAGAGGCACAAAAAAACGTTGACAGCGGTGAGCGGTCATTACATTTACCAATACTCGACCGATCGCGCAAACAAATGCCAAACCCCCCCCCCCAAATTTTTTTGTTTTTTGTTTTTTTTGCATGATTTACGAGAGCATCATTTTCAGGTCGGAAAATCCGGATTTCCAGCTTTTTCCGGAAGAATCACACCCCTGGTTACATACATACAAAGACACTTTACTATCCCATGAGGCCTTGGAAGAGGACTTGTAAATAGACCCTTTTCACATGACGTCACACAGCTTCCGTTAGGACTCGAAGCAGTGTATCCTCACTTCCGTCAGCATAGTGGAATACTAGCGCGACTCGAATGAAGTGCACTCAATATTTGTACATATGCCACAAATGTGGTTAAAGGATGACTGTAGTCGCCCAATTTCATGTAAATTCAAGGTGAGGTATTTGGCAGCCGCAGATCTCAAACAAACTTACCGATCGGTGCGATTTGCTGCTTAAAGTCGGAGGAGTTGAATACGTACTGAAGCCATACATGCACTTTGCTGTCTTTATTGCAGATGAAGCTGTTTATATATATTTGTGAAATAAACGCATGTTTCCAACATTTACGTGCAGTAAAAAACTATTCATTCAAACCTTAATGCACTACTTATTTCAGTGCCTACTACAGGCCTATGTACAATGAAGATCAACATAAGCTTATTCTTTTTAAATATCAAAGTCTATTTTTATACTTTTATTTCGATAAATATGGCATACATAATAATACAAATTGTGTTTAATATAATACTATTTCTACATGAAGACTGTTAATGTTGTAAAAACTGACTCATGTACATGGCATTTTTACCATAGTAAAAAAAACATTGCCATTCGTCTCTTTATTGCAGAACAAGATCGTCGCATACAAAAATATATATAGAGGATTTACAACAGTACTCATTGTTATAGCAGCAAATGAACAAAATCAAATTATTTCTCCAGGGAATAACATTAAATGAACACATAGGCTACTTCCGTTTTGTATTTTCACTTCTTACAAATTATACAATCTTAATATATTGCAGCAGTTCAGTTTAAACTGGTATGATGTAAAATTATCTCAAATCTTCACACCATTAATTCTTCGGAGTATTATATGTGGACGTGTTACTTCCAGATGTCCATTATTTGTAAATAAATCTCACAAGAACAATATCCATTATCATATAGCCTACCAATTTCTAAAAATAAAGATTTTTTTTAAAGACAATATTCTTGTTATTCCAAATAGGCTAACAGATTTGTGTGGACACACAGTCGTTGTGATAAAACTCAATTCAATGACAACATTGCTAAAGTTTCTGCTCGTGGAAACCCTAACCAAGGCAGTTACAGAAAGGAAATAATAAATATCATTACCAGAAGAAGCCGACTGTGTAAATCCTTGACATAAACAGTTCGCATTTAAAGTTATTAAAGCATTTTCCCGAGAAGTCGCCGGCGCGAAGGTAAGACGGAACAACTGATACACTGCTTTGCGGATAGGCGGAAGTTAACTGACGTCATTGTGAAAAGGGTACATTGCAATACAAATTACATTGCAATGCCAAATTACATTGCAATGCCAAAATGGCAGATATAGCATGTCTGGATTGCATTCATATAGAACAGGGGTGGGCAAACTCGGTCCTGGAGGTCCCTGCAGAGTTTAGCTCCAACCCTAATCAAACACACCTGAACTAGCCAATCAATGCCTTCAGGATTACTAGAAAACTACAGGCAGGTGTTTTATCAGGGTTGGAGAGCTAAACTATGCAGGGCAGGGCACTCCAGAGTTTGCCCACCCCTGATATAGAACATTTTTATATTAGCGATGAACTAAATTCTTCTTCAAATGTAGTACTTTGACAGTGATTTTGCAAGTTTTTAGAGAAAACTGATGAAGAAGATGACTATTATGGCAACAGCAATAGTGTCCATTTTGCAAATATTGGTAATTCATTTCACAATGTGTGAAATCAAGCAAGTGTAGCTAGTATTTGCATTCACACTCCTACATATGGTATGATTTGTTTCACACTGCAAGCTTCAGCAGAGCATAATAAAGTACTTATAGAGTAACATGTATAAAAGCACTCTGAAATGGTTGGTTGTACCTGTCAACCAAACCAAAAATTAGAAAAACTCTGGTTTGAACATTGAGGAGCTCAAGTATGACTAAAAAAAGAATTTATGTACGATAAATAGACTTAGATATTTTACAAAACTTGCAGTATTCCTGTTGTGAAAAATGCTTTAAATTTCCATATTACCTATTAATTTGCTGAATTTATTGAAATGGTTATGAATTAAAATCACTGTAAATGGCCTGGATATTATATTGACCACCACAACACAATATGTAATTTATTATTTATTCCTAAACATCTTTTTTTTTTTTTTTTTTTTTTTTTTTTTTTAATAAATTTAATTTCATGTGGACCCTGATAATTATGGAAGGTATCTAAGACGTACTAACACTGTTACAGGTATGTTTATTATTCAGAAAAGCCCATAAAATAATACCTCTGTTAAAATGTTAAAAATTTGGTAAAAAAAAAAAAAAAAAAAGATTTACCATAAACTGACATCAACCGTATGGTAGAGTTTTATATCTTTTAGATTAAAACACAAATTTTGACAAACTGCTTGAGGTCATTTTTTATATTCAATAATAAGAATTTTAAGAAAAATTACTTTTTCATTGGCTCCATCTAGGGGTGAAAGTTAAAGGGTTAAAGATGGTGTAAGTAGATTTTGAAAAAAAAAAAAAAACTGTTTGGAAGTTAGTTGGCCAACACCAACAACAAACGTCTAACCAATCAGCATTAGGGGGCGTAGCTATACCAGTCGAGAAGAAGAACAGAACAGAAGATTTGAAGAAAAAAAAAACTCATGAAATGAAAAAGAGATGATGAGACAATACAAAAGAGCTCAAAAGACTATCACTGGAATGAAGGGTTTTGACTGGGCAAGTGCTTTAGGACCCATGTAATTTATTAGAAAAGCTTTCCAGCGCTGGAGAGATCTAAGCGGGAAGACCTGAAAAGAGGCTGCTGTTGGCGACTAACAAGCTCTTGTTGTATTTACTCTTGTGTACTGTATGTTCATTTGTGCTTCCTCGTCGTTCGTTCATCATCTGCACTTTAGTTTTCATGAAGCATTTTTTGCGCATCAGATGTGATAAACCGACATCATCTTTCAAACCACTGCACACTGACGACTGCTGGAGAATGAGGTGTTTAGCGTCATTGATAGTGCACTCATCTCACCCGCCAGCAGGGTTTGAGACAGACTCGGAGCAGGCAAGGGTGGTTAGAGGTGGGTTTGTTTGGGTTGATTTCAGACGTCAACAATGTCCATGAGTGTTTTTCAGAATCTACTTACCCCACCTTTAAGGCAGCTGCTCATATTTCCAGCCAGTAGCTCTTCCGTGGATGTTGATGTAAACTTGCTGTAAAAAAAAAAAAAAACTGGGTCCATGGGTCAGTTACCGTGCATTTGCCTCATTTTATGTAAGTTGCTGGCCTAAACTTTTTTTCACCCATTTTGTGTAGGATTTTACCTTTCTGGGTGTTACGGCCTACAGGGTTTCTCCACCAAGTGGCGTTGTTCCGTGTTCTGGAGTGAGCGTCTGGAGCAGGTGTGGTGCGTTACCGGTGATTGCGCTTGTGTCAAGAGACCGCGAGTATAAAGAGGAAGGGCGGAGTTGGACTGTGGCCGTTCATCTTTTCCTCTTCAGTCCCAGATTGTTTTTCTTTTCTTTATTTTTTCCTTGAGTTGTAGTATTATTACTTTGACTTATTTTCTATTAAAAGTTTATTTGTTAAATTGAGTTCCATGTGTGGCCTCCCCTTTTCTTATGTTGCTTCACCTTGAGCCAGGTGGACGTAACATAATGGGGGCTCGTCCATTTAACTGAGAGAGGCTCAGTCAAATTGTTAAGCCTATTTGGTAACAATTATGGGAGAGTTAATTGGATGAGTTTTGATTATTTGGTAAGAAATAAGTTGATTAAAATTATTCTTGGGGATAAGGCAACATGGAACATTTGAAATTTATTATTTTTTGTTTTCTGATTTTTGCTGGGGCTGGAGAGGAAAACGTCCTGCAGTTAAAGTATTGGACTTTGACGGGGTCGATTTTTGCTGTGCATGACTAGAGGTAAGACAGATTTGTACTATAATTGCCAAGAAGTATTAATGAGATTGATAAGATTGTCGGAGCCACGTGAACTCCCGTGTTAGGTGGTAGAGCGGTAACGCTGTTTTAGTTTGTTGTTTTTGGTGCGTCGGACGCGGGTAGACGAATTAGCCGTTGAGCTGCATGTGGGCGTACTGAAGACTAGGGTTGAGTTTATTTAGTTGATACGGGACGGCTCTTAATTTCTTCTGGCATTGTGGTCCTATCTGTCTTGCGCTGGACTTTGTACATTGTTTTCGTCTGGGTTGTGATCTCAGGAAATTGGGTAGAGACAACGGCAATTAGTTTGTATTTTTGAGGGGAAAATGTACGGTTATATTTGAAGTTTAGATAAAATGGATCAACTACAGGATTTCTTGGCTGCTCCTACGGTGGAGAAATTGGATGGTCTTTCAAAAGATCAACTGTGTAAGGTAGTTGAGCATTTTAATTTTGAGATAGCGGTAACAAAAGGTATAAAAGTTAAACATTTTCGGGATTTGGTAAAAGAAAAATTAGTAGAGCGGATGATTTTAACTGTAGATGCACAATCAGAGGAAGTGGTTTCACCAGACAGTACGTCAACGCCACTTGTTATGACGGGAGTACAGGGCGGGTTTACATTTGAGCAGCAGTTAGAAATTTTGAACCTGCAGAGTAAGGAACGCGATCTAGACAGACAGTTAGAATTGGAAAAAATGAGAATTCGAGAACGAGAGCGTGAAAGGGACTTTGAGAGATTTAAGAGTGAGCAAAGAGTTAAGTTAGCTCAGGAAGCTGAACGCTTAAAGTTGATTGCCGAGGGGAAAATAGGGAGTATTAGTGTTGACTCCTCGGGTGATCAACTGGTTTCAAGTAGGGCATTAAATATTGCAAATATTACTAAGTTGCTGCCTAGGTTTAACGAAAACAAATCTAGACGTTTTTTTTCTCTGTTTGAAAGTGTTGCGGATGATAGAGGTTGGAATGATGCCGAACGAACTCTTTTACTTCAAAGCGTTCTTGAAGGCAAAGCTCAAGAAGCATTTATTTCACTCTCGGCAGCAGATCGAAAGGATTATAAGATCGTAAAAGAGACGGTTTTAAAAGCTTACGAACTTGTCCCTGAAGCTTACCGTCGGCGGTTTAGGGGATGGAGAAAGGGAGAAAGGCAAACTCATGTTGAGGGGGGCCGGAGAGTTTATGACCCACTTTAATCGTTGGTGTGCTTCGTTAGGAATACATTCTTTTGAGAGTCTTTGTGACTTGATAATTTTGGAGCAGTTTAAAAATATTATTCCTGAGCGGATAGCGACGTACATAAATGAGCAGAAGGTGAAAACTGCGGCTGAAGCTGCAGTTTTAGCTGACGAATTGGTGTTGATTCACAAAAATTCTGGTTTTTATCAAAAAGATCATCATTTTGAAAGTCACTTTGAGAAACAACCGACGTTGTTAAAGGCAGAGTATAGACCTAATAGAAAAATAGATCCAAATTCCACTTGCAGGTATTGCCTGGAAAAGGGCCACTGGAAAAAAGGAATGCCCAGTGTTGAAAGGCAAGTATAAGGCCAGTACTAAAGCTGTTGGGCTTGCGTCAGCTCTTATTCCTAACGAAACATCATGGGTTGGGGGAATCTCTGATGGAGGGAAAAATCAAAATGCAGATAAGTACGGAGGGTCCCAGGCAGATTATAGTTCTTTTATTACCACAGGGTATGTTTCTTTGGTTAACTGTTCAGTTAAAGTACCCGTAAGGATTCTGTGCAACACAGGGTCTTCTGAATCCTTTTATTTTAGATTCGAAGTTGAATTTTTCTCCTTGATCTAGTACAGGGAATAGTGTTCTGATCCAAGGAATTGGGATAGACATATTCTCCGCTCCTTTGCATAGGATTCAGTTGGATTCTGAATTGGCGCTTGGGGAAGTTAAAATTGCGTTGCGACCTTCATTACCTAGGGAAGGTGTAGATGTGATTTTAGGAAATAATCTGGTAATAATCTGGTACGGAAATCGTGTGTGGTGTGGGGTGGGGTGGGGTGATACCTCCAGTTGTGAAAGCGAATCCAACTTTATCTGCAGAGGCAGATAAGAGTGTCCAAGATTTTCCCGATGTTTTTGTTTCCTGTGCGGTAACTCGAGCCATGAGTACTGGAGAAAATGTGTCCCAGCATAATGGTGAAATGGAAAAACCTTCCTTTGACCCGGTCAACTTGTCTGTGTTGCCTTCATCGATTTCCCGTGATGAGCTAATTTTGGCTCAGGGAAAAGACGCCGGGTTGACAACATTGTTTGCGTCTATTAAGTCCCCTCAAGAAATTGAAAGCATGGCTTCTGGTTATTTCTTGAGTAACGGAGTCTTAGTCCGCAAGTGGATGCCTTGTAATGATCGTGTTGTGGGTGAACCCATATTTCAGATTGTTATTCCGGATGGGTTGCGTGAGCTGGTGTTGAAAACTGCTCACGGGGATATAGCTGGGCATTTAGGGTTCAAGAAAACATACCATAGTGTAATGCGCTATTTTTTCTGGCCTCGACTAAAAAGAGATGTGGCGAGTTTTATTAAGACGTGCCACACTTGTCAAATGGTAGGTAAACCAAATGAGGTTTTGGCTCCAGCGTCGTTGTTTCCCATTCCTGCTGTGAGCAATCCTTTTGAGTATCTTACCATTGACTGTGTTGGGCCGTTAAATCCGTCGAAGGCAGGTTCTAATTATTTATTAACTGTCATGTGTCAGACAACTCGCTATCCTGCTGCTTATCCCCTGCAAACAGTTTCCACCAAATCTGTGGTAAAAGCTCTGTCTCAGTTTATTTCTGTTTTTGGTATTCCAAAAGTTATCCAAACTGACAGAGGAACCAATTTTACTTCTCGTATGTTTAATCAGGTTTTGCAGCAACTGCGTGTGAAACATCATAAAAGTAGTGCGCGACATCCTGAAAGCCAGGGAGCTCTTGAACATTTTCATCAAACGTTAAAACAACTTTTGAGAGCGTACTGTAATGAACTGAATAAAGACTGGGAAGAGGGGCTTCCTTAGTTGATGTTAGCCGCACGCGAAGTTGTTCAAGAGAGCCTTGGTTTTAGCCCTAACGATTTGGTGTTTGGTAGGGATGGGAATCGAGAACCGGTTCTTCTTAAGAACCGGTGCCAAGTGAATCGATTCCTTTGAACCGTTAGCATGCCGGCTTAACAATTCCGCTTATCGGTTCCTCTCGTTGCTAACGTGTCATGACGTCACACACACGCTGCGTTGTTTTGGTTTAGAACGCAGCAAACATGGCATCGAGGCAGAAGCGATCTAAAGTTTGGTTACATTTTACGCGAAAAGACGACAATACAGTCACTTGCAACACTTGTAAAAGTTCCATTTCGTCAAAGGGGGGAACTACCTCCAATATGCAGAAACATTTGGCCACACAGCATGCAATTCATTTGCAGGACTGTCGCGTGTTTGATACACTACTACACAACGACACCACCAGCGAGTTAAGCACCAGCGGAGCTAACAGGACGCCATCTGTTATTAATGCCGAAGGTAATGTGTTAATGTTAATGTGAGCGCTATTTCATTGTGTAAACTTTTACTATACGGATAATCTCCATTGTCATTATTAAATTTAGATGATGAAGAAGATGATGACAGCCAGAGTCTGGCTGGCTCTCACACTGGCTCAGAGGCTGCAGCAAGTATCTCTCGTGCACCTCTAGCTACTCCGTTTACAGAGGCAGGGAGGAATAAAATGACCGAGGCGAGGATAAATGAATGCCACAGAGCAGTGACTAAGTTTGTGGTGAAGGGTTTGCATCCGTTTGTTTTTATGGCACATAAATGGCAGTTTTATTTATTTATTTATTTTTGTCTGGACCAATGAATGTGATATACTGTGAATGTGAATACTGGTTGAGAAACAAGGCTATATGTCCCTGGAATTTACTTGAAGAAGTAACTCACCTAATTTTAGGTTTGTTCTGAGGTTGCTACACATAATGTGCGTATACTCTGTTCTGTGTCTTCTGATCAGATATTAAAGCGAGTTAATACAAACAAACAAATTTGTACTTATTACCTCACCCAATGAGAATCGATAAGAGAATCGTTAAGGAATCGGATCGATAAGCAACATCGATAATGGAATCGGAATCGTTAAATTCTTATCAATTCCCATCCCTAGTGTTTGGTCACAAGGTAAGAGGCCCGTTGTCACTTCTAATGGATAACGTGACCGAAACTGAAATGTCTGTAAATATCTTGGATTATGTTAATGGTTTTCGACGTAGATTATATCTGGCAGGTAAACTGGCCCGTGAAAATCTAGTCAAAGCACAGCTGAAAATGAAGACCTGGTTTGATCGTCGGTCTGAGCGTCGTGAATTTAGTCCCGGTGATCAAGTCTTTTTCTTGCTTCCTGTCACTGGATCATCTTTCTTGGCCAGGTTTGCAGGGCCTTATAGCGTTCTGAAACGGGTAACAGATCAGAATTATATTGTTTCGACGCCGGATAGGAGAAAACCTACCCAATTTTGTCACGTGAATTTGTTGAAACCGTAATTCTGCCGCTCACATGAAAACGCTGTCATTGGTGCTGAAGTCAAGTCTGTGGCGGTTGTTTCAGGGGTGAGTGATTCCTCCTCCAGTGCTAAGTCTAACTGCATTGAGGGTGAGAGCGCTACATCTGAGTGTATTATTCAACCCCGACTTTGTAATTCTGAACAGCTGGCTAAATTGGATGTGATGTTGGAACATTTGCCCGAAGAATGTCGTGAGCAACTGATCAGTTTGATAAAGGAGTTTTCACCACTTTTCTCCGATACGCCTTTGTGTACTCATCTGATATATCACGATATTGATGTTGGAGACTCTTTGCCCATTAAACAGAGATTTTATCGTGTTCATCCTGAAAAACAGAATTTTTTGGAAGCTGAGGTAAAGTACTTGATAAATGCTGGGCTTGCGAAACCATCTTATTCCAGTTGGTCGTCACCATGCATTTTGGTCGCAAAACCCGATAAGACGTACAGAATTTTGTACTGACTATAGAAAATTAAATAGCGTTACGAAGCCCGACTCCTTTCCGCTTCCGCGGATGGAAGATTGTGTTGACTCCGTAGGGTCAGCTAAGTTTGTAACTAAAATCGACCTTTTAAAGGGGTATTATCAAGTTCCTTTAACTCCTCGTGCGCAAGAAGTCTCGGCTTTTATTACCCCTTCTGGGTTATATTCTTATAATGTGATGAGTTTCGGTCTCCGAAACGCTCCGGCTACCTTCCAGCGCCTTATGAATCGAGTGGTCTCAGGATTGGAAGGATGTGCAGTGTATCTAGATGACGTGGTAGTATATAGTCAGACGTGGGAGGAACAGCGTTGTCGGTTGCGCGCTCTGTTTGCTCGTCTTGTAGATGCTAAGTTAACTATAAATCTAGCGAAGTGTGAGTTCGTGAAAGCCACGGTGACTTATTTGGGAAAAGTGGTGGGACGGGGGAAGCGCGTCCGGTACGGGAAAAGGTACGAGCGATCGATAGTTTCCCTGCTCCGACTACTAAAAAAGAGCTAATGAGATTTCTAGGCATGATTGGTTATTATCGTGGTTTTTGTGCAAACTTCTCGACTAGTTGCCCCACTTACTGAGCTGTTAAAGGCTACAAATAAGTTCGAATGGTCTCCAGGTTGTCAGGCTGCGTTTGCCAATGCAAAACTCCTGCTGAGCACTGCTCCGGTGTTAGTGGCGCCTCGGTGGGATCGAGCGTTTCAGATCCAAGTAGACGCAAGTCAGGTTGGTGCAGGAGCTGTACTATTGCAGAAGGACGATAATGGGGTTGATAGGCCAGTTAGTTACTTTTCTAAGAAGTTTAATTCATATCAATTAAATTATTCAACAATCGAAAAAGAAACATTGGCTTTGATGTGGGCAGTGCAGCACTTCGATGTGTATGTGGGTGGTGGTTCAATGCCCGTGGTTGTTTTTTCAGACCATAATCCACTCACTTTTTTACAATCATTACGAAGCCCTAACAAACAACTTCTTCATTGGGCTATATTATTACAGCCGTATAGTTTGGAGATTTGCCATATTCAGGGGCGAGACAATGTTATGGCGGATGCTTTGTCCCGTTCTCCGGTGGATGAATAAAACTAAATGTGCAAAATGTAATTTGCCCTTGATCTGTTTTAGTTTTTCCAAGGCGCCTGGGAATACTGAAAGATGGAGTTTGGGTGGGTTGTTACGTTCTCCCTTTTCTATCCCCGGTAAATAGGGGTCGAACGAACAAATAAAAGTGGAGAGACTTGGAGGATCTCTTACTCTTCACTCCCAGAGTCACAATTGAAAAAAAACACTAAATGCTGGGTTGCAGTTTAAGTGGCATGTTTGCCTTTTATTTTGTAATGCAGGAGTATGAAATAAAGAATAATCATGAAGAAGTGTTTCAAACAAAATAAGAGAAAACAAACAAACCATTACCTCAGGTGGAGGACCCATATAAAAGAAAAAGAATTAAACCTCTACCTAAAGGAATTAATACTAAATTACCTGTCACCAAAAGAAAACAACAATTAACTTCCCTCCCTCCTTAACTAAACCATAACCAGGAGAAAAGATATCGGAATCCTCCACCCTACTTTACCCATAAATATATATAAAAAATTATCCACTCAAAACACATAATATAATACAACCCAACTCAACAAAGAACAACAGAAGCGCGACCAGCGCTACCGTCTGGGACTGAAGAGTAAACAAATCCTCACACGCCGCGTTGTCTCTCCCCTTCATCACTGCGCTCTCTGCAGTTTTATACGATGGTAAACAGGAAATACACCAATCAATGTGCACACAGCTCTCACATGACTAATGAAGCACAGGTGGTAACCCTCAACCTGTTAATAGCGCAGAGAGAGAAACAGAGAGAAAAAACAAAGGAAAAAAACAACACAAGATACACAAATGCAAACAACAGTTCAAATAATAAATAAATTACGTCCTTGGACGTAACAGGGTGATGAGAAGAAAAGGGGGTAAGTGTAATTTGTACATGAGCCATGAATTTGTGCATACTTGTAGTTTTTTGTTTTTGTTTGCAGAGTTCCCTTTTAGGGGCCTCTGTTTTAAGAGGGGAGGTGTTACGGCCTACAGGGTTTCTCCACCAGGTGGCGTTGTTCCGTGTTCTGGAGTGAGCATCTGGAGCAGGTGTGGTGCGTTACCGGTGATTGCGCTTGTGTCAAGAGACCGCGAGTATAAAGAGGAAGGGCGGAGTTGGACTGTGGCCGTTCATCTTTTCCTCTTCAGTCCCAGATTGTTTTTCTTTTCTTTATTTTTTCCTTGAGTTGTAGTATTATTACTTTGACTTATTTTCTATTAAATGTTTATTTGTTAAATTGAGTTCCATGTGTGGCCTCCCCTTTTCTTATGTTGCTTCACCTTGAGCCAGGTGGACATAACACTGGGTGACCCAGATTTTCACTTCAGTCAAATCTCTGAATAGTTTGTTTTTAGTTTGAAGGTGTATTTGGCAGAGCATGACTTAAATGTGCAGACAGTCACAATATGCAAGTATGGTGCATTCTTTTTTCTGCTCAGCAAAGGTTTAATGAGCTGATATTTAAACGAAAGTGTACATCAAGGTTTTTTTTTTTTGCTTGAAGCCTTCATATAAATAATGACTCCAGCTGTGATGACTATGTTGGCATTAGTGGATCTGCATTGGCATGGTTCAAATCATACATATCTGACTGTTATCTCTGTTTACTGCTACAAACTGATGTCATACCGATCACAAGTTTAGTGTGGAGTACCGCAAGGCTCAGTACTAGGACCGTAGCTTTTTACTCTGTACATGCTACCCTTGGGAGATAGCTGATATAAAAAAATGGATGACTAGTAATTTCCTACTACTAAATTCAGAAAAAACAGACCAAAAACCTCTGTACGTAATAACCTAGAATACTGTCTAACACTTGATGGATGTTCTGTCAAGTCTTCGTCATCAGTTAGGAACCTGGGTGTGCTCTCTGATACTCTTATGTCGTCGTCTGAGACAGCAGAGAGTAGCTAGTCAATCAAACACACTCTGTAGAGCAGTTTGTCCATTTAGGGCTACAGCAGACACATGCCGGCGCAAAATGGCGATTTAACATGTAAGGGGACCCGCGGTGTATGTAGATAGAAATGGCTCATTCTAAGGTAATAAAAACATAACGGTTCATTATGCAAGGTCTTTATACACCACTGTAAACATAATTATGTATATTATATTGCATTTCTGTCAATACATCCTCCTAAAATGTACGTATCTTTATTTATAGACCTATTGTCTATTTCAAACGTCTACAAATATATAAAACTGATCAGGTAAAACCTATAGACACTTGATTCATGGGTTCACGGAGATCATCGCCCCCCAGAGGTGAACCATTGAAATTTAAACATTTCGAAACGGTTATGACATAATAAAGTTTACTGAAATTACTTGACTTTGTCAGTTTGATACATGCCAACTGAACCACTGATTCGAAACAAAAGATTCATAAAGCTTTGAAACTTCATAAAGCAGTGTTTCAAAATCACCCATCACAAGCCATTTATTGGATTTAGGTTCCAAATGGGGTCACAAGTTAACATATTTAACTTATTTATGATACTGTTGAACTTTACAGTATTTTCTCTCTCCTGGTTATTTCTTAGGCAATGTCAAAAAAGCCAGTATCAATTGTTGTATGCAATGGTGTGATTCATTGTTTGTGTTTTGCTTTTTTGTTTTTTAGCCAAAGTAAAGATGAATTTGACTGATAACACTGGGGTTTTTTCAAGGTTTCTTTAGATATCAGAATACCGTTAATTATTTTGTCCAAATGTGAAAATCGTAAAAACCCTACATGACAACATGTTTACTTGTGTATTCTCAATAGGAATCAAATAATGCAGTGCGATTATAACTATTTAATTCAATTTATGTCCTTTTATTTATAAACTTTCATTCTCATTGTGGCATTTCACAGTTTAGCTAATATACTGATTCAGAGATATCAATATTTGGAATGCAACAACGCCTCCATACAATCGAAATTAGAAGGTCTCCCACAACCACTCAATATTTGAAACTATAGCAAAGGAGAAGGTCATGTGGGGCCACAGGAATTCATATGTACTTGACAAAAGAAAATAAAAACTTAAGATGAAGGATGTGGATAATAGTGTCTTAAAGGTTTACAATCAGATTTGGTCCACATTTAGCTACGGTGTGGATGCAGCCTTGACTTCACACAGAGACATATTTTCTGGTGCCATTTTAAATTTCCAAGCCATTTAAAACCCTTTCCACACAAAGAACACAAGTAAGTTCTCACATTTGCATGGCTTTTCATGTGTATCTTTAAGTGTGACGGCAAAATAAATTTTTTATTACACCGATCACAATTCAATCGTCTTCCTCCAGAGTGAATGCGCAGGTGATTTTTAAAATTGGTAATTTTGTTAAACTTCTTATTACACACAGAACACTGCAATTTTTTTCCACAATGAGTCTGTTCCAAATGATGCTTCAAGTCTCTTTGATATCTGAAACTCTTTTCACATTGAAGACACGTGTAAGGCTTCTCTCCAGTGTGAATTCGCATGTGAGTCTGAAGGTTTCCTTTTTGTGGGAAGCGTTTCCCACACAGTTTGCAAGCGTAAGGCCTTTCTCCAGTATGGCTTCTCATGTGGGAGTCAAGGGATGCTTTATATGTGAAACTCCTTCCGCACTGAGTGCATGTATAAGGATTTTCTCCAGTGTGAACTCTCATGTGAGTCTTGAGGCTTATTTTATAGGTGAAACTCTTTCCACAGTGATGACATATAAAACAGTTCTCTCTTGAATGAATCCTCATGTGGTAATTAAAAGATATTTTACGTGTGAAACCCCTTCCACACTGATCACATGTGAAAGGCTTCTCTACAGTGTGACTTTTCACATGGGAATTAAAGTAGTTTTTATATGTATAACTCTTTCCACACTGTTTGCATGTGTAAGGCTTCTCTCCGGTGTGAATTCTCAAATGGACTGTAAGGTTTCCTTTTTGAGTGAAACTCTTTCCACACTGTTGGCAGGTGAAAGAGCTCTCTCCAGTATGCAGCTTCATGTGGGTATTAAGGTTTTGTTTTTGGGTGAAACTCTTTCCACACTGTTGGCAGGAGAAAGGCTTCTCTCCAGTGTGAACTCTCATGTGGACTTTAAGGTTTCCGTGATGACTGAAACTCTTTCCACAGTGATGGCAGGTGAAACTCATGTTAGACTTGTTCCGACGTCTGTTTCTTGGAGATGTCTTTTGAGTCTCTGTGGATTTTTCTCCAGTCATGAAATCATGATGATTTTCATACTGATTTTTCCCCTTCATGTCATTCAGTTCTTGACTCTCCTCTTTCAGTGCCATCAAGTCTAAAGTGAAAAAACAAACAAAAAAACAAATTAATACATTTAATGACACATTTCCTGTAATCTCAGAACCTCTTCTCTTTATTGTTTGAAAAAGAAAAACTTCTTAAATATTTTATATATTTGTATATGTGTATATATATATATATATATATATATATATATATATATATATATATATATATATATATAGGACATTATCATGCTGAGAAACTGCAAATAAACAGGAAAAAAGTGGGAAAAGGAAAAATGTACATATCTTTCTAATTTCAAATAAAATATCTCGAAGGAAATAAGGTAGCGGGTTCCCTTTTTTGGTGATGTTCCTCTATTTGTGAGCTGTGTCTGGATCAAATTTCGCAAAAGGTACAGCATTTGGAACAAAGGTAGGCATTTTTATTTTTTCTCTGTGACATGCACAAAAATAATGACTTATAACGCCAAAAACTTTTTACATTTTTTAATTTTTTTTTTTTTAATTATTTGGACATTCTCATGCTGAGAAACTGCTGAAAAAGGCAAAAAAATAAAAGTTTGCTCAAGGGAAATTTTACATACATTTCATATTTGACATGCAATAACTAAGAAATAAGGTAGGAGGACAATTCTTTTTCAGTTATGTTCCTCTATATGTGAGCTGTATCTGGATCAAATTTTATGGTGATCCCATAAAGAAATCAAAAGTTACAGCACTTGAAACTAAGGTAGCCTTTTTTTTTTATCCATTGGCATCCCCTAATGGACATTTTTAAAATCTTTCACATGGAGTAACTCGTAGTTGGCTTATTGGATTATGTTGATCTTGGACTCATTTCAATCAGGAGAATCCACTGCAAGTAATGATGAGCCATTTCTACAGTCTATGCATGTTTCTTGAAGTTATAAGCGGAAACTTATTGGCTTATTGGATTATGCTGATAATTCAAATCATTTTAATTGTGAGAATCTGCTGTAAATGTCCTTATTTCAGGTGATTTAGCAAAAACCCATTAAAAAAACCCATTGACTTGGGGGCGATGGAACCGGAAGTCCTAAAATGCTAACTCGCTTCTGGGTTTTGCCTACAAAAACATGTCATCCCAGAGGTACTCTATTTACTTGCTAACAAAATGCTTCAGTTTCTGTGTTTCATTCAGCGCCTCAGCACATGCAGCTGTTATTTGAAACAGATTAATTTTAGATATTTCTTTCAAAAACATTGATGCATTAATATGAACTATCACTTTTTTTTTCCCTTATCATTTTTGCCAAAAATATGGTTTCATTAAATATATTTTATTATTGTTCATGAGAAGGCTGCTCTATTTTATTTATCCATGGCACGTGCATTTTGATTCTTTATATGCAATTAGCATTGTCCAATGACTTGTTTGCATTATTTAGGCATTGTTTTACTTATTTGGAAGGCAATAGATTTTTTTTTTATGAGGAAATATAGATTATTAAAACTTATACAGGTTCAAACTAGGCTGCTGTACTAAAGAATTATTGGTTATCGGTATCAGCGCATCATTAATTTCTGCAGATCTGGACATTTTTATAAGAATCAAATGACTGAGTTCAGCTTTGATAATGAAACCAACCTGTTTGTTCTTCAGTATCTTCTTGTTTCACTCTGAATGTTTCTTCAATCTTCATTTCTTCACTCTCCTCTTTAATAAACGCCATCTTTATAATAGTGTCACATGGATCTCCGTTCCTTCACCAGGAGCTTTTCTGTGTGTTTAGACAATTTGTGCTTAAGATTAAAAATAATTAAGACAGAAAAATAAATTCAAACTAAATCTTTTTTCTGTTACTTTTTCGCACCTTTTCTGTTACTCGTGTGTGGATGCGCTTTACTCACAAAAAATAACGTTCCTTAATGTTAAGCATTACAATGTTACATTCAATGATAAATAATTAGTTTTCCATCGCTTTTAAAAACAATGCAATTTACTTAAGTTTGTATTGACGTAAACACCTACAATGCTTAAAACACAAACCTTTTTTCAGCCTAATCACAACAGATGCAGGGAGCGCGGCGCAGCTTTATAACGTCATGTCGCTAGATCGAAATAAAAGTCACTGCGTGAAACAAACGCGCGGCAAAAATGTTTGGTTGCAGTTATCACCGTATTACAATGCAAATAGTGTAGTCAACGAGTTAAATCTGCATTAGTAAATTAGTTCATAATGTAGTCCTCACTAAAAATAACTACAACTGAACTGCAGTACAAAGAAGTATATCTGCAGCCAAATTGAGTACAACTATAGTTTGCAGTATAACTTTGACTAACTTTGTAGCAAGGTTATTCATTTTTCTCAAGGTTATACATAACTTTTCTTCCAGTAATGTCAGATTATTTGTTCAAAGTTATCTGGTCTTTAATAATGTTCTCAAAAGGTTAGTTTAAAAACGTTATACATCACCTTTTTTTCTGGAATGTTAGTGGGATGTTAATCTAAGGTTTTTTAAATATTATTACTTGAAGTTAGCTGTCATTTTTTTTAAAAATGTTGTTGTGGATATTTCAGCAACACCGTAAGAACATTAGTTTAACATAACTTTAAAAATGTTTCATCCTAACTTTTACGTAACATCAGTTAAAAAGTTGTGGGACCATTACCTGTTCAAAACAATGTTTGTGAATTCGTATATTGTCATTAGTATGAGTGTTCTCATAGTGTTAGCAGAAAACATTATTTAAATGTGTTTTAAGTACAACTAACTTTAAGTTTAATCCTTAATGCATGAATGTTTCGCCAATCTTTATTACATGGATCTTTAGTTACCTGGTGTCACTGCTGTTGCCAAGTCTGCGGTTTTCCTATGGAATTGAGCTACTTTGTTGCCACAGGTTGTTTTTCATGTCTGCGAGTTGAAGCGACCCCAATAACTTGATATTTAGCACCTGGAATGCTAATTTTACCAGGGGAACCCCACCAAAAAACATGGATTTTACCCCACGAGATGTGATTTTTACTGGGGGATTTGGACAATATGAACATAAGCTTAGTGTTCATATGTGTCCACATTACAGTGTTAAATTAACAGTGAAGCAGTGTTGCAGTTAAGTGATGACTGAACATTAGTAATGACACCTGAAGTTAAAATCACTGAAAGAAAGAGAAACAAACATTTAAAATCACAATTGATGTGATTAGTGTTTCCTTTGGTTGAATAGTGACCCTTTGATTGTTTTGTTAGTTTTTTCCTGTCTGCTGTATTAGTGTGTTCAGAAAACACTTCTACTGTGGCAGAAGAAACAGACAGAATTACATAAGTGACATATGTATGCCTGTATTTAATGGGAACATTAGCAATGATCACATCTGAAGTCTAATCACTGATCAGAAACATATTTAAATCACTTATATTTGATATATTTAAGTCAATGCATTTAAATATTGTGCTAGCGAAAACATGTGAGAAGAAAGTTCATAACTATGGCATTATCTAGACACACTCACAGCAAATTCTTCAGTGTTAATTAAACTCTTTTAAAACCAATCCCAATTGAGTGTATATGTAAGGGATAATCCACGGCTAGCCATGCATTAAAGGATTTTAATGCACGACGAGCCGAAGAACCATCCGACGCAAAGCTTATTGTTTAAGCATATAGCTAACATAGGCTAACTTAATGATTCTTTAATGGATTTATTAAAATTATTTACGAATGACAGGCAACACTGACAGTGACAAGGCAGTCTTTATTTGAAATAATCATATAATTTTTTTAAATGAATTATGTAGAGTGTGAAATAAAAGCGGCGTCTCTGACCACAGTTTAAATTAAATTAATTTAAATTAAATGAAAACCAAAAAAAATAAACAGTTGGAAATTTCGTTTGGGGATTGTTTTACTCATCATTATACTAAATGATGTTAAATTCAACATTTCCATTTATCGTGAAATCAGACATGGAAAAGGGTAGGGTTATTTCAGGTTTAGGCTTGGAGGTGAAATTATGTTTTGCTTTGCTTGTTGAGGTTATAGATGTCAGTATGTCACTCCATGCTCTCCTCTCTGACAAAGATGGTGCCCAATATGACCGCAAACTCGCCTCGCATCGGTGGCCTGTCACTGACATGATCTGGTGACTTTCTAGTCCTGTATCAGAGAGTCGTCCAATGGCAGTGCTCCGCAAACTATGGTTTGTGTACATTTTGTGAGATACCTTCCACCTGAAAAACAAGAATTTAAAGGTGCCCTAGAACCCTTTTTCACAAAATGTAATATGAGTCTAAGGTGTCCCCTGAATGTGTCTGTGAAGTTTCAGCTCAAAATATCCCATAGATTTTGTATTATTCAATTTTTTAACTGCCTATTTTGGGGCATAATTAAAAATGTTTAAATCCTGTTTAAATTCTCGCGCTCCCCACCTCCAAACTCTATAATACATTGCATAAACAAAGTTCACACAGCTAATATAACCCTCAAAATGAATCTTTACAAAGTGTTCGTCATGCAGCATATCAGATCATGTAAGTATGGTATTTATTTGGATGTTTACATTTGATTCTGAATAAGATTGATAGTAGCCTATGCTGCGGCTAACGGGGCTAAAGCTGACATTACACACTGTTGGAGAGATTTATAAAGAATGAAATTGTGTTTATGAATTATACAGACTGCAAGTGTTTAATAATGAAAATAATGACGGCTCTTGTCTCCGTGAATACAGTAAGAAACGATGGTAACTTTAACCACATTTAACAGTACATTAGCAACATGTTAACGAAACATTTAGAAAGACAATTAACAAATATCACTAAAAATATCATGATATCATGGATCATGTCAGTTATTATTGCTCCATCTGCCATTTTTCGCTATTGTCCTTGCTTGCTTACCTGCATGAAGTCCGTTGGTTTGGCTCTGTGCTGCTCCAGACGTTAATACTGCTTTGTCTAATGCTTGAACATGGGCTGGCATATGCAAATATTGGGGGCGTACATATTAATGATCCCGACTGTTGTGTCACAGTCGGTGTTATGTTGAGATTCGCCTGTTCTTCAGAGGTCTTTTGCACAAATCAAGTTTACATAAGAAGGAGGAAACAATGGTGTTTGAGACTCACTGTATGTCATTTCCATGTACTGAACTCTAATTATTTATCTATGCTGAGGTAAATTCAATTTTCAATTCTAGGGCACCTTTAAAGTATACAATTTAGATTTGGAAAATAATATAAACACAGTTTAAATTCATGGGCAAAAACAAAATATCTATTATCAACCTCTTCACAAATATTTTTTAGCATATTGCCAAGGTAGTTGAGCCCCATCGGCACCCTGGTGAACCACACTTCGGTGCTCTTGAGTTTGCACAGAGGGATGCGTCTCGGATGCAAATAGAATGCTCCGGCATTTTCTACCCAGTTGTCACAACTCTCATGGAAAGGTGCCAGCTTGTTGTTTTCTCTCCTTGCAGCTCCTGTCCCCTTATCATCAAATTGCACAACCTTTGACAGTCAGTTGAAAGTTTTCTCGTCCCAGATTAAATTATTAAAGTGTTAAATTGTTTAAATCTAAGTAAAATTGAGAGAATGGAGAGACCAACAAATGCTCTGTTCCGGGTCATCTGGGACCTGGGCTGAAGGCTGCTCTGGCTCAGGTGAGAATTTTTTCTGTGGACACACCTACATGTTTGAAGACAATGTTTCTTTCTTTCTTTTCTTTTTTTTTTTTTTTTGAGTAAATCTGAAAGTATTTAATAACAAGAGATAGAAGGTACTTACTGTTATCATGGAGCCGATAATCTTCTGTATCTTAGTCCTACTGGAAATGGGTGCTTCCTGTAGGTAAGAGATGGGTGATCCAGGAAGGGACTGTGCTATAGGATTTTGTTGACCTCTGGTGGAGACTTTATGCTGAGACCCAGGAGCTTCCTGTGGGGAACACGGTGGAACAGGTGCTGTCTGCTGTCTGTGGGGGCCCAGAATGCACAGACACATCTTTTGGGATTATGGAAGGAATGGGTGCTCCCTGGGTGACAGGCATTCTCCCTCAGATGCTCAGCAAGTCTCCATTTTCCTTTTAATATTTTCTGGGCAATGCTGCTGACCCAGTGGGCACTGCTGCTGACTGGAGATCTGACAAGCACTGCTGCTTCTTGTGGGGTCCTGAGATGCGCAGGCACTCTCATTGGGGTACTCTTGAGTAAAGGTGCATCCAGTGGGGACTTGGTAGGCATAGATGCTACCTGTATGAAAGAGGCTTTAGGCTTTCGCTGCAGCAGCTCCTTCCTCAGCAGCTGAGGGATCTTCAGATTTCTCCTCTCTGGGATCTTGTCAGGGACACCCTGAACACCCTGTGTGCAAAAGACAGGTGCTCCCTTTAGAGAAGAGGCTTGAGGCTTCTGCTGCAGCAGCTCCCATCTCAGCAGCTCAGGGATCTTTAGTTTTTCCTTTTTGGAATCTTGTTAGGCAGGAGTGCTTCCTGAAGATAAAAAGCTTGAGGCTTCTGCTGCAGCAGCTCCCATCTCAGCAGCTCAAGGATCTTTAGTTTTTCCCTTTTTACAATCTTGTTAGGCAGGGGTGCTACCGGAAGACAAGAAGGTTGTGGCTTTTGCTCCAGCAGCTCCTGTCTCAGCGGCTCAGGAATCTTCTTTTTTTCCCTTTTTGAAATCTGTTCAAGCAAGGGTGCTCCCTGAAGTAAAGAAGCTTGAGGCTGCAGCAGCTCCTGCCTCAGTGGTCCAGGGATCTTAGATTTTTGCTTACTGGAAGCTAGTCTGGTGTGGGTGCTCCATGTGGAAAACATGTGAGCACCTTTTGAGGCAGGCATAGGTGCTCCCTGTGCAAAAGAGGCATTTTGTAGAAGCTTAATCACATGTTCAAGGATCCTTATTTTCGTCTTTGTGGGGTCCCAGCAGGCACAGATGGTTCCTTTGGGAACCCAGCAGACACAGGTGGTTCGTGGGGCTTTTTCTGCCTGTTTTTTTCGCTGCTCCTTGGTCTTCAGTGATGCATCTGGGAAGCCTGAGTGCATGGCCTTCTTAGATGCATCACTGAAGACCAGGGATGAGGTGAGTTTCCTCATATCAGAACTGACAGGCACAGGTTCTTCCTGTTGGGACCTGTTGGGCACTGGTGCTACTTCTGTGGACTCGTAAGGCACGGTGTTCTCTGTGTCTTCTTCTGCCTCCACCGCTTTTTGGTCTTCAGTGTTGCATCTGAGAATCCTGAGTATGGGGTCTTCTCAGATGCATCACTGGACACAGGAGATTCTCTGACCCACCACCACCCCGCATCAAGGGTCATGATGAGCTCATCTGATAGTTCAGGAGATGAGGACTGCTCTGCACTTTCAGGAAAATAAGCAGGCATGGTTGACATAGTTGTTCTCCATAATATTGTCATAATTAGAGGGGAGCAACCCCCGACCTACAAATACAAGACCCAGGGGAAGACCCCATCCACCCTGCAGATTCCAGGATGAAAGGGTAGTACGAGATATTAACCACCACCACAACCACCCACAAAATAAACAAAATGAATAAACACAAATCACAACAATTTATTAGGTCTTCTTTATTTTCTTACAAATAAAAAAGCAGCTGTTAGATTTTAATATTCTTCCAATACTTCCTACAATTCACCTATAACCATACTCACCTCTAGCTTTTGTTTCAGGATCTTGATTTACAGATCTGCCTTTTGATCTGGTGGTCCAAGTATATAATTTCTTTGTTGTTGTTTTCTCTTTTTTCTTTTTATAAGATGAAGTCTACAGAATTAAACTCTGGCATTTACTGAACATCACTAAACTGTGTTCATCTGTGCAGCAGAATTTGATGGACTCTCCTCCTGGTGTTCTTCCACACTCTCGGGGGGAAATCAGAATCTGTTGGGGCCAACGAAAAACCCAACTTAAAGTGAAATAAATGGAAATATAAAAAAAGATAACATATATAGGTAGGCCTCTCACTTTTTATGAAGGCACTTGTATCCTGGGGAGTGACTGGCTCTAATGAACTCCCTTCAGGATTTCCCTCAGCCACTAGCCTTCCAGTATTCAGGCTCAGGGCCATCTCCTCTGCATTTGTGAGTGGTGGCGGTGCAGATCCTCCCCCATTTAGCAAGCCTCTGTCTTCTTTCTGTTGGCTGAGTAGAAATCAAATGAGAATGGACATTGTGTGAAAACAGCATTAGACCTATGTCGAAAATGCTGCTGCTCTGCAAGACACTAGATGCTATTTAGTTATTTAATATGTCAAAAGTTTGTAAAGTCAGGTAACCTACACCCATGATATACCCAAGCCTTAGCTGATTGAATTATGTTTTTATATTTCATTTTTAGCTGCTGCCATGTTCCTTTTATGCCTGCCTTGCACCTACATGAAAATGAAAATTAGGTTCAATAATGTACTGTTCTTCCAGTTTCACTGCTGATGTTATAACGGCTGTGTTGGGAAGGTTACTCTAAAAAGTTATTAATTACTAGCTACAAATGAAATCTTCAACAGTGTAATTAGATTAATGTAATAATAACTCTTTCTAAAAAGTATTGTATTACTTATAACTACTTTTTAAATCCCATATCAACCTCAACCATACACAACAAGGACAGACACAAAACTACACTTTTAATTCTTTCAAATAAACAATATACAATTGCAGGAATTATTCTTGAACTGACCCAAGTGTAGAGGGATGAGTATATTAAAATATACCTTTTACCGTTAAAAAAAAATGATGCTAAATCCACTAATGTTTTAAACTTAATTGTTCTATAGTCTATGCAGTATTTAATGCAATTACATAAGAATTAAGAGTAATGCCTTTATTTTTCAAGTAAAAAACAATTAAATTACAGAAATTAGATTACTTAGTAATTAATTACACCCAACATTATATAACAGTAATTAAAATTGAAACTTACGCATTGATTAATCAGTTTGATCATCGGTAATGCATATTCATCCAAAGATGAGAAAAAGGTACTCTTCAGGTTAGTCTGAGAGATCCGGTAAAACTCAGCACATACCTTTAAAAAAAAAAAACATAGTTAACAGTAAGAACTGTGTACACAATGTAAAAAAAAAAAAAGAACCTTAATTCATTTTTAAAATCTCACCTGAACTTCCAAAAACAATGCTGGCCATTGTTTTAGGACATCAGCCACAAGAGGTTCTTTGTCGACTATATCCTTTCTTCTCATTGGGAATATCAGTTCCATTTTTGAGTCAACAAATGCCATGTTGAGATGTTTCTTCTTCAATTCCTCCTGCAGTGCATCTCTTGCTTTTTGTAGAGAATAGCCTGTCTGCCCAGAAGTTTATTTCGCATCTCTTTGCTTTCTTAAAGATTCTAGAATCCTTGTTTGCGCCTTTCTGGTTTACAGCGACTTCAGAGCAACCTACTGATCGCAGTTTCTGGCTGTAGTTGCCAACCTTATTATTTGATGCTCATAGTCCAGCTGTGATAACCTGTTCCTGAGCCCAGATCCTTGAGACATGGATGCTTCTCAATTAAGGCAGCAGACACGGATTCCAACTCTTGATTGTTTGGATAAGCTTTGAATCTAAAAATTGCTTGAGCTATGGCATCCAAGATGTCCATTTTCATTTCTCTAGGTATTAGGTAATAACAGGAGTTCAGTACATGGAAATGACATACAGTGAGTCTCAAACACCATTGTTTCCTCCTTCTTATATAAATCTAATTTGTTTAAAAGACCTCAGAAGAACAGGCGAATCTCAACATAACACCGAATGTTACATAACAGTCGGGATCATTAATATGTACGAGCCCAATATTTGCATATGCCAGCCCATGTTCAAGACATTAGACAAGCCGCAACGACTTTGGCAAGCCACAACTCGACATCATATGAGAACTTGGGAATCGGGAAAGTAGAGGGCCACAGAGAATTTTCACACTGTCTGATAGTCAAGGAAGGGGAACTCTGGTTTGAGCTGTTGGATGGGTGTTACTGGCAGTGTCTAAAGAAGAAATGGAGATCTCTGATTCAGATACTTTTTAAATCTCATATCAACCTCAACCATACACAACAAGGATAGACACAAAACTACACTTTTAATTCTTTCAAATAAACAATATACAATTGCATGAATTATTCTTGAACTGACTGTGTGGAGGGATAAGGGTATATTAAAATATACCTTTTACCATTTCAAAAAATTGATGCTAAATCCACTAATGTTTTAAACTTAATTGTTCTATAGTCTAGGCAGTATTTAATGCAATTATACCATAAGTAACTTTAATTTAATTACATAAGAATTAAGAATAATCAGTTTATTTTTCAAGTGGAAAAACAATTAAATTACAGAAATTAGATTACTTAGTAATTAATTACACCCAACACTATATAACAGTAATTAAAATTGAAACTTACGCATTGATTCAATCAGCTCTTTTCTCCCAAGCGAACTCTCTCTCCTTCACAGCTAAAGCTGTGTTGCTTTTTTTCTATATATGTGCTCGTACTCACCATATGCTTGCAGAATGCTTCCTACAGTGATTTGAAGTGAATGGCACGAAGGGCATTTGCTTGTTTCGGCTAGTTGGCTTAATCTTAAATTGTGAATATTTTTTTCGGTCAAGAATCAATTTAAATTGCTAAGAAATTGAATGAATCAAAATTATTCAATATTTTAAAACGTATAAACATTAAATTATATCCTCAAATTATGGAGGACAGTGCGGAGTCATTTGTACACTCACAGCTCTCCCTTTACTGCCTTACACTGAACTGCGCTCTCGGTTTTGTCCGTAGCTCTCATTAAGACTCACCAAAGTTATGACACCCTGCTCTGGAACAGGATTAGCACTGCTTTTGCACTGTTAAGCCTGCACTGTGGTGCCAAACACGTGCAGTGTGAACAATTCAGTATTAGAAAATGAAGACAGATGCTTTGCAAACAACAGCCAATGTGTATCCTGCCTCATATTCACATGCTTTGGACAGTGCATTGCATAAACAGACGTTTCAGCATGTGATGGAAAATGCATCAAGAAACTGTTCACTGTGTCATTCTTACATTTATAGTCTAAGAAGTTTAATCAGAAAAAAACTTTATATGAGGATTCACAATGCTTTTATATAAAGATGTTTCATCATAGCAACCAAAGTGTCTCAGCTGGAAAAATGCTGCGCCTCCAAAGCGTTTTCAAATGCCACCAGCAAGCCGTTTTCAGAAGAGCTGAGCCATTCAAAACTCTTTCCACAAAAAGAACAGAAATAGTCAAGTTGTCATATCACCTTTATTTACATAGCGCTTTATACAATAGATTATTTGAAGGCAGCTTTACAGTGATAAAAAGACAATCGTAAACATTCAGTTGAAATCAGTTGTATTTATTTAGCTCCGTTCAATAACCAAGTGAAGTTCATCAATTATGGAATGAGTTCAATTAATCTATAAAGCAGCTCTGGAGAAAACAGTAATCTTATCATCCAGCTCAGTAGGTTCACTAGTGTCAGTGCAGTCTGTCAATAATATTTGCTGAATATTAAGTACTAAGCAAGCCAGAGGCGACAGTGGCAAGGAACTCAAACTCCATCAGTGACAGAAATGGAGCAAAAATCCTTGGGAGAATCCAGGCTCAGTCGGGGGGCCAGTCCTCCTCTGGCCAGGGTCTCACATATGCATGACTTTTCCTATGTGTCTGTAAGTATGATATAAATATATATTTTCTTTTACACTTATTACAATTAAATCGCCTTCATAGAGAGTGAATGTGCAGTGCTGTGTTTCTCAAAAGCATTGTAAGCAGTTCTCTCTTGAGTGAATTCTCATGTGGTGATTAAGAATTACTGTAAATCTGAAACTCTTTCCACACTGACCACATGAATGGCTTCTCTCCAGTGTGAATCCTCATGTGGTTATTTAGGGTTCCTTTATGGGTAAAACTCTTTCCACATTGAGAGCATTGGAAAGGTTTTTCTCCGGTGTGAATTCTCATGTGGGAATTAAGGGTTCCTTTATGTGCAAAACTCTTTCTACATTGAGGGCATGTGAAAGGCTTCTCTCCAGTGTGAATCCTCATGTGATTTTTAAGGCTTCCTTTTTGAGTGAAACTCTTTTCACATTGTTGGCAGTTGAAAGTGCTCTCTCCAGTGTGAATTTTCATGTGAGTATTAAGGTTTTTTTTATGTGTGAAACTCAGTCCACACTGAGCACATATAAACGGCTTCTCTCCAGTGTGAATTCTCATGTGGGCATTAAGAATTTCTTTTCGGGAGAAGTTCTTGCCACACAGTTTGCAAGTGAAAGCGGTCTCTCCAGTGTGAATCCGCATGTGGGTATTAAGGTTTTTTTTATGTGTGAACCTCTGTCCACACTGACGGCATGTGTAAGGCTTCTCTCCAGTGTGAATTCTCATGTGGACCGTAAGGTTTTGTTTTTGAGTAAAACTTTTTCCACACTGTTGGCAGGTGAAAGGCTTTTCCCCAGTGTGAACTCTCATGTGGACTTCAAGGTTTTGTTTATGAGTGAAACTGTTTCCACACTGATGGCAGGTGAAGTAACAGTTAGTTTTGGTCTTTTTAGTCTCTCTGGGTATTTTTCCAGTCATGAAATCATGATGTTTCTCATAGTGATCTTTCTCTATTTCTTCTAGTTCTTCACTCTCCTCTTTCAGCGGCATCAGGTCTAAAGCGAAAAGAGACAAATACAAGTTAACACCAGTTTATATTCACAAGGCAAGACACTTCAAAACCAACCTTAAAGCATCTAAACATCATGTATGCTAGATCCTATATGCACTAAGTGAAAAAGTTGTTTCAGAATCTGTAATCTCAGAAACTCTTCTCAATATTGTTAACCATTCACTTTCTTTAGGACACACCTAAAAACCTGCAGTCCAAGAAAGCTAGCAAATATCAAAACCCTTATCAGTTGACCCAGGATAATTGGTTTATTATAGACCAATTGCAATGTTCAGTTTTGCAAAGAAATGGAATTTCCGTTAGTATTTAAACCCTATCGTAGCACAGAAACTGTCCTGATTAAAGTTACACCTTTCTTCTAGTGCTATTAGATCTTTCGACAACACAGACCACAACATTCTCTTGGCCAGCATGAGAACCAACTGCTCTCGCATTTTAAGAGCTAATAAAATATTTATACTCAGATCAATATTTCATGTATAATTATTTACTTAAGTGGCAAGATGTCACACCCACAGCCCATTAGATGAACGCCTGATGCATATGAAACACAAAATTGGAAACACCTCAGGAGTTTCCAAGTCGTCACCTGATGCATTTTATTGGATTTCCAGGAGACTAAGAGGTATTTCATCTTTTCTAAACGCTGGATTTTCAAAAGTATGTGAAGTATGTAAATTTAACCACTTTAAATTAGGACACTCATTTGATAATATCATTCATTTCTGTAGAGGTGGACATTTTAATAAAGGATCAAATGACTGAGTTTTGAGAATGAAAACCAACCTGTTTGTTCCTTGGTATCTTCTTGTTTCACTCTGAATGTTTCTTCAATCTTCATGTCTTCACTCTCCTCTTTAATAAACACCATCTTTATTACTTTATGTCACATGGATCTCTGTTGCTTCACTGGGAGTTTTTCTGTGTGTTTGGACACTGTCATGTTTAAGATGAAAATAATTAACAGAAAGAAAATGAATCCAAACTAAATATCTGGGTGCGTCTCAATCAGCTCCCTAGTTCAGTAGTCAGTGCACTGGTAAGAGAGTCAGTCAGAGTGAGCGTTAATGGCCTTAACCTGATTAACCAAAAAAAAAAAAAAAACACTTAACTAGCTGTACAAATTATTAAAAGGACATAAATTATACATACTTCATATTTAATTATGAGTTTATAGTTATTTAATGAATTGTAGACATTTAATAGATTCTACTTTCATAAAAATATTTGCAGTTGGTTTGTAAAAGTTTTCAAAGCACGTTTGTGTTTCTGTTTACACTGTTTTGACCATGATGTGTCGTCAACGTGCGGTGAATCGAGCTATTCGAATCACTGAATCATTTTGTGAAGCATTTGATTCAATTGACTCGGAGTATCAAAAACCTCATTTTCTATCATCATAACATTTCTTCGGTGAACGAATTCGTGTTTACGATGAACTGATTCACGATATACGAAGCGAAATGATAAGCACATTTTGCAGTTACTCGTGTGTGGATGCACTTTACTCACAAAAATAACGTTTATTAATGTTAGATAAAGCGATACAGTTGTCCATTCAATGATACATAATTCATTTTAGATCGCCTCTAAAAACTATAACTGACTGAACTATATGTTTTGATTTAAACACTTTAAATGTGTAAAATCACAAACCTTCTTCAGCCTAATCAAACAGACGCGGGGTAGCCTTATGATGTCACATCGCCAGACCAAAATAGAAGTCCCGTTCACACACAATCTCAAACGGGTACAGAAATTTACATACAAAAACACACACAAATAGCAAAAATAAATAAAATTATATCTAAAATCTTAGAGAAATGCATATTAAAATGCAATGATGAGCTGAAATATCTTTCAATGAAAGAGTTTGTGGCACATCTTAAATGTGAGATTCTGTGTAAAACATAGACCATTTATACCAGGAGTTGGTAACTTTATTTTCAGTAACAAGACATTTTAAATTGATGTTTTGATGCATTTTTCCATTTGCAAAAACTAATTATTATACAATAAACAAGGCTGTCAATAAAAACAAACCTTTATTAGGGCAACAGACAAATATGCAACAATATGTAAAATTGCAATATGTTTTATTAATTGTGCAAAATTAATTGTGACTGTGTGTTTATCCTCCTTGATTTATTTTTCCCTGGCTTTGTAAATAAGTCATATAAAAGCAATTGATGACCAGGATGAGGAGCAGCAGAACTGGGGCACGTTCAAGCTCAAACCGGTGCGCAACATTTTGCTACGGGTTGAACGACATGTTTCCTGGAAATGGTGTGCAACGGGTTTGAGATACGTTTTCTCTTGTTTGGTAGGTGTGTCAAAAATATCAGCCCAATCAGCAGCAACATGTATATAAACCACGCAGTATTAAAGAGACAGCTCGTACAATGGTTATGAATTTAACATAAAAGTACTGTACATATTTATATATTTTGGAGTGACATTTTCATAAACTTTTCAATTGTCCTCTGATTATATAATGGTAAATATTACAATATCATTGCACAATAACAGTGATCAGCAATAATGATAAGCCTAAAACTCACAATATAAATAATAAGGTCATATAGATCATATCACAGTCTCAGAGGTAAGAAGTGGATTATCCTTCATCTGATGCAAGGGAAATGTTGGATCACAATAATTAGGAACCACAGTTTCCATAAATCCCTTCACTCGATTGTGATGTTCTCTTTTATTCGGGACAGCAAGGGCTGTGACCGTCACGTTGAGCATATTTTGCATAATGGTATTGCACAAAATACACTCTCACAGCCACTGCAGCAACCTCTCTCCTCTCACTCCACACATCAAAAGAGCTGTTTCCAGATTATTTTCTAAATGTAAAGGCAGTTGTTTACGTCTAAAGACAGCTTGCAGTGCAGTTGTAACCAATAGTGTGTTATAAATGATCCACATGACACAGGTTACCATTAATGCTTGTATTTAAGTACAAAACAGAACAGAATAGCACAGCATATATTAAAGGATTAGTCCACTTTTAAATAAACTTTTCTTGATAATTTACTCACCCCCATGTCATCCAAGATGTCCATGTCTTTCTTTCATCAGTTGAAAAGAAATTAAGGTTTTTTCAGGAAAACATTCCAGGATTTTTCTCCATATAGTGGATTTCAACGGCTACCAACAGGTTGTTTCAGTTACAGTTTCAGTGCAGCTTCAAAGGGCTTTAAACGATACCAGATGAGGAATAAGGGTCTTATCTAGCGAAAGGATCGGTCATTTTCGAAAAAAATACAACCGTTTATGTTTTATAAACACAAAATATCGCCTTGAACGTACTTCCCGTTTCCGCATTCTTCAAAACGCTTATGCTGAATGTTCTACGCCTTCCCTATTCTACTTACGTAACGAACGCTGCGCCAGTTTCATTTTTTCACGATATTTTGGAATCCACTATATGGAGAAAAATCCTGGAATGTTTTCCTCAAAAACCTTAATTTCGTTTCGACTGACAAAATAAAGACATAAACAACTTGGATGACATGGGGGTGAGTAAATTATCAGGAAAAGTTTATTTAAAAGTGGACTAATCCTTTAACCTCCATCGTTCTCCCCATGTATGCAAGGCTTGGGGAAACCACAAACATGGGTCTTGAAGTAACATACACCCAGTTCTCATTTTAACCACATTTAAACTGTAAAAAGTGAAACCGTGAAAAGGACAGAAACTGATTGGCCAGAGGCCTGCCCTGTGGCTGACTACTTCCTTTGACCTTTCAGACCAAGAAAAAACTGAGAACTTCCTTCTTCTGGCTCCCTGATGTCACCATTTGTGATGCAAATGTTGGCAGTATAGTACAAGTGCTGACCTCTGGAGTAAGTTCTGGCTTGACTTCAAGGGCCTTGTAGAAAAGTGACCACCATCATGGTCACAGTACAGTGCCTACAAGTAGACTGGCCTGTTCCTGAACACCCTTGAGTCATGGACTGATCTGGGATAACCCATAAATATGTCCAGGTATTTACCTTGGTGGTCACAGAGTGCTTGTAGCTGGATGGACTAAAATAACTTTGTTTAATTAGCACATAGAATCAGCAGATGGAGGCTTGATTCTAATGTCACAGCCATCAATGCTACCAGCAACTGAACTGAAGACAGGACAGTGCCAGCCAGGTTTGCAAAGCCTGTGCTGATTTCCTCAAGCTCTTCTGAAGATGGGAAGTGGATTACTTTACATTTGATACAGAGGATCATTTTTGAGACAATCATGTGGACTGCTGAATGGGGCATATCAAATGCTCTGCAAACAACCCGGTAAGAAGTGGCACTTGCCAGCCAGAATATGAAGACCAGAATTTCAACCATCGTGACGATCCTCATGGAGGGTGTTAATGAGGTAGGTCATTGTTTGTCTGTTAAGCAGGTCACTTCTCCCATCCAGGTACAAGACAGTATGGAGCTTAAGTGCCAGACTGAAAGAATAAAAAGTAAAATGTGTTATATTGTGTAAAATGGTAAGTAATTATATTTATGTCAACATAACAGGATGCATTAATCAAAGATAATGTTAAAAATGTTGTGTGTCAGCAAAAGACCCAAAAGCAAAGGAGCGATTTTATTCAGAGTGCAGTTCAAAGTCCAACAAAAACTGACTGCCAGGCGTCATCACACTGGGAGGAAACAGGAAAACATAAAGGGAATTCACTCGCTGATGGTAGCTTGCGGAGCACCGGAGCTTGGTGGCCGATCTGGACGTGCCTCAGGCTGTAGATGGAGAAGCACAAAGCCTGGCAGATGGAAGGGACCAGGCTAGCAGACAGAGGGCTCAGATAGACGGACCACGAGACATATGCTGTTCTCAGCTCCAGTTTCGCAATTTAGCGACCTTTAGTGGTGACGTCTATATTTAAGCAGAGCATGTGCTATTCAGCCATTTTGTGTAAGATGTTTGAGAGTGCACACAGATGATACCAATCTCCATCCACACTTCATTTACTCTTGGAAAAGGCATTGTCTGTAAGTGTTTTTTAAATGAATGTTTTTTTGGTGTTTTGTTAGATCATGGTGTTGTATTTGGAGATGTTAGATGAGTGTACATGTGTATATACAAGACTATAAAGTACTCCTTAGCTTGTTGGATTCATGTTGTAATCTGGTGTTCATTGTCAAGAATCTTTCATTGATGTATTTTGAAGCTTGTGTGAACATTTGCATACTAAGGAGAATAGCCAAGACAATCAACGAAGGCACACAACAGGTGCGGACGCGAACAAGCGCGGGCGCCGACAGAAATGACAAACAGCTGAAACAAATAAGCAATGAAGGCAGGGGAAAAGGGAAAAAACAAGAGGAAAATCAAACCCGGCTCATGATAAAAAAGTGTTCGAATTAAAAGTTACAAAAGTTACATATTGACAAAATAGTGTAAGACTTGATTTTCCTCCTAAGACAAAAGCTGAGATCAAGCACTCTGCAATAAAGCAATAAAACTCATCTGGAGAAAGATCTCAAAGAAATAGGTAGGACACCGCCTTGCCCAAACTTCTCATCTCACTCATCCCTCTTCTTTGAGCAATTGATGTTATGTATTTATTATTTCTGAATTGGCTTCTAATTGTCTAACTATGTAATTGGCATGATACATTTTTACCTGACAAATGTTGTATTTGATTTACTCTGGATTCTTCCGAAATCATTATGACCAGTAGATTATTGGAGTCCGCAAATCTGTGTCAGGATCAAACTGTAGGCTCAATGGAAGAAGCATGTTGCACATCAGGTGGACCGGGTGCGTTCACACTTGTCATGTTTGGTTCGATTAAAATGAACCCTGGTGCGATTGCTCTGTTAGTGTGGTTCATTTGAACATATGTGAGCGCTGCCATTCGAACCCTGGTGCGCACCAAACAAGCGGACCGAGACCGCTGAAAAGATGGGTCTCTGTCCGCTTCCAAACGAACTCTGATGCGGTTCGAATGATATATGAACGCAACACGGACCAAAGACATGTAAACGAACCAAAAACAGGAAGACGAGACCCTAAAATGACAGAATCCTCACGCATGTCGGTTTTTCTTGTCATAGTGGCGAGTTTGCCCATCACAGGCATCAGATGCGTGTCTCCACGCAGCAGATCGTTTGTGTGTGTGATGTATGGATTCCTGCCACTGTTTTGACTACTTTACACACTTTATAAGCTCTCCACGAGTTCCCAGCTGGCCAAAATACCATCACATGCAGACTACACACACACTAGTGCATTTACCTCAGCACACAACATGTGTTTTGGATGTTCGGTAAGTTCCGTCTCAAAATAGGCAATACGTCATAAAATCCAACCAATCACGTTGTGAATGTATCCCTATGCCTTTAGGTTTGGAATCTTTTGCTTCGGTGATAAAATTGCCAATCTGAACACTAATCGGACCAGGACTAAATGTTTTTTTTTTCTTTCTTTTTTGGTCCAGACCAAATGAACCAAACAAACTGAACTACAAGTGTGAACGCACCCTTAGCAAGTTGCAGTACCGTGACTAAGAATACTGCGTTTTTGTATGAACAAGCATGGGTCGGTTCGACTCAAATGCATTAGTAAACTCTGCAACCTCTGACTAAGTATCAGAAACCGATTAATTTGTGTCATGACAAGTACGTAATCAGGCAGTGTAACTTCCTGTGCAATATTGGTCCATAAATGAACGAATAAGTGAAAGTACGGGATACCCAGAATAAACAAATATCTAAATTATTACATGACCAATGATTAATTCCTAATTAGAAACACGATCTAAGAGTAATAATCATTTGAAACTGGAGGCAGATTAATCGCACAGCTAAAGTAAAATTGAAACTAAGTTCTAAAAATTAAAGTGAACTTCACAGGGGTGCTGAAAAGACATACACGCATTATACCTTCGCCCAGGCCGACGGAATCCGTTTTTGGGCCGACGGGGGGTTGTTTACAATAGCAACATCCAGCTGTAAATAAAAAAGGAAAAAAAGAAGATTAGTTCTCCCAATTCTTATGAGAAACAATGGTAACTGAATTAGTAAAATTGTATGTTAGAGGAGTTGGAAGTACATTATCTTCAGTTATTTAGTTTCGCAGTTATCCAAATAAATTCACTCATTTTTGTTCACTCTCTGCTGATATAATGCACTCAACTGCCATGCACTATATAGGGATTAGTGAATAAGTGGGTGGTTTTGGATGCAGCTTTCATACAGGTTTTCAACAGAATCTATTATATGTGGATCCATGAATATGCATATTAGTGCTCGCCTCCACTCAATCACACCAGCTCAGAATAGCTGATCCACTCACTCAACTTTACTATAGTAAATGCTATGCAATGGCAAGAGGAAATACTGGTTTATTCCACTACAAGTCGATGTATCAGAATGGTAATGCGTTTTATGTATTGCTCTCTATGCCGGACACATTGTGGTAATTGATATGTTTAGCCTTTTGCTTGACTACATTATCAAACAGCTAATAAAGTGTTGCTAATGTTACACAAACCATGTTCCCATTTGCCATCCTAGTCAGACAGCTGCCTTCTAAAACCCAACATTCATAGAAATGCTTTGAGCCCCATAGAAAGTCAGTGAAGAAAGGCAAATAGTTAATCATAACACTGTAATATACATCATATACATAATTCAACCCCCTATATTGCTAAATGTACCCAGATTTACATAACTGAAGATAAATTTTAGAATTTATTGACAAATTCAGGATCATTTGTGTTACATGGAAAGAAAGCTGACAAATCAGCTAAGGGGTAATCAGGGGTAAGTTTGCCCCCTACCTGGGGTAAGAAGCCCCCCGGTTAAACATTTACAGAATGTATATTTTACTTTTAATATCATTTTTATTAATATTTATATCTTTATAAAAAGTGTTGTTAATGTAAAATACTAAATCAACTATTCTATTTAAAATTGAATTGTGACAATTAGTTAATTATTAATAATTGAATAACCGATGACAAACAAAGCAGAATCCAAATTAAAAGGATTCATCTGAAAGATAAAAATTATTCTGTGACATATATAGGCATAGTTGAAGATATGTCATGATAGCAACATTATGAATGCAAATTTAATGATCTTCATCTAACTATATATATATATATATATATATATATATATATATATATATATATAAAGATGCAAAATCTTATGTTGGTAACATTGTTTTTCGTTAAATCCCAAGAATAATAGAGCTATTCGAGAAATTGCTACTGTACCTTATGTTTTTGTGTCATTGGATTTATTTGCGGGAGAAAAGTGTGGTTATTACCACAGAAAATAGAAATAAGATTACTAAGGTTAAAAAATGTATTAACGAAAATATTCAATGTTGAAAATCTCTTTCACTCTTGTAAGGCCCGCCCAATCGGCCCAACGGCAGTTTCCCACAGGAGGGGGAAGGTTTCTTGCGCGTTTGGTCTTTTCAGTGTGGCAAAGTAGTTTAATTCCAATTAAGCATTTATCTGACTTTAGGTTAGAATGCCAATTGATTATTGACAATTTATCTAGACATTTGATTATTCTATTTAACTCTTTACTCTTATTGTAGTCATTCATTCGGTTCTCAGAGTCCCACAGGGTCCTCGCACCAGCTGTTATGCGGGCCCACGATCACAAACTCGCCAGTCTGATCAATAACCAGAGGTTATGGCTAAAGCAATTTAACAATGCTGCCCATGCTTGCTATTGTTAAAAGCCAATTACAATCGCCTATATAACAATTTAGTTAAAGCTCCGATAATAATAAGGGGTTATGACCAGTACTATGAGGTAATGTTGCCCCTCGATAGTAATTTATCTGGCCCAATATAGTTAATAATATAACTATATAACAGAGGCAATGGCCAGAGGTTATGACCAGTACACCTTTGTCTAGCCCCATATAGTGAATGTGATTGCATAACAACTTAGTTAAAGTCAAGCAGTTAGTCAGAAACTTAATATCTCGCCAGATGTGCCCCATGCTCCATACAATCCGAGATCTAGTATGTACTTAACCCTGGTTGTAGATTTGTGGTGACAACGGATACATCGTAATCTACTAGAGTCAATAATTTCAGAGTAAGTCAGAATAAAGCCAAATGTAACAATTTATTAGTCAGGTAAGTGTATCATGCCAATTACATAATCAATTCAAAGATGATCAATACAAAACATCAAATGCTCAGAAATAGAGTAAGATGCATACCTGACATTTAGTAAATTGTGTCCTGGAGACTCAGCAAAATGGGCTGATCTGATTACCGAGCCTCCTGCAACATCTCTTTAAATACTCAGACCAAGACTGAAACTTCTTATGAGTTCACAATGGAAATTTGCATTAATCAGGGTCCTAGACTGAGTAGGACACCTTTTAGGGACAGAAGTCCATTTGCATTAAAGACCCTATGAAGGTGGACACACCCATTACAGAGAGCAAAATATCTCTAAAACCTTTAAACCTTTATTACCTTCTGGTTTACTTCTGTGGGAATGAAACCTTTGTACCAGTCGCACATTTCAAATGATACCCAACATGTATAGTGTTGTATGATAACTGTTCACATTAAACCATATATAGATTTTGGGTGAATTTCAGGTCATCTCCGCATGTAGGTAGAAGAGGGGGTGAAGGAAGGGAAATGTAGATTAAGGCAATGCTGAGGTGTGATCGACTCAGCGTGATTGCATTTCGAATGGGGATGCTAATTTAGAGAGAGTTCAAATGTTAATTTCCTTTGTTTTCTCAAAGAGTAGCCCTTTCTTGGTCCAGACAGTCCAGCATTAGTCTTACACTCTTGTGGGAAAACGTACTCTTTGGTTTTACTGACTAAACAGTTCTTTTACTTAATTAATTTACTTATATTGTTAACCAGGCCCGGTACTAGGCTTGCTGGACTGGGGGGGCAATCACAAATTTTGGTAGGGCAGCATTTTCTAGGCTAATATTCATAGCTAACTTTTTGTTTTTTTGATTCATCAAGAATCGTCTTGTGGCTAACAAATTATAGGCTATAGCCTTATTTGTACTGGCTATGTAGGCCATGTGAATTATTTATGGACATAATAAGGGGCGGAGCCAGACATTGTAAACATTCGGGGCTTAACCGAAATCTATATTTGTCCAATGACATTTTAATTTACTGACATGAAAGGAGCGTTTTTTGTAGTATTCTTGGTTAAAGTTCACAAAATGTACATTATATATCATCATCTAGGGGGGTCCGGGGGCATGCCCCCCCGGTAAGAAATTTTTGTGTATTTTAAGGTTAAATGCATCAGTCTGGTGCACTTTGGAAGCTCAAAACTGAGAGCTTCAACCCATGTACAGAGTGCAAATGGAACAAAGAAACAGCATTGACTTGTACCTGGTCATGAAAGAGGGCTCAAACATCTTTTTAGTTGTGATATAGAGTCTCAGTCTACATTGTATTTTCGGATGCACACTTCTCTTTAAAACACGCAGCACAGAAACCTCAAACCTGAAAGATTCAGGGCTTTTGGAAAAACATTTGGGGTTCCAGCCCCTTAGCCCACCCCTAGCGCCGCCCCTGGATATAATGTTCAAACTATTCATTGTTAACGAAATTACTGAGGAAATGTTCGCTGACAGCTATCTCAGCATGCAGAAAATATGTTCGGCTGATGCAGATGTGATCCTCATTGTGATATTTTTTTTAGGCTACTTGCTTGAAGATTAGGTGTACACTTGTTTTCGACGTGTTTTCTGATTAATGTTCGTTACTTCCCAGTTTGCATGTTTTTGGATTTTAAGTCCATTTTTGTGAGATTAAATATCATTATAAGCATAATATTCACTTTTTTTTCTGTGATTTAAAGTGGCCGATCCTTATTCAATAGATAAGACGTTTTTAATGTTTATGTAGGCTTATTCATTTTTGGGGGGGCACAAGGAAATTCTGGGGGGCAATGCCCCCCCTAGCCCCCCCTAGACCCGGCCCTGTTGTTAACCAAATTTCACATTCATAACTGCAAATTTACCAATAAGAAAACAAATTTTATGATTTTGTTGACTATGTATATATTTTCTATCTATGTTTTGAACTTTTATATTTACTTCCCCCTGGCACTCTGTTTTATTTTTTGTAATTTGTGCTTTTCTTTATCTTCTTCTTTTCCTTTTTGATATTGTTTCTTGACACACTGTATGTTATTGTTCTTTGAATTAAAAAAAAACCCAGAAAGCTCACCAAACATACATTTATCAAATACTTCAGCATAAATCCGCTAAATCCCAGCCTCAGTTCATTCAGAAATACTGGTTCGGTGGCAGAATCCTCTAAACGTCACTTCCCTTTGCCAGCAAAAGCCTCTAACACAACCAATCAGAAGACGCGAATCGAATCATATGATTTCAAGATGAACCACGGCGTGCATGAGGGCCGGCTTTCAGTCGTCAAGCTGCAAGTGTTTATACTGTTTAAAGATATTTTTAACTAAACAAGATGGAGTTTAAGATAGAATATGATGAAATGGATGAACATGTGTTAGTTTCAGTCACTGGCAAAAGAAAACGTAGTTCTGCGCGTTCTCTGGCTAAAGAAAAACGTTACAGTGGCAATGAGAAGATTTCGCGAATAGCGTGTAAACACAACAGCGTGTCGTGTGCTGCTGTGACTCTGACAGAAACGGACATTACCTACATCAAAGACCAGCTCTATTCCACCCACGACAAAGTGAAACAAGACGCAATCCTTCTGTCTCACTTGGACATCATGCAGTGCAAGCGGAGGAGACCGAGTGCTGTAGAAGCCGACAAGAGGAGACAGAGAGAAATGACTGTGAAGTATGCCGTCTTAAAGGAAGACCAAACCAAAGTTCCCGTCTGCCAAGCTTCATTCCTCAGCATTTTCTGTAAGTAAGATTTTTTTTATCTTATAACAATTTTCTTTTAGTTTTGCATGGTTTTTATATAAATTACATTTTCACAATCAGTGTTATTTCTGCAGAATAATATCAGATTGATCAAATTCATTTGGTACCTCTGAAAGGAACTGTATTCTGCTTCGTTCAAACTGAGCTGAAGTTCTTTTTGTGTGGTTAAAAACACACAGTTTCCAAAAGATTATTGGAGTTTATGGCTTTACAAGATGATGAATATAATGTGGAAACATCACAAAGGCAAAACAAAAACATATTATGACATTGGTAAGGATGAAATTAATAGTTTTATCAATCCCAATTGAAAAATAGTATCCTGTTTTAAAGGGTTAGTTCACCCAAAAATTTAAATAATGTCATTAATTACTCACCCTCATGTTGTTCCACACCTGTGTAAGGCCTTCAATCATCTTCAGAACACAAATTAAGATATTTTTGATGAAATCCGATGGCTCAGTGAGGCCTCTATAGACAACAATGCCATTGAAAATCTCAAGATCCATAAAGGTACTAAAAACATATTTAAAACAGTTCATGTGAGTTCAGTGGTTGTACCTTAATATTATAAAGCGACGAGAATACTTTTTGCGCACCAAAAAACAAAATAAAGACTTTTCGACAATATTGTGATGGGCCGATTTCAAAAAACTGCTTTGGAGCTTTACAAATCGAATCAGTGATTTGGATCAAACGGCTAAACTACTCGATTCGTAAAGCTCCGAAGCAGTGTTTTGAAATCGGCCCATCACTATATATTGTTGAAAAGTTTTGTTTTTTTGGTGCACAAAAAGTATTCTCATCACTTTATAATATTAAGGTAGAACCACTGTAGTCACATAAACAAATTTAAATGTATTTAGTAACTTTTATGGATCTTGAGAGGTTCAATGGCATTGTTGATTATAGAGGCCTCACTGAGCCATCGGATTATCAAAAATATCTTAATTTGTGTTCTGAAGATGAACGAAGGTCTTACGGGTGTGGAACAACATGAGGGTTGGGTAATTAATGACATTATTTTAATTTTTGGGGGGACTAACCCTTTAAGTAGCTGTTGACCTATGTCCAAAAAGACTGTCATCAGAACAAAGCTCAAAAGGTGCACTGTTGTTATGAATGGTATGTAGTTAATTGCATGTACTTTGAGCATTTACTTCTACATGATGTCCAGTAAACTATGAGAAAACATTTAGTTTGGTGTTGATAAAGGGTGTCTGAGCCTTACTGATGAAGCTGAAAAACACTGGCTATCTACAAAATAATCACACACAAAAAAAGGATGACACAGAAAACTCACACCAGGCTAGCTTATATACTTTTTATTAGGCCACAGATATATTTGTAGAAGTTTGTTTCAGGCATTATTGTCAACACTGCTGTACTGTAGCCATGACAATGAAGTTGGTTACTAATCAAATTATTCAATACATTTTAAAGTCTTAAAAATAATACAAAAGAGCTAAACAGTAAAAAGTTGTATTAGCCTAGGCTAGCATAGGTTATTTGCTTATGTTTGCTTTGCTGTGTCCTTACCTATTTATGTGAATGCCTGTAATCAATCAGGCAAAGTAACTCGGATGATTTAATATATTACACCAACAATGCATTGTTTTGAACATGTAAACTGTTGCAGTTTATGCTTAACATTGAAAGTATTTTTTGAAATAATCCATTAAACAAGTTGAGATTTAAGGAGGCTGCACTAATATTTTCGGTTCCATTTGTTTGCACATTGCCTTAAAGGACACGAATTAAGATATTTTTGATGAAATCAGATGGCTAAGTGAGGCCTCCATAGACAGCAATGTCACTGAACCTCTCAAGATCCAGAAAGCTACTAAAGACATATTTAAAACAGGTCATGTGAGTCCAGTGGTTCTACCTTAATATTATGAAGGGCGATGAGAATACTTTGTGCGCCAAAAACAAAAAAAAAAACGAGCCATCAAATTTTAATAAAAAATATCTTAATTTGTGTTCCGAAGATAAACAAAGATCTTGCGGGTGTAGAACGACATGAGGTTGAGTAATTAATGACATTATTAATCTTAAAGGGTTAGTTCACCCAAAAAATTAAAGTAAAGTAGTTATTTTGACAGTTATTACAAGTTTTATTATGACCTTTATAGTGTAGTTCAGTGCGTTTTCAATAGGTGCACAGTATTGGTATTTTTTTTAGCAGTCATAATTTGATGAATATCTGCAATTTAGCCCCAAACTGGCTCCAAAACATTTTAATTAGATGACTTAAAAGAAGAAAAAAAAAGACACGGGCATGATTGATCTTGTCATTTGTTGGTAATATGTGCGTGATTGGTTTGATTCATGTTTAGGAAATTTCACAGCCAGCGGATACATAAATAGATAAATATATTTGATAGATAAAAAAAATAAATATTACATGGATAACAGATACTTTTTTCTAACACAATAGGCTGTTTTTAATCTCAAATATGATTGTGTAGTTCACTCTTTCCCAGTTTATTTCTGACATTTTGAATATTCCTCTTTATTTTCATTTCAGGTGTCAAGAAAGATAGAGTCCAAGGCATTGCAAAGTACTGGTTTGAGAACGGCAAACCACGTCCTGAAAATCGTGGTGGTTCCAGGCAAGAAGAGGACACTGCAAAGGGGGAGCAGGTTTGAATACACACAGTCTTTTTCTTGTAGAGCAAGCCACTATGATTCTCCTGTACACACTACACTGTTGCTGTGCCCGTCAATTTTATGACAAACTAAGTGGACGATACTTTCACCGTCTGCTTTGACAAAATGGAGAACCTGGTCTTTCCAAAGTCTCAAACTGGCCAAATGTATTATTTGTGTCAGTTATATATTTACACTGTGTTCCAAATTATTATGCAAGTGACACATCAATACGATTTCAGTATAATAAACATTCAGATTTTAGTTTTTCTAAGAAAGTGTTTGTTTATTTATCCATGTCTTTTAAGATAACTGGTATCAATCTCAGACAAAATAATTTGCCAGGTCTACTTAGGTAAATGGAAACCCTACTTAGAGATTGTTCCACATTATTAAGCAGTTCTCATGCAATATGGGGAGGAAGAAAGATCTTTCTGAAGATGAAAAGCATGAAATGGTCCAATGTTGTGCAAAAGGCATGAAAACAACTAATATTTTGTGAAACTGAATGGAGATTATTGAACTATCATACGATTTGTGAGTGATTTAGAAAACAGCAGAACTCTGTCAGATAAAGGCTTATTAAGGAAATTTCCTGTCAAAAACATTAATTTTATTAAAAGGGCAGCTATTAAAAAGCCAGTGTTGAGCAGCAAACAGATATTTGAAGCTGCTGGTGTCTCTGGAGTCTCAAGAAGCTCTCCATGCAGGCTGGCAGTTGTGCGTAAAGATGCATTTTAGCCACTCCAAACCTCACAAAGAGAAACATTTACAGTGGGTTTAGAAATAAATTTTCAAACCGTTTTATTGCTGTGGTGTTTTTTTGCAGCATGGGATAGTGCATAGTGCATTGTATTTCAGAAGGCACTATCCTCCTTTTTATACCATAGCTGAAAATGGCCAGCTATGAATTCTACATATCTTGCAAATGTCATTATGACACCCTCAGAGACCCTAAAGGGACCTTCCATCTCACTTCCCAATATTCGAGCCCAAGTCATCACACGCCAGCTCCTTGCTGACGTCGCAGTCTTGTTGGAATGTGGTGGCCATTCAACAACCATCCAGGAATCTATCCATTTAGACCATCTATTGTAGTACGGGATTCGTCAGTGAATAAAACTATTTATTTAAATGAGTCTTTATGTATTTCTAAACCCACTGTAAATGTTTCTCTTTGTGAGGTTTGGTTAGTGGTGGCTGAAATGCATATTTAACTCCCTCGGGTCGGCGATCACACCGGCGATACCACCTCGGTTTTTTCTTACCAGTGTGAAAGAGACTCAAAATACTCCGTCAATGTTGCACATACAACAGGGTTGCCAACTCTCACGCATCTGGCGTGACACTCACGCTTTCAGCATCAATCTCACGCTCTCACGCACGTGCAAGAAATGTCACGCCAAAATCCATTTTTCTCCCCTCTCAATCTCTTACTTTCTGTTGATGACTAGACCACATTGTATTAATGACAGAAGTATTACCACATTGTATTAATGACAGATTAGGCTGAAGCTCCTGCCACTGGAAGAAGCGGTCGCCGCCCATTTGTGGCCGCGCACCCATCAAAGCCGCGCAGAACGTCTTCAGCACTCCCGGATCGTGCACACTCCGCCGCTGGCCAGGCTGCTTCTGCTTTACACACCATGGCCGTTATTTTCTTGAGAAAAGGAGTTTTCTCATAGCGTTTGCAACGCAATACTCGTTCCCTTATCTCTCAGGGAACCGAGGTTACGTAAGTAACCGAGTACGTTATATACGTTTTGTTATATAACAACCGATATGACAACTTTAGCACATTTATCAGCTATACATTCATTCAGTGTTTTCCATTAATGACCCTCTGCTGCCGCCACCGTTTCATAATGAACTGAAAATTTAAAACATACTACGTTTGCCAACGAACTAAAATCGAAACTGTGATATGGCTTTGTGCCTTTAACAGCAAAAGACAGTGATTAAGTATATATACAGTCTGTCTGTGCTGCGTGATTTAAAGAGAAGTGAGCGCATTTGCGCACGCGATCAGCTGGTGATCAAAATAAAAGCTCAAAGATATATCTTTTAAAAAGAAATGAGTACAAAAGTATTGTAAAAAAAAAAAAATGTTTGAACCCTTTTTAATGTCCAGGTACAAGTCAATGCTGTTTCTTTGTTCAATTTGCACACTGTACATGGGTTGAAGCTCTTAATTTTGAGTTTCCAGAGTGCACCAGATTGATGCATTTAACCTTAAAATGTACAAAATTTTCTTCCGGGGGGACATGCCCCTGGACCCCCCTAGCGGAAGTACATCCAACAAAGTTTTACAAATGACAGTGTCAAATAATGTACATTTTCTGAACAAGAATACGACAACAAAAGCTCTTTTCATGTCAGTAAAGCTATTAATAGAAAATTTAAATGTCTTTGGACAAATATAGATTTGGGCTAAGCCCCGAATGTTTACAATGTCTGGCTCCGCCCCTGTCAGGTAACAAAACTGACAAAAAATAAAATAAATTATTTCACCCCAATGATACTAAGTAAACATGGACTGACATTGATTTTTAAAATTAGGGTTACCAAACATTTTCTCCGCGCACACGCGCAAACTGAAATTTTTACAAAGTCTCACTCCAGCCAAAGTCCCAAAGTTGGCAACCCTGCATACAATTAAGAGCTATACACCATTTTAATCTGTGGAATATCTTCTTTTATTTGTGTACACTCAGAGTAAAAACAAAATGTTGTGCTTTTTGTAAAATTAAGAAAACTAACATGATGCGTGATCTCTCGTCTCCCTCTGAACGAAGTCCAATGTGATAGTTCTCAGAAAATGAACTGTAACTTAGTGAATACTAATGACACAAAAATTAGACTTGTGTCTAAAGAAACGTTGAAATGTCAGGTTTTAAATCGGGGTAAGTCAAATCGAAAACAAATATTCTCTGTTTATATAATCTGTATGAAAAGAGAGCCATGTCAGAAGTCCGTGATTCAGCTCATTATCCACTAATGCGGCACGCCCACGGAGCAAGCGCTACTCTGACGCAAATTCTCAGTCAATACATGCATACATCGTCTCAATCGAGTATTTATTGTCTTGAAAAGTGTTTATCTGGATGTTATAGCGATATCTAGCCTCTGTTAGTTCCTGGAGAGTCACATGGTTGTTTTTCTTTAGATTAATTTGTGGACTAAAGGTGTACAGAGCGCCCTCCGGCTGCAAGTATGAATTGAAAACACAGTATTCAGCATTCATAGTGATGACAGTAAATACTGAATAAATATTACTCCTCTGTATAGAAAATTGACACAAACATATGAGAATCCATCAATATTTCTCCAAATGTGCATGTTTTTAAGCTAAAAGGCTATATGAAATGCCATAGAGGTAGCATAATTGTTCAGACACTTTGCATCACAGAAATACAATATATTTTAACATATATAATAGAATACCATTATTTTAAATTGTAATAATATTTCATAATATTGCTGTTTTTTCTGTATGTTTGATATACACCATGATGAGCTTGAGACATGATCACAGAGGGTTTTTTCACAGCCTACCTGACTGAAAGAGCTCATTATTTATGCAGGTCATTACAACTCATGCGATTCATTTGTCTTCTCAGGTGTAATTGACCCATTATTCATGATGATTCACGCTTCCACGCATACTGTGCTTCTTGACAAAAAGTGTCTTACAAAATTTAAATCTCTATATTGTTTTACATGAATGAGTAGGCAGCATAATTTTTTACATCATTTTGAAGCAAAAACTCTAGTCTACAACCTCCAATACCTAGAAGTCTTGTGAACACAGATTTAATATATATATTTTTTGGCTTTATTTCAGTGACTTAACGTTTTTTTTTTCTTTTTTTCAATAACCACGCATAAACTTTGTAGCCTAGTTTGTGCTGAATACAGTGTAATGACACTTTTTCCATTAATATGTTTATGAACAACTGAAAAAAGCACAAATGTCAGGGCATGTCAAAACTTCTCCAGGGCCCCAAAATCCTCAGACCCCAGAGAGTTAAGCACAACTGCCAGCCTGAATGGAGACCAGGAGCTTCAAATACCTGTTTGCTGCTCAACACTGGCTTCTTTTTTTTTTTTTTTATAGCTGTCCTTTTATTACAATTAAATTTTTATTTTTTTTTTACAAACTTTCATTAATAAGCCTTTATCTGACCTGAGTTCTGCTGTGTTCTAAATCTCTCACAAATCTTATGATAATTCAATAATCTCCATTAAGTTTTCACACAGTATTAATTGTTTTCATGCCTTTTGCACAACACTGCACCATTTCATGCTTTTCATCTTCAGAAAGATCTTTATTCTTCATTATTATTATTCCACATATTGCATGAGAACGGTGACTTGCTTAATAATGTGGAACAACCTTTCCCAAACTATTTTCTGCAAGCATATTTTAAGGTACATTTAGATGTCTTTCCAAAAAAGGACACTTGAAGACTAAAAGGACACCTAATAACCAAATGATACAAGGAGTCCATGTAACTCAAATTTATGCACACTTTCAAAATACAGTGTCACTGCCTGGATCAAAAGGAATCTTTGATCTCCCATAGTAGAAAGCGCTGTGCCATCCACTGCACTGTGCACGAATGAACATCTCCCTGTTGACTGATGTATGCCACCAACCACCGCTGTATTGTCTGTTCGAATGAGAACATGATGGTTTCTTACCAATGGCAAGAGATCCTGCAGGCTAAGTGAAAAATAAAAAAGTGCACTCATCCATGAACTGAACACTGGTCTGCTGTCACAGTGGGCTACCTTTCGTCTGACCACTCTACTTATACTGATTTCCTGTTCAAACATGCTCAGGTTAAGCCATGGCTTAGGCCCGTCAAGGCATGTGGGTGTTGCTACAATGCGCGCTGTCCCTGATTTCCACGCTCTCCACGGGATGCGGCACTATAACCAAAGCTGCAAGTGGCCTCGTGTGTTGGGGATAAACAGTTTAGGACCCTTGAAACCAGATATGTTGAATAAAGACCTGGAGTCAAAGTTTTAAAAAAATAAATTGAAGAAAAACTTAATGAAGAATAGTTTGCAGTTTCATCAGCAGAAGCCAGCTTCAAGTCTCAGAAGGAGTTCGTAGGCCGCTCTGCATACATACACATTTCCACAACAATTATACTCTAACAGAGTCAACTAACTACGTCATTACTTCAGGTTGGATGATTCTGATTGGCTAAGAAAAATAGACAAGATTAGAAATTTTCCACACGTGGACAGAAAGTAAGAAGCATATCTCCCTTCGTCACGGTGATGACGAGGGGGACCCTAGATTTAGGTACCGGATGTCCTTTTGGGGTCATGATGTGGCGTCTGCTGGTCTCAAGCAGAATGCCAGTTGTCCAGTACAAAGGGACCTGCACAAAACACTTAGCGCACATACACAATTCACAGCTTCTTCAAGGCTGAAGTTGATCTGAGATCTGCTCTGAGCAGGAAACTTTCCCAAAACATACTGATAACATGTTCTTTTCTCTCAGTGAGAGGTACAGAGGAAAATGGATGCTTTAACATACATTGAAGAAGTCATTCAAATATTTTAACAGAAATATAAATGTTGATTAATAACTTAAAAGATATATATTGAAGCGGCAGTGGATTCCAGAATCCACCCCTTCATGTGCAACAGACCCAGACAGCAAACAGAGGCTGCAGCAGCCATTAGACCCAGTAACCTCTGAAATATTTTCAGAGGAACGGCTCTCCCTTGTGCAAAAAAGGTCAGGACATTGAGACTAGTTTGAATTCTCTTTTGACAAATGCACGACCATCAAGCATGAGTCCAAGATCTTTCATAAGAAAATGATGGACTGACAGGGCTCTAGGCTGCATTCATGCACTTTGTGAAAGTACGAGGGGCCAAAGGTTGTCCAAACAACAGGACTTTCAAGTGATAAGCGAAACCTTCAAATGCAAACCTCAGAAAGAGCCTGTGATGAGAGGCAATCTGGATGTGAAAGTAGGCAAGTCCACTGCCATGAAATAGGGCTCTGATATTGGGGTATGTTTGTTTTTGTGTTTATTACAAGTCTTTGCATTGGTAAAACTTTTGAACGTTTCTCTCTAATTGCTGCAACTCAAACACTCTCTCTTGGAAGGCGGTCCTTCTCTGTCCATGGACATCATTCTCTTGCACTGGGCAAGTCCTGCTTCCTGGTCCGCTGGGTGCCTGGACTGGTGGGGAACTTACTTCTTGCCCTAACAGGACTTCTTGTTAGGTCTCTGTTCCCGGCCCACGTGGGAAGGAAGTCGGTCATCATTTTAGACTGTTTTTGCACCATCCAACAATATTGTCTTGAGAACGCCCCTACGACATCACCAAAGAGGCCTTTGGGGTTCACTGGGCATTGAGCAGCTGTGATTTATCGGAGTCACACATTTCTGTGCGCATGAGCCACAGATGCTGCTCTAGCATTATCCATGATGCACCAGACTCCTTGGGTGATCTTCTTTGCTGCACACAGGGCGAGATCCGCTGCTAAAGAAATGACTCCGGGTCTGGGCCTTCCTGTTCCAGGGACTTCAGGAGTTCTAGTCTGAAACACCTGCAGGATCGCCGTTGAATGTTGGCAATAAGGGTAGGCGGACTAATGGAAGGTCTGGCTCCGATTGCCTCATCCATGGCAGCATACCACTTCCAAGATGCTGTTGTGAGCCTCACCATCCTTAGTGCTCAATCCTGTAATTGGTGGACATTCATATCCCATCAGTATAGGAGACCAGGGGCTCTGGTGGGTGATGAGAACATGAGAACTGTGCCGGCATTATCTCATAAGTAGATAATCCCTGAGGGAGCTGTTTGTGGCATCTCTGCTCTCAGCAGGAGAGGGAGGTGTTGAGCACAATAGCGAGCCTTGCACAGAGAATATTGATAAGCAGGTACTCAAAGGAGTGGCAGTCAGTTCCTTCTAGCTCCTGCTTCGGTGTGGGTGCGGCCCAAGCACCGTTCGTTGTGCGAATCCAGGAACTCGTATCGGCCCATCGGACATGCAGCATCCTTGGATTTGCTGTTGCACTGCTCAGGTGAAAAATAAGTACACTTCCTATAATATACTTAAAGTGCTCTATTTTCGCACACTAATTTTGTACTTGATATACTAAAAATTCTTCTTTAGTACTTAAGATAATCTTAAGAACATCTAAATGTACTCAACTGTGCTATTATTGAGACACCATGAAATATTGAAATAAAATGTACTTTTAATATACTATATCTCTGTATTTAAAAAATATATTTAGTTACCACTTGTAGTACACTATGGGTTCAAATGTACTATAAGTGGTATCTAAATACATTTTTTAAATACAGAGATACGATATTAAAAGCACATTTTAGTTCATATTTCATGCTGTCTCAAAATAGCACAGTTGAGTACACTTACTTAAGAGTACACTTAATTATCTTTAGAAGTACTAAAGAAGAATTTTTAGTATATTAAGTACAAAATTTAGTGCGCGAAAATAGAGCACTTTAAGTACTTTATAGAGATGTACTTTTTTCACCTGGGTGTACACATACAATACACAAACGTTTTTTTTAATGATTTTTTTTTCTCTGGTGTGCATACATGTATGAATTATATGGACTCCTTATCATTTGGTTATTTGTTTTTTTTTTTTTTTTTTTTTTTTTTTTTTTTTTTTGAGAGATACCTGAATTTACCTAGGAAAAAAGCTTGCAGAAAATAGTTTTGTGAGAATCAATCTTCAATCTCATGGTTCAATTTGTTGAATATATGTTGAAGCATGTGATTAATCGTGATTTAATAATTTTTAATCTATTGACAGCCCTAACACAAATATAAATAATATACAAAATGTGCAGTTATTTCAGCACTTTGATTCTTGATTTCTGATCACTTTTTGCAGAGCTTTTGTAGAGCAAAACCTTAAAGGCCAAGTAACAGCCACATTTGTGTGTCGTGTCAGGAAGGAAATTTGGCATAAAACCTGTGCCAAATCAAAATGAATCGAATTTTTCATAAATCAACATTTATGAAAAAAAGGGAAAATCCTAAACAGAAATATAGGAGTGTGTGAATGTGTCCAAGCACTGTTAGTGCTGGTTTGTATCAGGAAGGGCATTCAGCGTAAAATTTGTGCCAAATCAAAATGTGTGTGTGAAGCGGACCCTGCAAATGAGCAGGAATAACACTAGGAAGATGGATGAATTTTGTTACTGCTAATGCAACAGTTAATGACTATTTAAATTGTGTAATTAAAATGACTGACTTTGTATTCTGTTTGAACATTTCTGTAGGATCTCAAATGTCCAAAGACAGAGGAGAGCACTGAGGATGGTGAACTCACAGAAGTATCCTGGAAGTGGTATGATGCCATGGATGAGGATATTGGAGGCAGACCGTCATTTAGTCCACCTTCCCTTATTGCCTCATCTGATACAGATGTTGCTTTGACCACATCAGCCTCAGTGAGCCCAGAGCCAGAGAGAACTGAGACAAAAAGAAAAAACTTTGAGGACCTAATCCTGGAGAGATGGAGGAAAGGGAGGCTGAGAGAGAGCGAGAAGCAACAGAGAGGGAGGAGAGACGATGGCGGGAAATGGAGGAGAGGGAGGAACGTAGAGAAAGAGAAAGACAAGAGCGAGAGGAAAAACGGGAACGAGAAGCCAGAGAAAGAGAAGAAAGAAGACATCAAGAAGCAATCGAGAGAGAGGAAAGGAGAGAGAGAGAGGCCAAGGAAAGAGAAGAACGATTTCTTCACCTTCTTGAGATTATTGCAAAAAAATAAAATATTTCTTTAATAAAATTTATTTTGATGTAAATGTGTGATTGATTTAAGAATGGTTTCCATTATCTGTAAACAAGCATCCATTCTGCAAAATGCTTATCTTTTGTAGTGAATACATATATTTTATAGTTCACATATAATTATAAATATATTTTAGAACAGACATTTTATTTATAGGAATTCATTGTAAATTATAGACATTTCACATTTTCCAGTCTTTTCTTGAGAGTTTGATATAATAACATTAATTTAAATATTTTTAAAATTATGGATATTGTCTGAACATTATTGTTGAAAGACACCAAACACTTAAAAATATAAAACATGTTTATTATTTTGCTTTATCTGACGACTAGAAAGCAAGAAACAAAGAGTTCAGCACTGAGATCAGCTTCCTCATCAAAAGCTGCAGCTGCAGGTATTGGCACAGCTGTGTTCAGGTGACCGATAAAATGATGTGAGGGTCACAGTCTGTTAATGTGTATTAGAGATGTGTGAATCAGCTCTAACATCACCCGAATCTGCAGTTAAATACAAATCATCCACCCACCCACACCCATGATTTTCTCTGAATTGGATATCTGCACCCGATTGTCACATTACAATTATTCAAATTCTCAGTGTTAAGCGAGATGATATGGTAACATATTACACTGAAGTAGGCTGCTTTAACATGAACATTTATTTAATGCAAAGGTTATTTTTTGGTTATTCTTTAATAGCCTAAACCAGGGGGTGGCAACCTATGTCAGGGTTTCTGTGGGGTCAAAAATTTTCAAATACCTTAAAATGTAAATACCTTAAAATTCGCTTAAAAGTATTGTGTTTTAGGTCTTCAGTAACTATAAACATACTTAGGCTTTTATTTATGGCACTTTTTAAGCCATGACAAACACACACACGCATGGAAAGCAAGTAATTTCTCCAACAAAAAAGAGCAATTTGAAAGAACCAGTACAATTATTGAAATGTATCATGTCTCATGTAATCGTTCAATCAGTGTTTCAGCCATGCATAAACAGCTTGTAAACAATGTGTCGGGTAACATACCTCAGAGAATCATTCATTGACCATAAACTCTAGAGAACATTTTGCAAATAAATAAAATAAAAATAATAACTATATTACATATTCATTATATTTTATACCATTAACATTTTTTATCATAATGTTAGCATTATAAAAACTGCCTTAAATCCATTATATACAAATCAGTTATTAATTACCCTTTAATAATCATTTATCAGCTGTGTAGTTTACAACATTAGATTCTTGTCCTTGAGAAAAAATAACAACATCAAAATGAATAGATACTGAATTGAAAGCTCATGAATCCAATCATGAAATGTGTGTCTCCTCCACACACTGAGTCTCAATCTCAATACATATTTTATTAAACTTTTGTTTTATAGGATTAAATTCTCTTATAATTTTCTTATATTTAATACTACATATTCTCACTTGATTCTTTATTCAGTCCATTGAGTCCAGAATATGCTTGAAAGCACAAATAAAATAAAGGTAAAACTACAACCAGTCTGTCTTCAGAAACTCCACCCTCTTACAAAACCTACCAGGAAGTGACGAGTCATTATTTCTAGCTTTCATTTTTGCTGAAAGCTAAAACGAGTCAGTGTTGTGAAGAACAGAGGAGGACAAATTATATTCAGGATTTTTGTATATTTCTGAATTAACCTCAGATTAGATTTTGATTGTAAGTGGTTATTTACTTTTCAAACCAAAGTTCAGAAAGTGAAAGTAAATTGTAGATCACTGGATCTTTTACAAGACGAGGAAATGGATTCAAAATCTGTCGGAAGAGCTTTCTTGTCCTGTTTGCTGTGAAATCTTCAAGGTTCCTGTTCTTCTGTCCTGCAGTCACAGTATTTGTAAAGAGTGTCTACAACAGTTCTGGAAAACTAAGGATTCTCAGGAGTGTCCTGTCTGCAGGAGAAGATCCTCAAGACAAGAACCTCCAATTAATTCTAGCTTTAAAAAACTTGTGTGATTCATTGATAAAGGAGGGAAATGAGGAGATCTGCGGCTTCACACAGTGAGAAACTCAAACTCTTCTGTCTGGAGGACAAACAGCCTGTGTGTTTAGTGTGCAGAGACTCAGAGAAACACGCCAATCACACATTCAGACCCATCAGTGAAGTGCTTTCATCTTACAAGGTAAAACAAATGTCTCTCACTTCAAATGATAAACATAGGAACAGTATTATTTATATTATATATATATGACCAGAATTTATTTTTGCTCAGACTAAATCTCCATGACTTCCCAGACAGCATGGTGACAATTGATACAATGTTGAGTTTTGATCCAAACTATCATTTTGGTTGAAATTAACATTACAATGTTTAAAGTGTGTTGGAGCAGCATTAAAATTTTGATGAAAGTTGACAGCACACTTGGGTGAAGTTACATTCAACTAACAGTGATTTTTAGTTGATGACCACAAGATCATGCAAGCATGTATCTCTGCAGAACACTAGTGGGTGTTTCCCAATTAGTGGGGCGTTTACAAACTACAATAAAAATACAACGGAAATGTCTAAATAAAATAATGTTGAGATCTGATGTAAGATGGGCAATCCAGCTGGGGATCGTGACACATAGTGTAATGTTGATTTAACATTACCATTTCTTCATTTTTGATCATTTCAGTGTTGATTCGACAGCAATGATGTAGAATCAATCACAGTGTAACGATGATTTAATGTCATTACCATTGATTTGTTGAAATCTCACCATTGTTTCAACATTAATTGTGGGTGCAAAATTGATATTAAACCAGCATCACTTTGTAACATTAATTAAATATAATTAAGCACTGACGCATCAACACTGACTCAACATTGTTTCAATGATTCACATGATATCTGGGATACTACTGATATTCTGCACTGAGCTTCAACCCCTCCGATGTTCACATCTTGAATGTAACAGCATTGGCACAAAACATGTTTGGTTTTAAATCAGTAAAAATGTCACAAGTTACTAAATAATATAACAACAAAAGCATCCAAACATACAATGTTTAAACCTCTTAGCTACATAAGTTTCACAGATTTTCATCTTAACCTGTAGGAGGAATTTAATACAGCAATGACATCCTTACAAACCAAGCTCAAACATGGAGAACAAATGAAAGAGAAGTTATGATGGAATGAATTGAACACATCGAGGTGAGGATATATAGAGTTAAATACTCCACATTCACACACACAGAGTTTATTAATGACATTAGTGGAGTGTGTTTTAATACAGAGCTGACTGAAGTGAATGTGATTTGATTTCAGTCTCAAGCTGAGCAAACAGAGTGTCAGATTAAAGAAGAGTTTGAGAAGCTTCATCAGTTTCTCAGAGATGAAGAAGCAGCTACAATCACTGCACTGAGGGAGGAAGAGGAGCAGAAGAAGCAGAAGATGAAGGAGAAGCTGGAGGAGATGAACAGACACATCTCATCTCTTTCACACACAATCAAAGACATGGAGGAGATGATGAAAGCCAATGACGTCTCGTTTCTAAAGGTGACAAATGAATCTGGCTTCATTCTTTGAGCTTAAAACTACTTGTCAATGTTGTATAGAGAGACTCACTGACAATAATATTGTTTGATGAGATATTAAAATGTTTTCAAACTCTTATATTTTCCAGAACTTTACCGTCACAATGGAAAGGTGAGTGAGCTGCTCGTATCTCTTCTCTCAGAGGATCTGAACTCAAATTCACTGCAGTTCTGACTCCTGAATGTTCCTCCAGAGTCCAGATCTCACAGCCGGATCCAGAGAAGAGTTCTGGAGCTTTGATTCATGTGTCACATTACCTGGGTAACCTGTCGTTCAGAGTCTGGAAGAAGATGATGGAAACTGTCCAACACAGTGAGTCTCAGCAGATTTGACACCAGTGCAAAAGATAGTTCAGATATAAACTAAAACATTTGATAGAAATATAATCACTTGAATTTCTAAGTAAATCTGAATTGTATTTCAGAAAATCATCAGATCATACAGTGAACTCCATAAAAAGTCTATTCCTCGTGGTCTATGCTTACGTATTAGGATACAATAGTGTTTATTAAATACTGATATTAAACCTGAAGCATCAATCCATTCTGTCAGTAACTGAGAGACCATTGTTATGATTTCATTGATCCCTTTCAAGAAAGTCTTTATATGTGATTTACATTTCTAATGCCATCATATTTCATCCTCTAATCTGATGTTATTCTCTCTGCAGCTCCGTTGACTCTAGATCCAAACACAGCACATCCTTGTCTCACACTCTCTACTGATCTGACCAGTGTGTCGTACAGTGATGAACGTAAAAACTGTCCTGATAATCCAGAGAGGATTAACTTTTATCCATGTGTCCTGAGTTCTGAGGGCTTTAACTCAGGAACACACTGCTGGGATGTGGAGGTTGGTGACAATACACTCTGGATTCTTGGAATAACCACAGCATCAAACCAAAGGAAGGGAGAATTTTTCTTTAAGTCTAATGTCTGGTATGTGCTGTACATGAACAGCAAATACAGCTCACAATCCCCAGAGCAACACTTGACTGTCTTTACTGTTAAAGAGAAGCTTCAGCGTGTGAGAGTTCAGCTGGACTATGACGGAGGAACAGTGTCATTCTCTAATTCTGTGACCAAAAACTGTCTGCGCACATTCAGGACATCCTTCACTGAGACTGTCTTTCCATTCTTATATAATCACTGCACAACTTCCCCTCTGAGGATTTTACCAGTTAAAGTGTTTGTAACAGCAGAAAATCACAGTTAAATATGAGTGAGTGAAGCTGCAGCAGTTGCTCCAGAGATTAGGCTTGTTTGACTTCATGCAGCGCTGCGCAGAGAGATCACGGCTGACTTGAAGCAGTGCATGCTGGTTAAAAATTTTGTCTGACCTGAGACAGCGCCGACGGCATGTGACTGTGACGTATGGCATCAAAGTACTGGATTCACCGCATGACAGCGATGTTCGTGTTTATTCTCACACCTTCAGTTCCACTAATGCTCATAAATCTGTATTTTTATTTCACTTCGGTTGTGATAAAGTATGTAAACGTAACACGAGCATCACTACGGGAAGCAAAAAAGTGTCCGACTTCACGTCTGTTTCTGCTTCAAGTCAGCCACCAATCGGTCTGCACATCACTGCATGAATTCGAACAAGCATATTGTGTTATTATTGGGAGATGAGAGGGTCTGTATCTCTTACCATTGGAAAAGCGTAACGGTTAACTTTGGATCATGTGAGGCACCTCAGCCTATCATGTGGCAGTGACATCAGTGTCCGTCGTTCAAAGTTTTATGACAGTCGGTTACAGCTCATGTTAATCAGTTTCTTGTGGATTAGTGCGTTGATCTTGTGAATAAATGTTTATATTTGGTGTTTTATCACTAGCAAATGAACAGTAGGATTGAATTGTTTGTGGAATGTGCTTTAATGTAGGAAAAAAGGCGCGAATATCTCTATTATCTGCAAATCACTAGTCACTGCAGTTTACTTTCATTCATTAAAAAGCATTATATCATCATCATTAGGCACACAGTAGTCTGAAACGTGTCTAGTGTATCTGTCTGATTTTCGGGGCGAGGACATGATCGGCTAGGAATGTATTTTTAAATCCACATTGAATTTCGCTTCATTGATCATGTGATATTTACTTAAAATACAATCGCAAGTGTCTTAACTGAGAGAGTAAATGCAATTAAGTAAAGTAACATTTAAATGATCGTTTTGCTACAATTTTTGCTTGACCATGTTAAACATATCTAATCATTTCTGTAATACATTTTCATTTTAATTTTGCAACTTATAAAATATTAAAATATCTGTTTAAATTTTATGGTTATGAAATGGCAAATGTAAATTCAATTAGGCGAATTGAAAAATTTAGATGTGACCAATCACTAGAAAATGTTGAGTTGGAGTGGTCTGAATTTATTTTACAGTGTATAATTATGTAATATTGAAGGGGTTGTATTCTGAATCCACTGCAGCTTCAATATCTTTTGAGTGCCGCACACATGTTGGCCTGTCAGACAGAATTTTCTTTTATATCATAATATTTTGGTTGAATTACATAAAAAAGTGAGTGCCCATAGCTACAATAAACTTTAAGTTGATGAAAGTAATGTGATGCACTTACTGCATCAAATGCGGCCGTTCTAATGACAGACAAACACTTGTCAAAAAAAAAAATAATGAACGAAGGTCTTACGGGTGTGGAACGGCATGAGGGTAAGTAATAAATTACAGAATTTTCATTTTTGGGTGAACTAACCATTAACCATAATTTAGTCACACTAATTAAAAAATTAGTCACAATATTGACAGTAAATAAATTCATGTTTTGGAAAACTAGGCTATATCACTCATTTTTGAGGGGCGGGCCACTGTTAAAATAGGCTTGTTTGAGATGCGCCTAGCCTCTCCTGAAGTTCAGCCGAGAGTAGGCGGCTGCAGTTAGGGGAGGAGTGAAAAAAGTGCAGGCAAGACGAACAGTTCTCTGTTCTCGTAGTGGATCAGAACCTACGAGATCAAAGGCGGATATCGCGGGATTCACACTCATGCGCCGTGTTGCTGATAAACTGGATGTAATTTAAGTTCTGTTGCTTTTATATGAAAATAAACATAATGAACAATACACCCAAAGTACTTGTTATTTATTTCCATTCGAAAGATGTGTGTATCAATCATTTTTACTTTAATTATAGACATGTTTTTATATATTTTTTTTATAAATGACAACGTTCGCATAACCCATAGAGAGATCACTGTGTCAGAGAGTTTGGGAATATTCACACATTATTTTTACACATAAAAACATGATATTAGAGTTTTAAAATCAAACATTTTAAATCAGATCAATACATCACGGTTGTTTAAACCAATAAGCTTTAAGCTGTGTCGTCAGCAAGTCGTTTCCCATCGTGCTTTTGGTCAGCGCAGTCGGTGGAGAGCAACTGCGCTCGACTGCAGAATCCGACACGTCCGCCTCTTTTTTTTTTTTTTTTTTTTTTTTCCCTTTTATTAATGCTCAATAACATAAGAACATTGTCAAGGAATTACATACAAATATACAAAAAAAAAAAAAAAAAAAAAAAAAAAAAAAGGCAAGATAAAATGACATAAGAATGCATACACTATCATTATTGATACAATAACATACAGACATTGACATGTAAGGAAAGCTTTTAAATACATGTATTTTCTTTAAACATTTCTTCATAATATTTTATAAATTTTTGAGATTTTTTGTTATTTATGTAATGAAGAGATTTGAGAAGTGATATTAATTCAGTTTTAAAATGGGGATAGGATGGAATATTATTTGCAAACTTTTGTTTATGAATAAAGAATTTACCATATAAAATAAAGAAATTAACAATGTACTCAAGGGGTCTGTTTTTGTCATCAATATAATAAAAAATAATGTCTTTTAGACTGAAAGAATAAGTAACATTGATAGAATTGAAGATATAGGAGCCAAGGTCGGACCAAAACTGTTTGGATACAGGGCAATCATAAAAAAGATGTGCAAATGTCTCCTCTGCTAGTTTACAGAAAGAACATGAGCTGTCAATGTCCAGATATTTAGAGATATTAGAGTTAACAGGATATATTTTATGTAAAATTTTGAAATGTATTTCTTTAGCTTTATTGGATATGCAGTATTTCCCTGGTAAAAGCCATGCCTTTTTCCAATCTATATCTTCTATCAAAGATCTCCAATAGAATTTTCCTCTTGGAGAAATTTTTTTCTTGAATTGAAAGATCTGCCGTACATGTCTGTTGGTACATTTCTTGTCCAAGAGATCAATTCCATCCAAGAACAAAGTAGACTGTATTCTGACTATTCTCCTTGGATTATATAGGGAGTGGCTTTTAACAAGATGAATTAACCCAGGTGAGATTGCTTTAATCACTGTGTTAAACTCTTTTGGAGGAACCGGGAAATTGTGGAAAGTCATAAATTGCTCATAAGTAAAAAGGTTACCCGAGTCATCAAATAAAGAGAGGATTCCATTAATATTATTTTGGAACCACCTGGGGAAAAATAGAGATTTATTTCTGATAGTGATATCACTGTTATTCCATATCACTGTTTTGTGAGGTGAAAAACTATGAACATAACACAGTTTCCAAGCAAGGAGACATTGCTGGTGAAATTTGGACAAAGCAATAGGTAGCTTAGAGGGTAAATAATTACAGTTTAAAATAAAGGAGAGGCCACCAATTTTTTCAAATAATTGGTTGGGGATACCAAATCGATCTTGAATTGGCAAGACATCTTTTAAGCCAATTTATTTTGAAGATGTTTATCATGTCTGAAAAATCTAAAAAATCAATACCTCCTTCTGCTCTACTGTTAGAGAGGACCTCTTTTTTTAATTTATGAGACTTCTTTTTCCAAATGAAATCTAAAAAAATCTTATTAACTTCTTTGGCAATTTTGTTCTCAACAAATAAGGATAAAGATGGATATACAAAATGAGAGAGACCTTCTGCTTTTGATAGGAGGACTCTGCCATATAACGACAGGTCCCGCTGAAGCCAGATATTAAGAATATTTTTAGATTTAATTATCTTAGCAGAGAAATTTAGGTGTTGTCTTGCCAAAAGATTTTTAGTAATATAAATACCCAGGTATTTCACTGTGGATTTAACAGGAATATTTTCTATGGTATCATAATACAGGTCTTGGATAGACATGATCTCACATTTTGAGATATTTAGTTTTAAACCAGAAGCGGATGAAAAATAATTAATTATATCTAAAGCCTTTGACACACATTTTTCATCTTTTAAAAATAGCGTGGTGTCGTCTGCTAACTGTGATATCTTAATCTCCCTCCCGAAAGCAAGAATTCCTTTCACTTCTTGATTTTGAACAATGCTCACAGATAACAGCTCAGTAACTAATAAAAATAAAAAAGGAGAAATGGGGCAACCCTGCCGAACACCACGCTGTACATCAAATCTGTGAGAAGTGTCAAAATTAATAATAACAGAACTATTTATTCCTTTATAAAACATAGAAATAGTGGAAATAAAAGAGTCCCCAAAACCAAACAACTTAAGTGATTTTAAAAGAAAATGGTGTTCAATCGCGACACGTCCGCCTCGCACTCGCGAGAGGTTTTTGACACACGTCGGCATGACATCAGAGCAAGGCGGCCCACCCTCGGACACATTTCTAACCGGCATGCATCTCGCGGTGATCACCGGTGATCGGTTCTGCGCAGAATTTGCTCATCTCAAACAAGCCTATTAGCTTAATATATGGTTAGACAGTTCCACGTGTCATTAGGGGTGTTCGATTCCAGGTTTTTTGGAATCGACTCCGACTCCCACTATTGGAGTCGATGGAATCGACTCTTCGACTCCATTTACAGTACATCAAAACGATCATAAATAAGCCGAGATGGCAGTCGCACACTTAATTTATTTTTCCCGACGCGAAGCCTTAAAATCCCCTCATTAAAACAACACACGTTTAGCGAGACTGTCCAAATTAGTCCAATTTAGAGATGATTGATGAGTAGCCTATCAATGTATTTATGTAGCTTACTTTAGAAATAGATAACAGTCAGTGACTTTAGTTTGTAATTAACCTCCGTGTCAGCTTTAGTAGGCGTGATGGTAGCTTATTATTGCAATAAACATAGATTTGATTTTCCATAACCGTGTTCTTATACATAAAAATAATAAAAAACTCACATCAAAACACATTAATAAGTGTACATTATTGTATGCATTTTTTATGTATAGTATTAAATTTAGTATCTTTAACTCGTGTCCACGCACTTTTAAGACAATGATCATGTCCGTTTAGCGCCATCCCCCGACCATTATAATGAGATGAAATCATTAAAGAATCCCTGCTTTCTCATTTATTTAATTCTTACATAATATTCGACCACAGATGTTTTTCGTGACCTTTCTCTCGTATCAGCAATTAGCAACATTGATAGGCTACTCATCAATCATCTCTAAATTGGACTAATTTGGACAGTGTTAATGAGAAGACGAGCAATGGACTGCTGCAGGTTAGTGGAGAAATATATTTATTATTCAGAATGCACTGTTGGAAAGAAAATATATTTATAGGAACATTTCAGTGGAAATTACTGCATTGTGATGGCATGAATTTAATAAACATTTAAACCGCAAAATGTTACCGATTGATTGTTGAATATTTGTTTTGTTTGTTTTGTCTGTGGCCCGAATAAATGTTTAATTCTATTGACAAACAGTGTTAAAAAAGATCACTTGTATAAATGTTTTTTTTTTTTTTTTTTTTTTTTGCACAAAACACTAGTGTTCAGCTAGACAGAATCTCATATTAGATGAGGTTCAAAGGCTTTCATTGGCAGAATTCCCAACACATTAAAATGAACATGGATTTAAATATGTATTTCACAAAGAATTCAACTCTGAATGATGCTCGCTTATGTTTTATTTGTATGTGAATTTCTTTGCACACCTGATTTACCTTTTTTTATTGAAGTATTAACAAAAATATTACAAATGTACAAAACAAATTGGCACACAACTTACATTCAAAAAGTAACAAAAGTACAATATTAATCAAAAAACTTTTTTACCATCTTCTTCATAGTTTCCATACTTAATATCTATAAAGGACAGATTCAATTCAACCACATTTATCTCTTTTAACCATAATTGCACTTTGTCCCAGAAGACACTTTTGCAAGCAAAAAAACAACAACAAACAAACAAAAAAAAACACACAAAAAAATCATTTCAGTATTAAATCTAACCCTTAGAAACTCTCCAGAAGAGTAAATATCATATAAGATTTTAAAGTGAGTTTCTTTAATTTTGGGGTGAATTGGAAATTTTAAATATTAAGTTCTAATATGTTTAAAAAAAAAATTTGTCAAAGAAAATATCCAAATTATTTCTTGCAGATCTGTAAGGAAACATGACATTATTGAAAATTGTGAACAGTACTTTTTTTTTTTTTTTTAAGTACTTTTATTGTGGAGTGCGTGGTGATGTGACGTCACAAAGCGGCGCCGCGCTCCAGCGTCTGTGATTTGGCTGGAGAAAGGTTTGTATTTAAACTAATGTTTAATTATTGAATGTAGCATTGAAATGCATTATATAACTTTATGAACGTTATTTTTCGTGATTAAAGCGCATTTACATGTGAGAAACAGAAAAGGTGGGTCTCATTTAGCTCCCTATTTAGTAAATCATAAACACGAATTCGGTCACTGGCAAGTAGTGATGGAGAAACGGATCTTTGTGAAACTCAGGAGTCAACTGAATCAATTACTACGCAAAATGATTCAGTGATTCGAAGCGCTTGAATCGCCGCGCGCTGACGACACGTGCTGGTCAAAACAGTGTAAATTCAACGAGAACACAAACAATAGCAGGTGTTTTTATTAAAGTGTACTATATGAAATGTAATTTAGAACCATTAAGTGACAATTATAAACCACAACACAATATGAAGTGTTTTTTTTAGGCGCTGACTACTGAACTATGGATCTGATTGAGACACACTTAGAGATTTAGTTTGGATTTATTGTTTTTTTGTAAAAAAATTTTTAATCTTAATGACAAATTGTCCAAACACAGAAAAACTCCTGGTGAAGCAGATGAGAACAACGTGACGCTATTATAAAGATGGAGTTTATTAAAGAGGAGAGCGAAGACCTGAAGATTGACGAAACATTTAAAGTGAAACAAGAAGATACTGAGGAACAAACAGGTTTGTTTCATTCTCAAAGCTGAACTCAGCCCAAAAAAAATGCCCTTGGGGTAAATATCACAAAAATGCAGATTTAAATATGTCAAAGCTTCAGAATAAATTATATTTACAACACAAAAAATACACTTGGAGCATGCGCATAAACCTTGCACGCTGTATATAAACTTTAGGAAAGCTTAGAAATAATCCCTGTACAGCACACACACAAGCATGTAGTCTGCCATTGTTCTTGCTGTTTAGTGATGTAGTGGTGTCTGACTAGGATCGACACGTGGGGTGATGACTTCGTTTTACAAAATATACGGATTGTCCGCACACATGAAAACGCAAGGGTGTTGTTTTCAGATTTATCCACTCTGGGACCCGGTATAAAAAAGTGGTTTCAGGCTCCCAAAATGCTGGATCCGTCTGGACGAAGCGCACATACGATAAAGAAATTTTAACATATACAGCTAAACGCGTTTCCATGTGTATGGGCTCCAAGATGTAAAGAAGCCTTTTGCACAGTGTTGGCTACTAGCGGAGTGAACTGTCAACAGTAATGGTGTGTTCACACCAGACGCGAATGAAGCGTTAAGTGCGAGTGATTTACATGTTAAGTCAATGCAAAGACGCGATAGACATCCTGCTGCGCAAATTGAGGGTTTCGGGCATTTGATGCGCGTAACGCCTGATTCGAAAAAACTGAACTTTGGCGAATATTCGCGCCGGGTTAACCAATCAGGAGCTTGCTCTAGTAGGGACGTGATTACGAGGTAGCGAGCAGAGGCAGAAATCCGAAACAACAGTGGAGGACAAAATCATCGTCGCTGTATGTGGATACCTGGAGCTGTACGATACATCTTCACACTTTTATAGAAACAGGAATAAAAAGTATCTAGCTTGGAAGAAAGTGAGTGAGGAGGTCGGATGATCTGGTAAGTTGTATAAAACGCTTTTTACACAATTTGAGCTATATATATACACACATATTGAGACTACAAGCTAGCTAAAGCCAGCAAATTGAGCTTATTCGCCGTATTTTACAACTACTTTCCTGCTGACGAGTTGATGTGCATCTACTCTCTCAACAAAATCCATGTCAACCATTTCGCAAAGAGACTGGAGCCGCCTGGATGAAGCCCCTCTCATGACGTGAATTTGTGTCTGTTGTGAAGTGAATTTCACGTGCGAATAAAATTCAAAATATTCAAGTGTCCAACTACGCGTGAATAGCGCGATTTATTCAAGCAAGTCGTGTCTGGTGTGAACGCCCTATGATAAGGTATAGCTAAGAGTTGTCCAGACCAACCTTACAAACAAATGACTTACAGAAGGTATACTTAACTAAGAACGTTTCGGGAAACACATATTAATGTTAAGGTATAACTTAAGAACAGCGTAGAGTTACGAAGGTTTCAGGAAATCCAGCCCTGGTCATACACAGTGGATAAATCACCTTTGCTGGAAAAAGTGGCAAGATCATCAACAAATAAAGCAGATATGTGACCTGTACTGGAAAAAATGAGTCAGAAAGAGCAAATTTTGGCTTTTGCACCTGTCACTGATGAAAGTCTGGATGGTCTCTTTCATTTTTGGGGCTGAGAACTCGATGTCTGTTTTTTTTTTTTTTTTTTTTTTGTCTCCTCAAAACAAGCTGAAACATGGACTCATCTGATCACAGCACACATTTCCACCGTCTTTTAGACCATCTGAGATGAGCTCGAGCCCAGAGAGCTCAGCAGCATCTCAGGTATTTTCACTTTCATTTTGCCTCTGTCCCAACTTTTTTGGAGTGTGTTGCAGCCATCAGAATTAGTTTATATAAAATACAATTATGTTGGTCAGTGAAAACATTGGAAAACCTTTTCTGTACTTTTGTCAGTTAAAAAAAAAGATTCAAAACCAAGCATGCCACACAAGTCCTGAAAAGTGAAGCCCCCAGGCGGCTGGAAGCAGTATAGGTCATAAACCCCGCCCTCTACATGTATTCCAGTGGGACGTGAGACAAACTACACAATTAAATTACACTTCAAATATTTTTTTCCAAAGACAATTTCTGTCATATTAGGCAGTTTTTATCACGCTGGTGATAGTTCAAGTGTTTGTTCTTTAAATAAGTTTGGTTTTAGTTAGTTATTTGATGCTATAAAAATGGGGGTGTGACGTCATGATTGACAGCTGTAGCCATTGAGGCGCCAACAGACTTTTTTTCTGGATCTTCGCGAGATGACTGGAGCTTTAACTTTAATTTCTACATTTCCATAACTGTTCTGAGTTTGGGCGGGACCTTGATATCGCTGCTCCACTTCGTGCTTACTATTGCGCAGACTCGGGTTTCAAGTTCTCTATGTGCAGACTTGAGACTCAAGATGTCAGCGCCATATTGGCACACTGGCGGCTTCAGTTACTACAATGGAAGAGAGTGAAGGTGCCCATCCATAATTTTTTTACAGTCTATGTTCAATTAACAAACCACAGATTGTTGATTGTATTGCATTTTACAAAATGTAAACAGACAAGCAAAATCAATCAAACTTACATTCAGAGAGAAGGTCATAAACCAAAGGGCCTTTATTGGAGAAAGGTCAGATTTTGAGTAATCCAAAGGAGAACTTCGATTTGTCAGTGTTGTTGTTAACTGGAAAGGCTGGTTAGCACGGTGTGATCAGTTTTCAGTGCTGATTTCCTTATACGGTGTGGATAAGATGACCAAAAGGATCGTATTGAATTTGTATCAATGTTGTAACTCCGTTGGGATCCACGATGAATGTATTTCCAACTAGATTGATGCACAACATCTGGATGTAAATGTAGAGCCAGTGGAAGTTCGGAGAGGCAAAAGTATAACTGAAACAGTTTTGCTGTGTATCATGAAATTGACACTGCAGGCTAGAAAATGGATGAGAGAATGATCCAGATGAATATATTCCATTGCAGACAATTCATAAATCTTCATTGTTTTCAACACCCAGAGCCTAAGGATGAAGATTTAGACTTACACTAGGTCCAGCAAGCAGACCATCTCAAATTTCCCAATAACATGCAGATAGGCCATCTTATTTCATCAGAAGTGCTCAACATAGTTAACTAAGCATACTGCAGAGACACTTCCTAAAAAGATGTATATAATGTACATTTTAATGCTTTAAATGTCTAAATGTTTTGATATTTGTTGTTTTGTGCTGTTAAACGGGTTCATTTGTCTTTTCTTTTACCCTAGACCTGATGGCCCTGAATGAAGAAAGTCAAGAACTGAATGAAAAGGAAGAGAAAGATCAGAATGAAAACCCTGATTTCATAACTGGAGAAAAGTCTTTTAGTTTCTCACAGACTGAAAATTCTTCCTCACAAAAGATGAGAGCTAGAAGTAATTTCACCTGCCAAGAGTGTGGAAAGAGTTTCAGTCAACCTGGAAACCTTAAAGTCCACATGAGAATTCACACTGGAGAGAAGCCTTTTACCTGCCAACAGTGTGGAAAAATTTTGCTGAAAAAGGTAATCTTAATAAACATATGAGAGTTCACACTTTAGAGGGCCCTTTCAGCTGCCAACAATGTGAAAAAAGTTTCACTCAAAAAGACAGACTTAAAGCCCACATGAGAATTCACAATGGAGAGAACCTTTTCACCTGCCAACAGTGTGGAACATTTTTCGTTCGAAAATCAAGCCTTAAAATCCACATGAGAGTTCACACTGGAGAGAAGCCTTTCACATGCCCTCAGTGTGGAAAGAGTTTTTCACATATAGCAACAATTAAATCCCACATGAGACGTCACACTGGAGAGAGGCCATATACATGTGATCAGTGTGGAAAGAGTTTCAGACAAAGAGTCGCCCTTAATTCCCACAAGAAGATTCACTCAAGAGATAACAGTTTTATATGTCTTCAGTGTGGAATGAGCTTCACAGACAGTGATCACCTTAAGAATCATGTAATAACTCACACTGGAGAGAAGCCTTTTATGTGTCATCTCTGTGGAAAGAGTTGCTCAAACAAATCAAACCTTAATGTTCACGTGAAAGTTCACTCTGGAGAAAAACCTTTCACCTGCCCTCAGTGTGGAAAGAGTTTCACAGTTAAACAAAGCCTGAAGACTCACATAAGAGTTCACACTGGAGAGAAGCCTTTCACGTGTCTTCAATGTGAGAAGAGTTTCACATATCGAACAGACCTGAAATGTCATTTGCAAACTCATTCTGGAAAGACATTGCAGAAAAAAGAGCAATTTCAAAAATCACCTTCACAGACAATTTAATTGTGCAAAAGTTTTTTTATTACACTGATGACACCTACATATACTCCAGAAAAATCATATGTGAGACTCTATTTTTGTTCTTTAAGTGGAAAGAATTTTAAATGACTTAGCAATTCACATAAAAATATGTATCTGTGTGAAATTAATTTAGATTGGATATAGGCATAAGATTAATACAGTGGATTTGATATATTAGATAAAGAAGCTATCAGTATATTACAAAACTTCCCTCTTGCTGTGAAATGTCGCAATATTTTCCCAATATTTTATATATTCACAGTATTTTGAATATTCCAATCCAATCTGACCTGTAATGCTGCCTGAATCAGAAATCATGCCTGGTTTCTACCAAGGTTTTTTTTCCCCTCTATTCTGTCACCTGATGGAGTTTGGGTTCCTTGCCACTGTTGCCTCTGGCTTTCTTAGTCGGGGACACTTGATATTCAACATTATTACTGATCTGCCTGCATTGTCACCATTGTATTCAAACTGAACTGAGCTGGATGATTACATCACTGTTTTCTCCAGAGCTGCTCTATAGATAAGTGAATTATTCATTCTGTTTACAACAGAATGAATCAATACTGAACTTACTTAAGCTGGACATTGACACTATTTTCTTCTAGAGCTGCTGTACAGTCAAAATTATGTTCCTGCTATTACTGTAAAGCTACTTTGAAACAATCTGCATTGTAAAAAGTGCTATGTAATAAAAGTGACTTGACAACTCAAAAATTAACTTTCACTTAAACCATCCTTGTTCATGTTACATAAAAACTCATGTAACTACATAAACTTAATTCAAATGAGTTGTTTATACTAAATATTAGTATTGTCAGCTTTACTTAAGTGTTTGTTCAGTCAGCTTAACATTACTGATTGAATTAGACAACATAAATTAGAAAATGGTTAGAAAAGATAAACAAAAGTCTTAACGAACGAAACGAAGATGAGGATGAGTGCTTAATGACAGAAATTTCATATTTGGGTGAACTAACCCTTTATCTGCGAAATGCTGGCAGTGAGTAACAGTGCAGCAACAGTGCAGCAGGCAGCACACCCACCACCAAGTAAACCATTTGATCACCTTACTACGTTAACCCCTAGTTAAGGGAAAAAAGTATTGTCTAGTAATGGTAGACATTGTCAAAGTGGGTAGAAGTGTTTCCCACTTCAAAGAAAAGCAGTGCCGCTAAAGTATTTTAACCATACAGTTTGCGGAACCCATTGACTTCCATAGTATACACCCCTTGACTCCCATATATAGACAGACAAAGATGTTCCTCAAACTGTTCCTGCATTGATATCCCTGACAAAAAGAAGTGAGAGTATTGAAAGAATGGTATTGGTTATGTGGACACACAGCATACACTTCCCTGCCAAGGAATTAAACAGGAATGTGTGCTATGATTCAGCTAAAAGGACGAGCTCTGATAATTAATCATTGTCCATGCCCAACTGGCATAGAAGACACTAACTGATCGAAAACAAAACACCAACAATATGGCAAGACAATCCAGACCCAGGGGAACATAGAATATGGACTTGAGTGGAGAAATTCTTTGGAGCATGGATCTCACCAGAGGTTTAGCCTATGTGATGAGAAGTTGAAGTGACCAGGTATGAGTTAATTTCCTTCATTAATACCACCAGAGTGGTCCTCAAAGGTGTTAAGGAAGAATTAAGAGGAATTAGACTTACTGCACTGCAGAACAGAATGACCCTGGACCAACTGACAGCAGTCATAGGAGGAGGCTGTGCTATAATAGGAACCATATGCTGTACCTACATTTCAGATAACTATGCAGATGGACATTTAATTGACAAAGCAGCTGAATAGAACCCAAAAGTACTTCTACGAGCCATCCAGATCCAGGTCATGGCATCTTTTGCCATATTTTGCATCATCCTCTATTGAGTTTTTGGAGACGTCGAGCCAGTGTTCCAGCAGTCAGATCTTGGGTATGCGGCTGGAGAGAAGCAACAAAGCAGCCATCACGACAGAGGACGGGCTCATACAGGATCTTGCTATGGAAGGTGTTAGCAGGTAGTTGCTTAATTTTGCTTCCACAGCATCCTGAAGGAATCAGCCTTTGCTCCAGCTCTGCTCTGCTTAAAGAAACTTCACAAGGACTTCTTGGCTTTTTTTGCCTGGGACGTACAGCAACCTCAGTGCTGCAGCTAATGTCTCCTCCTGGCATTCCATCATCTCTGATGCAACTTTGGTCTTCACTCTGGGCTTACTGTCGGCACTGATAAAGTCCATCTTGAACTGGGGGTCCAAACAAGAGGCCACATCTAGCAGCTCCTGAGTAGCATCATCTTTATATTTCTCATTAATGTAGTACAACATCTCCTTCTTCAAGGCCTTGGTCAGGTCTGTGTCTTCCTCTTTCATTAGCAGCATTGAAGTATTGAGAGGTGAAGAACTGGCTTCACATAGGAGACACTAATCTTCTCCTGAGAGTACATCAGTGAAGACCAGCAATGGGCCCAATGTCTTGCTGACAGATTTCGGACATCTATATCTTGCCAGGTTGGAATCAGATGCTGTGCCGCCTTGTCCTCAGACAGAACCTGAGGTAAAGCCTTCTGCTGCCCTAGAATCCTGCTGATAATCATCTGTCTGGAACCCCATCTTGTTTGGCAGTCTTCACCATGTTCGCTGCATTGTCTGTTGTTATACAGATTAGACGTCTCCCATCTAGGCCCAAGGCAGCCAATGCTTCTGTCATCCCCGTTGTGATGTTCTCCCTTGAATGATCCTGCAGAAAAAATGCTGTTTGCAATCAGTGGCTTATCAGTTTGAAGTCCTCATTAATAAAGTGTATGGTCAGACTTATACTCCGTTGTTCGACTGGACCAGAAGTCCATTGTTGCTGCATATTATCCCACTTGTGATAGCTCGGTTTCAACTTGTGCCTTGCATTTCTCGTACAGCTCTGGGATGGCAACTTGAGAAAAATAGGTGCAAGATAAACATATTTTTTTGTTTAGCCTTGAACAATATCTATGCAGCCTTGTTTTTGCTCAAGGTGTCTCAGCTGCACATAACTGTATACCGTATAATAAGCTTAGCTAAGTTTTTATCTTATTTACTAGAAACCCTCACACATCGAGTAAAGGAGTTGTGAGGCCTCCCAGGAAACATTTGGAAGTTTAATAACTGTTGAAAAGACGTCCCTCCAACACGTCCCATCATGGTTGAAAAATAGTTCCAAAATGAAAGTTGAACTGACATCTTTGATGTTATCTTATTAATTGTCTAATTCAATTAATTAATATTGAACTACACATAGCTAAAAGTCAAAGTAACAATTATACATGCAACCCCAGAGAATTGTAGACATGTACAAACATATCTGAATGCATTTTTAGGAAATGTTCCGTTACATATTTTTACTGATTTATGCCATTTGTCAGGGAACACAGGCCAGGACGATGGTAAGTAGAAATAAAGACAGGCTTTATTGAACACAGCGGTTATTGCAATGGTGGATATGGAATTTAGTTGCAGCAGGATGAACACAGAACAGGTAAGTAGCCACACACACACATTTAACAGTCACTGATGAATATAATCTGAGCACTTTCCTTTCTTTGTTTGCAGGACGAGAACACAGAACTGGAGACAGAAGATTAGGAGCTGGAGAATGGAGATGAAGGAGAATGGAGACTTGGAACAGGAGACAAACATTAGGTAAGAAGCCTTTAGTTGAGTCACATCCAAGGAGCGCATCCAGTGGGTCATAGACAAGACTAGACAATGATTGTGTGTGTGGCGAGTCCTTATATCTGGTGCACGTGATGAGTGACATCTAGTGGTGATCAGTGGTGATTGTTGACGGAGTGCAGGTGAGTAGAAGGAGGAATGATGGGAAATTAAGTTCAATGTGGATGACAGTTCTGGTGACCGTGACAGTACTGCCCCCTCCCGGTAGGCGCATCCTTGTGCTGTAGATACAACATCCAGGGAGGGGAGGCGGGCGTCCTGGAGTCTTGAAAGGAGGGTGAGTGGTGGTGCAGGCAGGTATGAATCCTCCATGGCAGATCCGGGAGCTCTGGAGGCCAGGGTGGAGCCGGCTGTTCAAGGGATCATGATGGTGTGGCCTCCGTGGCCTTGGCCTGGACCCCAGGCTCGGCCAGTATGGCCATGGGCAAATTTCTTGAAAAAAAATTTCTTGGGCAAAGCTACAGCTGTGCTCCCTGGGTTGGGCTCTGTGGCAAAGTCTGGAGTGGACTCAGGTGCTGGAGCGGACTCTGGAGCAGACTCAGGGACTGGAATGGACTCTGGAGCAGACTCAGGGACTGGAGCCATCACTGGACTCTGGTCAGAGGCTGGAGCAGATTCAGGGGCTGGATCGGACCTAGGATGTCTGGGCTCCAAGACATCCCCTCATACTCCACCAAAACTCCTAAGGGCACAAGTGTGGTGGCCATTACGGCTGAGGGCTCAGGCATGGCGGCAATCTTGGGAAAAGGCTCAGGAGTGGCGGCCATCTTGGGACAAGGCTCTGGAGTGGCGGCCATGATGGGAAGAGATTCTGGAATTGCGTATTCATCGACCTCGCCAACTGTGAAGGATGAACCAGCAAGCCACAATACGTGATTGATATATTGTGCCAGGTTACCTGGGGTTGTAGCTGCTGATGCTTGCAGGAAAAGCTGGTCATCATCTAAACCACTCCAGAAAGCTGTTTTTAACGTTCTGTCATTCCAGGGTATCTGGTGGGCAAGCTGTAGGAACTCTTCAACATATGACTCAAGTGGGCGGCCATTTTGTGTTATGGAGAGGAGCAGATCAGCAGGATCAATTGGTGGGATGAGAATGTCTCTTCGATGTTGCAGGGATTTGTGAACCAGTGTACAAAGGGTGGGCAGCCCTAAACAAAAAAGACAATTGATTGTACGGTACTCGCCAGGGGTAGCATACCACCGCAGAACAATAGCCAGTCTACGGTGTGGTTCAAGGGGCTTTCCCCAGTTAGTATTCTTACGTATTAGGTTTAGCTCAACAGGTTGCAGAACAAACTCAAACGTGTTCCGTGACTTTCGAAATTGCTTGCCGCCACTCATCTTCAATAAAGTTTCAAGGAAATTTGACCAAAATACAGCCCCTTGAGATCTTTGTACCATCCACAGTCTTCTCTCCGAAACACCCAGTTACATGAGCCGTGTACAAAGAGCTGTGGCTTTTAGCATCCAATGGCACATCTGTGTTCTCTGGCTGCTTCATATTTTTTCCTACTCTCTGCCAATTTTTCTTCCAACGTATTCCTTATCGATTGAACACATTGGAAAGAAGTCATAATCAAAAATAAAAGTTGTTGATTTGACCACGAAACATAAACATGTAAATAAACAAAGTTTGCACATCATTTAATGCCTGATCAGCTTGCCTGATGCTGTTCAAAGCAATGCAAACACTTCTGCTGTTGTACCACTACACTAACGTTTTTAACTCGTACATTACACTTAAGATCCTGATGTCATGAGATGTGACTGAACTAGGGGTGTAACGATTAATTCGTTTTCTCGATGCATCCATTACAAATCCTGACGATGCAACTTGAAACGTTTTTTGAATCGTGAATTTTTAATTTGTCAATAATCAACGTAAAATGCTAACAATCGGATTAATCGTGATTCAGTATTTCAAATTATATAAACATTAAATTATTACCCTCACAGCTCTTCTTCACAGATACTCGCTGCACTCTTTACCGCCTTGACTGCGCTTGTGTTCTGTCCGTAGCTCTCACTGACACATTTTTGAGCAGCCCACATTTGAGCTCTCCTCAGGACAGCCACTGCTATTCACATGAGCAGATGACAGCTCTCTTTCGAGACAGCAATAGTCTTGAGTCAAACCGATCAAGCCAATGATAAAGCTGCCAAGTCATTGCGTGGTTACTACTGTTGAAATAAAACGCTTTCATTTTGTGGAAAGTCAACACTATTATCTATAAGATAAAATACTCAATCTTTACGGAAATGGGTCATACCATTGACATTACCTGAGTAGCTGAAGTAAAACCCCGCTTATTCAAGGGCGTGCATTTATTGCATGGACAGAGCAAACACAAAGTGTCTAAAATGCATACGCACAGTTCCAATGAATGATAAATGAAATTTACCTTAATGTTGTTAAACTGAATGTACAAAGGAAACTGTTGAAATAACTACAACACTAACAACACTGAAATAAGAGCGTGCAGTTTATCAATCAATCAGATGCACATTAAAGTTGCGTTTGTTACTATAGCAACAGTATACATCCGGCGCGTTTTCTTTCAGAATCATCATAAGGAAAATGTTCCGTATAAAGAGAACCAAGAGGGCTTTTAAAACTATTCCGTGAAGAAAAGTTAGCTTAGGATTAGTTGGGAAAGTGTATGATGTAAGCATTATGTTTAATGTACCTGGAACACTTTAATAAGGTTGTGTAGACATTGACACTGTATTTAACATGAACTAACAATACTTTTAAAGTCCCATTCTTCGTGATCCCATGTTTCCAACTTTAGTTAGTGTGTAATGTTGTTGTTAGAGTATAAATAAAATCTGTAAAATTTTAAAGCTCAAAGTTCAATGCCAAGCGAGATATTTTATTTAACAGAAATAGCCTACAACGAACGGCCTGTTTGGACTACATCCCTCTACTTCCTTCTTTAATGACGTCACTAAAACTGTGTTTTGACAAACCTCCGCCCACAGGAATACACAAAAAGGGGCGTGGTCTTGTTGCGCTCCCACGGAGAAGAGCAAGAGTTGCGTTTGTAAAGTGTGTTTGTCGCCATGTCGTCGAAACGCTGTTATTTTCATCCCGCAGTCCAATCACCTTTGTTTGGCCTTCCCAGGGACGCTGTACTTAGAAATCAGTGGTTACAATTTATGTTTAACTCGGTTCCCGAAAATTATAATCCACATGTTAAACTATGTGCAGCACATTTTACTGAGGACAGCTTCCTCAATCTCAGTCAGTTTAATGCCGGATTCGCACAAAGATTATTTTTGAAAGATGGAGCAGTTCCCTCTTTGTCTGGAGAAGGCGTTGTTTGTGGACCACAACCGGTAAGTGCATTTTATTATTTACGTTGGTGCGTTTAACAGTTTCTGTAACTTATCACACAAAGGGCAACGCCTTTTAGCTTTGTTAACTAGATGGCAATTGAAACTTATCCGACCAAAACTTTTAAAAAGTGTAGTAATTCAACCGGACACCATCGATAGTTGGTGTTTGTTATGATCAGTTTAAATTATTTGTTGATTATATCTGTTGTTTACTGTTTAACCACATGCTGGTTTAGCTGCAGCCACGCGAATCATGCGTGTTTGCACAGGTTCTACTCGATCCTCTTCATCTATGTTCTCCGGGTCTGATTCCGGCTCAAATTGATAAGGTAAAATTAAAGACATGTTTACGATAACACTGAGCGCATGCATCTCCCCGTTATGGTAAGAGGCGTGACCTTTCCGGGCAAGGAGCGCTAAGCTGCTGTCGAATCACAACACAGGAACCGCTGGCACAATCAGAACTCGTTACGTATTTCTGAAGGAGGGACTTCATAGAACAATGAAGTCATCAGGCCGTTTTTATGACAGTGGAAACAGCGGCATACAGTTAAGTAAATTATGTGAAAAATACTGTTTTTTTACACGCGAAACATGAACACATGTTATATTGCACACTATAAACACAATCAAAGCTTCAAAAAAACCACGAAGAACGGGACCTTTAAAGCCTTTTAAAATTTTGCCTTATGTAAATTTCTACAAATGCCAATTTTTGGGATATTAAAATAAAGTTATGTAACATCATCAAGAGCTAATATGAACTAACATTAACAATGGACAAAACTCTGACCACCTGAAGCCCACTGATTAATTCGCACCCTGACTAAGACACAATGGGGGAAGCATTACAATAACCCTATGAATGCATATAAAAATGCAGAATCATATCGAAATAATCGAATCACATGGAATGTTAATGTGAATCGTCTCAAATTGAATCATTCTGAATTAGCAAAAATCGTTCTTGAATCAAATCAAACACCTATGAATCATGAATCGAAGTCTACCCAAAGATTCACAGTCTTAGGGTTAGTTCACCCAAAATTCAGAACACAAATTAAGATATTTTAGTTGAAATTCTGATAGCTCCTGTGAGGCCTCCATAGGGAGGCAATGGACTCTTCCTCTCTCAAGATCCATAAAGGTACTAAAAACATATTTAAATCGGTTCATGTGAGTACAGTGGTTCAATATTAATATTATAAAGCGACGAGAATATTTTTGGAGTGCCAAAAAAACTAAATAATGACTTATTTAGTGATGGCCGATTTCAAAACAATGCTTCATGAAGCATCGGAGCACAGATGAATCAGTGTGTTCGAATCATGATTCAGATCGCGTGTCAAACTGCCAACGGCTGAAATCACGTGACTTTAGCGCTCCGAACAGCAGATTTGACGGCAAGCCGACGGCCAAGTAGCACGTCAGTTCTGCACCTGCATGAGATGAAATGCCTTTCCTAACCAGCAGGTGGCAGTATCTGAACAGCCAATCAGAATGATCAGATGAAGGCGACGAGGACCAACTTCAGCCGATGGTGCGGAACACACTGAGAAAACTTAGTCGGCCGACGAACAAAGACTGTCACCAAAACTTGTCGCCTTCATCTGATCATTCTGATTGGCTGTTCAGATACTGCCACCTGCTGGTGTGTTCCTGCTTTTAGTCTGAATGCACGCACAGATTTAAGAAAATCATATGCAGTGTGAATGAACCAAAATCAAATTATCTCGGGACACTTGTATTTTCCAGAATCTCTGTGTGAAAAAGGCTTATGTCTGTTCATCAATTTCATTTTCACTGATCTTCCACAAATTACACAAAATTTGTGTGATTTGTGTAATTACACACACACACACACGCACAAAAAATATTCTCAGCCACTGAAATTTGATCGTTAAAAATAAATATCACTTCACTGACATCTTTTTATTTGTTTTCCTGCTGTCATCTCATGATATTCATCCTGAAGCAGAAATGAATTAAAATACTGCTCAGGTGGAAACTCAAAGTAAGAGTCAAAATCACAATTAATAACACATTGCAGTGTTACTTTTTTTTATTTTTTTGTTTTTAAAATAGTCTGTGACTCTAATAAAGATTTAGTTTTAATGACAAACAC